>NC_140234.1:41946550-42011550 GCF_949987555.1 Borostomias antarcticus | reverse complement strand
GTGCTGGGTACCACCATTTTTGCTGGCCATGATAAGATATCTGGTTCTGGGCAATGTCTACAAGGACAATCAGGTAGCTTCTTTTATGAATGTTAATGAGCCGTACCCTGCCACCCTAGGCAAGGCAAGGCAAGTTTATTTGTATAGCACATTTCAGCAACAATTCAAAGTGCTTTATATGAGACATTAAAAGCATCAAGACAAAGTGCAACACATAAAAGGTCATATAAAACGAAACGCAAAAAAGGACATTTAAAACAAAATGCAGGAAAAATAAAATACAGGAATAAAAGTTACAGTGCAGTGTATGAATTAATAATTATTTGATTTAATAAAAAGCAGCGGCAAAAAGAAAAGTCTTCAGTCTTGATTTAAAAGAACTGAGAGTTGCAGCAAACCTGCAGTTTTCTGGAAGTTTGTTCCAGATATGTGGAGCATAAAAACTGAATGCTGCTTCTCCATGTTTTGTTTTGGGACAGAAAACAGTCCTGTGCCAGATGACCTGAGAGGTCTGGATGGTTCATAACGTAGCAGCAGATCAGAAATTTATTTAGGCTCTAAACCATTCAGTGCTTTATAAACCAACAGCAATATTTTAAAGTCAATTCTTGGAAAGACAGGAAGCCAGTGTAAAGGACCTCAGAACTGGAGTGATGTGATCCACTTTCTTGGTCTCAGTGAGGACTCGAGCAGCAGCGTTCTGAATCAGCTGCAGCTGTCTGATCGATTTTTTAGAGAGACCTGTAAACACACTGTTAGAGTAGTCGAGTCTATGATGAAGATAAACGCATGGACAAGTTTTTTCCAGATCCTGCTGAGACATAAATCCTTTAATCCTTGATATATTCTTCAGGTGATAGTAGGCTGACTTTGTAATTGTCTTAATGTGACTGTTGAAATTCAGGTCTGAGTCCATGACTACACCAAGATTTCTGAAATTAATGAATGAATTATACATTGTTTTAATTAAAGGAAGGTACTTTGTTCTAATTTCTAAGCAGCTCTGCAGATATGGATGACTGTTACGCCCCCACAAGGTGGCTCAGGGAGGAAGGGCGCAACATAAGGCAACAGATAGCAGGTGAGGGTGCAGCAACACAAAACTCAGAAACCAATAATAAATCAAGAAGGTTTATTAATATAATGTAATCAGCAACACAGGGATCAAGGAGAACTATCAGTGGCACCAAAGAAAATACAAAAAGAAATAATAACCCCACCCCCCTTGGCAGGTGCTAAGCACCCCTAAGTACAGTGGGTGGTGCTCACTCTAACCTAGGGTTGTAACAACAGGTAAACCTACATGATGCTAAGATGTAGACCCCAGGGTATCTTCCTATTCTCACTTGTCCGTGTGCAAAAACAAGAGATTTAACAAACATAACACAACTAAAGTAGGCTGACAACTAAGGTAAATGGACAACAAAATACAGAAGCTTCACATGTAACATAACTAAAGGACAAACATCAAACAGAATGAAAACAAACCAGAGCTCTGCCACAGCTCTCCAACTAAACACAAACCAACCCAGCTCTCAAAAGGGAGAGAGAGAACTGAAGGAAAAGGGGACTATATATAGGGCGTGGGACTGGCTGATTGGAGATATGGAACAGGTGGTGAATGGTAATTGGTGAACCAGGCGCACGCATCTGAGAAGTAGGAGAAGTGAAACAGAAGGGGGAGACAAAAACAACACAAAACAGAACCAAACACAGTAGGCCTACATCCATACAACATACATAAACCACACACGTAACAATGACAATACACTCTTTCTGAGACTCTACTTTAATAATAATAATAATAAGTAATAATGCATTATATTTATAAAGCACTTTTCACTGAGACAATGTTAAAGTGCTGGAGACTTTAATGCCATAGTCATTGTACCATACGAGAAACAAAATAACTATTAAATGTTTTCCTACTTCCTACATGTAAGTCTAAAATGAGTCATACACCAAACAGCACACACCCATGTTTGCAAGGGTTTCCTCCCAAAGAACCCAATTTGAAGAACCTGCAGAAGAACAGATGCTCTTCAGTCCGGTCCCTGACCAAGACCTGGACTGAGCACTTGGACTTGGCCCCGGGCGCCATGAACGATGGCTGCCCACTGCTCCTGGCTGCCCCTGGAGGAGGACGGCTTGGACGGGAGAAATGCAGGGAACACTTTCCACCGATGTGTGCTGTGTCAGCGCTCACTCTGTAATGTGTGTGTCCCTGTGTGGACGAATAAAGCCCCCCCCAGGTCCTGTAACTTGTCTGTGATTGCAGGGGCAGGAGAGAACCTGGAGAACACCATGGAGGCTTTCACACAGTGAGTCAGTCAACCTCTCTCCTGCACCTCCACCTGCTCTCCTAGACCACCAGACCTGCTACACACCAGACCACCAGACCTGCTACACACCAACCACCAGACCTGCTACACACCAGACCACCAGACCTGCTACACACCAACCACCAGACCTGCTACACACCAGACCACCAGACCTGCTACACACCAGACCACCAGACCTGCTACACACCAGACCACCAGACCTGCTACACACCAGACCACCAGACCTGCTACACACCAGACCACCAGACCTGCTACACACCAGACCACCAGACCTGCTACACACCAACCACCAGACCTGCTACACACCAGGACACAAGACCTGCTACACACCAACCACCAGACCTGCTACACACCAGACCACCAGACCTGCTACACACCAACCACCAGACCTGCTACACACCAACCACCAGACCTGCTACACACCAGGACACAAGACCCGTGGGCAGTACTTCCTGGTCATGAACACATCACACACTGTGTCATTAAGAGGATCTATGTTTCTTCAGGCCTCAGATGAAGAGTACCCAGTCTCCCCTAGTACCCCTAACCCTAGTACCCGTAACCCCGCTACTAATGTAACTATCAGTTCACATCTGTTAATCAGGATGTTTTTACTGTTAGTGGATTGTGTAACGGTGCATTTTAAGACTGAGTCATGTTGCCACATTGGCATAGAACAGTAAAACTAGGCTGATGTTGGCATTGTGTGTGTGTGTGTGTGTGTGTCCAGTGCGGTGGAGCTGGGGACTGACATGCTGGAGCTGGACTGTCATCTCACTAAAGACGAGCAGGTAGTAGTGTCACACGACGCGGACCTGAGGAGGTCTACGGGCGTGACCAGCTACATCTCTGACGTGGCGTTCTCTGTGAGTACCTCCAGGGTGACCGCTCAGCTGTGTGTGAGTAGCGCTCCCTACTAGGGCTGGGTAGCGATTCCAATTTCAAGAATCAATTCGATTCCTATTCACAAGGTTCAGAATCGATTATCATGATTCGATTCAATATCGATTCGGTTAGTGTTACTAAAACCTTTTTTTTTTTTTTTTTTTGCTGTAACCTTAATTATATGACTGCCAAGTTATGCAACACATCAACAGGCCTACTACGGCTGGGTATTGATACTGATTTCCAAAAATGAATGAATGAATCATTGAATGAATTAATGAACTATTCATTCCTTCATTTATTCATTAAATACAAGATCGATTTTGGGATTCATGAATCGATTCTGAATCATTTGATTCAATCGATTCTGAATCATTTGATTCAATCGATTAATTGATTTTTTTTAACCCAGCCCTACTCCCTACACACAGTAACCATCCCTACATACAGTAACTATGTGTATATGTTTTACCCTTTCTGTGAAGCAGCTTGAGATTTCATTGTATTTAACAGTGTGCTGTTGCTGTACGGCGCCGCCCTGCTGGCGACCGTGCTGTTTGCAGTGCGCTGTGATTATATATTACAAGGGCTTCACGCTGACGTTCACGCTGACATTGTAGGAGCCATAATGTTTATTTAGTTTGTATGTTTATTTTTGTTTTGTTTATAAGCCTACATAGCTTCCTTTGCTTTTTGTCTAATAATTGATCTAATTAGTGTGATGTTAGTGTGTTGTGTGGGGGTGTGGTTTTACCTCCATGGCTGTGGGGAGGGACGAGGACAGGTAGACAGAGAGAGAGGGGGGGTCAGTAGGCTCAGGATATTTTCTGTTGACCGTCACCGTTTTGTCCCGTTTAGTTTGGTTTACTTTCATCATGTTATTGTTTGTTTGCTCATGAGTTTGTATAAGTGATATTTACCTTGTTTTTCGTTAAATAAACACCATCATCTTTATTTCTGCCTCAATATGGATCTATGAAGCAGTCATACAGCAACGAGTCTACCTTAAACCTCTCAGGACCCCTTTTGTTTGGTTAGAAGTCGCTACAGACTTTATATGTCTATATCTGTTCTCTGTGTTCTGATGGTATATGTCTATAGCTCTGACTCTGTGTCTGTTCTGATGTTACAGTATGTCTATATCTGACTCTGTGTCTGTTCTGATGTTACAGTATGTCTATAGCTCTGACTCTGTGTCTGTTCTGTGCAGGAGCTTCCTCCGTATCTGTGCAAGCTGGGCGTGACGTTCCAGAAGGGTGCGTAGCGCTACAGGGTTTCATCCTCATATAAAGTGCAGGCTTGCCAGGTCATTGTCTTTCTAAGAATCATGTTCATCGTTGTGGTGTTTTATGAGTGTTCTCTAACCATGCTGTGTGACTGTGTCCTTGCTGTGCGCTGTCTGTCTGTCTGTCTGTCTGTCTGTCTGTCTGTCTGTCTGTCTGTCTGTCTGTCTGTCTGTCTGTCTCTGTCCTGTCTGTCTGTCTGTCTGTCTGTCTGTCTGTCTGTCTGTCTGCCTGCCTGCCTGCCTGTGTGTCTGTCTGTCTGTCTGTCTGTCTGTCTGTCTGTCTGTCTGTCTGTCTGCCTGTCTGTGCGTCTGTCTGTCTGTGTGTGTGTGTGTGTGTGTGTCAGAGTGTTTCTGTGAGGGGGGAGAGGGACAGCGCATCCCCCTCCTCAAGGACGTGTTCGAGGCCTTCCCCAACACCCCTGTCAACATCGACATCAAGGCCGACAACGACACACTTATCAAAAAGGTGTGTGTGTGTGTGCGTGCATGCGCTCGTGTGTGCTTGTGTGCATGCGTGTGTGTGCGTGTGTGTGAGGATCATTCAGCATTGACCACGGGGGAACAGATGTTCAGTGATGTTCAGCTGTGACTGTGTGTGTGTGTGTGTGTGTGTGTGTGTGTGTGTGTGTGTGTGCTGTAGGTGTCAGAGCTGGTCATTCAGTACGACAGAGAACATCTGACGGTTTGGGGTAACCGCAGTAACCAGATAATGAAAAAGTGTTACAAAGAGGTAAACCAACCAAGGCTGTTCGTCTAATGTCAAACCCAAATGAAGCATGAATATCCTGGTTGAGCCGAGTGTAGATGGTGCTGATCTGTGGTGTTGTGTTGTGTGTGCCGGTGGGATGGTGCTGATCTGTGGTGTTGTGTTGTGTGTGCCGGTGGGATGGTGCTGATCTGTGGTGTTGTGTTGTGTGTGCCGGTGGGAACAGAACCCCCGGATCCCGGTGCTGTTCAGCGCATCCAGAGTCTTCCTGCTGATCGGCCTGTTCTACACTGGCCTGCTGCCCTTCACTCCCCTCAGGGAGCAGTTCCTGGAGATCCCCATGCCCTCCATCATCACCAAGTATGGACACACACGCACGTGCACACACACGCACACACACACACCTTGATGAGTGCCATGTATTGAACATACAGACCTATCATGGCATGTATTGTCATTTCTTGTCTCTCAAGGACAGACGTGTCACTGGGATTTTAGGTTGCAAATGTCCCACTGGACGTCTTCTCGTCGATCTTACGGTCGACCAAACGGCAAGAGGTGGACATCATTGGATTCCCCTCGGCCTACAGAATCTAGCTGGCCTGTTTTAGCCTGAGCTTGGTTTTGTCTGGTTAGAGGAACGGGGGGGGGGGACTCCCTGTCTGCTGGGTTCTGTTATGTGGAACCCTCTCCCTGTCTGCTGGGTTCTGTTATGTGGAACCTTCTCCCTGTCTGCTGGGTTCTGTTATGTGGAACCTTCTCCCTGTCTGCTGGGTTCTGTTATGTGGAACCTTCTCCCTGTCTGCTGGGTTCTGTTATGTGGAACCTTCTCCCTGTCTGCTGGGTTCTGTTATGTGGAACCCTCTCCCTGTCTGCTGGGTTCTGTTATGTGGAACCCTCTCCCTGTCTGCTGGGTTCTGTTATGTGGAACTGATCTGATCTCTTGGAACAATTAACCGACTCAAAGAACACGTAAAATATGTTCCCCAAATTATAAAATCTGCTAAGAACGAGGTCACAGAGCAAGCCTGGTGATGAAAATGTGTAAAGCCTCAGTGTTCTGATCCCTGAGATGTGTTTTGTCTTGCAGGCTGAGGGGTCCTGAGACCCTGACCAGGACTCAGCGAGTCTCCATCTGGCTGGCCGACACGTAAGAACACCTCCCTCTCACGCTCTGCACCACAGAACTGCTCTGCTACCTCATTATAAACCTCCCTCACACTGACTCACTCTCCTCACCACAGAACTGCTCTGCTACCTCATTATAAACCTCCCTCACACTGACTCACTCTCCTCACCACAGAACTGCTCTGCTTCACAACCTCATTATAAACCTCCCTCACACTGACTCACTCTCCACACCACAGAACTGCTCTGCTTCACAACCTCATTATAAACCTCCCTCTGCTCTGCTTCACAACCTCATTATAAACCTCCCTCTGCTCTGCTTCACAACCTCTTTATAAACCTCCCTCACACTGACACACTCTCCACACCACAGAACGGCCCTATTATTATAGGGGGCGTAGCCTTATTAAGAGCTGATTGACTCTCAGTGCGAAACTGACAATTTAAATTACCTCACTCTTATTTGGACATATTTCCCCACGAAAGAGCCGTTCCAGGGAGTTCTCACTCCTCAGTGAGTGGGCGGAGCCCCGCAAATTCTCTGAATGTCGCCCAGCGATGAGAACGCGTGTGAAGTACAGGAGCTCAACAGGGCTAAGCTACCAAAGGAGGCGTCAAACCTTGATAGCTACTTATTTGAATATCCTGTCTTTTTGACCTTTTCGCAACTCTTAATGTCTCACTAACTTTTTTTTGTATTAAATAACTATAGCTATACTATATAGTATATGCTGTATGTACTGTAGCTACTATATATACTGTACTATAGTATACTGTAGTGTAGCTGTAGCATTGCTATGGGCTGATTGGAAGTCAGTGTAAAGATGTAAAACCTTTTTCTCTTGCAGCCTGTTGATGAGAAAAGCTCTGTTTGACCATTTAACAGCCAGAGGAATCCAGGTGAGGCCACTCCCCTAACGGCTGAGTCGGCCATTCTGTGTGTGCTACCGTAGTAACGCCTGTCCGGTCCATAACCACGGTGCGCGTCTGCCTGCAGGTGTATGTGTGGGTGCTGAACGACGAGGAGGACTTCAAGAGGGCGTTTGACCTGGGCGCCGTGGGGGTCATGACCGATTACCCCACCAAGCTGAAAGACTTCCTGGAAAAGAATGGCACCGCTAACCCCAAATGACCCGCCGGACTCTGTCCTCCTTCCATCCATCCATCCATCCATCCCTCCGCCAGACTGATCAGCTGCCCTACAGGCCTTCACACAGCTGCCCTACAGGCCTTCAGGCACACACACACACACACACACAACACACCCAGAGACCCATAAACACAGCATAGCTGGAGCAGCAGGCAGCTGTGACTCAGGACTGGTTCTCCAAACACCGTGCAGCTACTTTGATTGATTACAGCTACTGTACTTTGATTGATGACAGTGATGTCATGTTTAGTGAATGTAAAGACCGACTCCAGGACAGCATGGCCAGTAAGTTAGGGGGGCTCTGGGGAGGGAAGGTTGGGAACACCTGCTCTATGTCACCAAGTCATGATCCACTCAGTATGTGCTGTGCACAAACATTTACATTGATAGAGTCTGATCTGAATTTAATTTAAGTTCTCTCAGTGCTGAAAAGGGAAGAGAAGAATCAAACGTGAGTGTAAGAGGCACATGGTAAATGGACTTCACTTATATAGCGCTTTTCTCACCCCTAAGGAACAAAGCGCTTTACAATGGCCTCTCATTCACCCATTCACACACACACTCACACACCAGTGGCGCCAGCAGACCATACAAGGCGCTAGTCTGCTCACTGGGAGCAATTGGGGGTTCAGTGTCTTGCTCAGGGACACTTCGACATGTAGACTGGAGGATGCGGGATTCGAACCGCCGACCCTACGATCATTGGACGACCCACTCTACCTCCTGAACCACAGCCGCCCCATCAGGATGGAGCAGCTCTTTACAGAGAGGAAGGGTGATTTACAGGGACTAGTAGAACACTGGAGAGAAACAGGTACTCAACCAGTGAGCAACACACACCAGTCCTCTCGGAAGCTCTTATGAATCATACAGCACATGAACGATGGCTTGCTAGGCTTTCAGAGAGATGGGAAGTGTATATATGACTAACAGTAGGTGTGTTGCTGACCACTCTGTGACAACCCTGAGGCCTCACATATTATGGTCTGTCAGTCAAGTAGTCGGTAATTCAAGCCACCAGGGGCGAGGAGCTCAAAACCTTTTTCCTCTTAAAAAGAAATCTCAATCAGATCTGATCAGATTTTGAAATCCCATATTGTGATGAAGGATCAGATGACTCAGATTCAGACTGTTCAAGATGACCAGATCCTGATTATCAGTGCTTTATCAGGCCCGCCTGTGGATTTCTCTCTACACTAAATGAGAGACTCCGTGGTCGTGCAATGACAGATGCCATTGAGATATGGTGGTGCAAGGAGATATACCATTGAGATATGGTGGTGCAATGAGATATGCCATTGAGATATGGTGGTGCAATGAGATATGCCATTGAGATATGGTGGTGCAATGAGATATGCCATTGCCATATCTAGTGCCTAGGGACTAGAGCCTATTTTTTGTAGATAATTGTTTGATGATTCAAAATGCAATTTATGATTGATATATTTGTTGAGATAATTTTGTAATCATAAACATATTTGGATGAAAGCACTGAGGTAGGCTAGAGGCCACTGTCAATGTAACAGAAAGAAATAAACAATATATACAAACACTGAGTCTGCAAACAAAGTATTATTTTAATTTACAATCTATCAGCTTTTTAGATTAGAATGTATTTTGAAATGCATTGAATACTATATTTTGTTTGGTAATCCACCCTAAATCCACCCTCCTACTGGAATCAAGGTAAACTCTGTATTGCAAGTCACGTGACGGTATGCGGCCCAAAAGGATTATTTCCAGTAGAAATAGAAAAAGCGGAAAACACATTTTTCTGTGTATCATTCAGCATCAGAGACCAATCTAATCTAACCATCAAGTTTTAAAGGCCTGGTTCTCTCCAACATTATCTCCTTCCTACAGTCCAGGGCCAAGAGGGGAATTCTGGAGTGAAGTCACAGCCTGCCTCTCTCTCTCTCTCTCTCTTCCTTCCTGTATGACTTGAGTGGTCGGATGAGGAGGAGGTCTGTCTGTCTGCCTTATAATAGTCAATCATTCTGTCGTCGCTCAGTACGTTCAGTTATAGTTTTAGAGAGTGAATTAAACATTTATTTCTAAATCCAGTCCTCATCATGACTATGAACAGAAGGGAAACATGTCTATTATGATGATGTAGCCCATAGGCCACGGTCTGTAATGCCTAAAGTCTTTAAATAAGCAGTCCTGACAAGTTGACTACATGTGGGGATCTATTTATCTATAGACCTGTAGGCTACTGTTGTCCTTATCAATCTCTCCGCTACTAGGAATGATTAAATAAAACGCTGCATGAACTCGCACTTCCTCGTCGCAAATTCGGATATGTTTCTCAGCCTCCAGTTGCCGGCTGATGTCAATATAATATCATCATCGTATCATTCGCTATAGCTCGAATGCACACAGGTCGGAGGTAGGTATTTTGCCATTGCGACTTGCCACCTCCGACCACAAACGAACGCATCATACCGACAGGCACTATTGAGTGAAAATAATCTGAATGGGCGCTTGGGTCTGGTTTTCTGGTTGAACTAGTGCTATACTGTAGAAGCCTACTGCTAGCTAATTTAGCTGTCAGTGGAAGTAAGGTTAACGTTAGCTACCCTAACGTTTGACATTAGCTAACGTTAATTTACCGGCAAATGTTTTTTCAGGTTGGACATTGAGTCCTTGGCCGTCGAGAGGGTTTTGTTGGCTGGGAGGCATAGTTTACACTGTGCTGTAATATTGTTGTGGTTCTGTGACAGGTAAATAAAAAAAAATGCTGGTATTTCCAGGATTTTAATGCACATTGCGGTATTTCTGCCATGATGCCCGTGCTGCTCGCTGTCTGCCTGGCAGCTGTGGTCCAACGAGCACATCAGTGGGAATCTTGTTGGCAATAGGCAATAGGCAATTGGTAGCCTATTACTAGCCTACTTTTTTTTCTTTTTTTTTTTAAAGCTATTTTGTAAAACTGATGAGGAGGCGAGGGGTGATTGTAATCACGCCTGTAGGTTAATCCCCGTTACTATGCAAATGTAACTGTAATCTAGATTACATATTTTAAATTGTACTGTAACGGATTACAGTTACTGTTTTTTTGTAATCTGATTACGTAACGGCGTTACATGTAATCCGTTACTCCCCAACCCTGCTCATAATAGTCACCATGCACAGCTGATCATCTCACAAGACAAAGCAAAGTCAAAGTAAAGTAAAGTACAATTCATACAATTCAAGATTAAGAATGAGGTTTATAAGGTTATGGCCCATACAGTGGGTAGAGGACAAATGTGAAAATATAGAACTGAGTCACTGACACAAAAAAACACATGTATGGCGATAGCAGTGCCAGTTCTAGTGGTAACTAATGAAGTTTAAAACCTTATTCACACATAGCTGTTTTAAAATATACATGCAGTGATATGAGGCGCCACCTATTGGTGAGGACCAAATCACTTTTTGACTGACTAGATGAGATAATGAATTCTTGATCTGTGCATAATGATGCCACTGTGATGGCTTTTTCAGTCAGTGAACAGGAAGCAGAGCAACCTCTCTCTGTTCAATCCCCTGATAGAAGAACCTCCTAGGTGAGACCACACTACGTTGCTCCGGTAAACATATGAAGACCCAGCTGTATTCAGGCTGTCTAATTTGAGCTGTCTTGTGAAGTTCTGTTTTTCACATACGGTTGGGGGAGGGGGGTATAATTATTGGACAGGACACCCAACCATCATCCTCAGTGGTGACTGAGAGCTTGTGATGGCTGTTTGTTGGTCTCTCTCCAGGTCAACCTAATAAGACCCTCCTTCATCTTCTTCCACAAGATAGACCGGCTGGCCCCAGTACGCTCCAGCAGACAGGACAGGTACACAGGTGAGGCCTGTCTGTCACGGAGCCACCGCCTCGCTTCGCCTCTGGTGTAACTCGGTTCTTCAGCTTGGCTGCGTACTTGATTGATGTTGCTTATGGACGATTACAACTAAACTAACCTTGCGTTGCATTTGCCACTCTCTGGCTCTATCGTGTCCACTCTGCTGGCACTGATAGATGGGTTGGACAGTCAAGGGGAGCCAGTGGTCCAGTTCATGCTTGGTTGTTGCCTACTCACCTTCCCATCTCCTGCATCACCTGCCACCTGTCTCCGCCCTGCCCAGCTGCACCTCATCCCTCATTACCCTTAGCATTAATACCAGTCAATTTCCCTTGGTTCTCTGTAAGATCATCCAGTCATCTACCTAGTCTGTTCAGCTCTTCTGTCTGCCATATTTTGGAGTTGTTTATTGAAATTGAGTTAAAGTAGTTTGTATGAGTCAAGCATCCTCCAGTTTGTATGACTCAAGATCTGTTTACTGCCATGTATATGGTTCACACATACTATAAATTTGACTAGGGTTAAGGCATACACTGTTGTAGACACAGGACTGGGAGCAGGACAAGACAGTGCAAAGACATGACAGTTTTCTTGCATGTCAAGTTGGTCAGTTGGTGACATGTTTTTAATTGTCGTTTTGTGATCATTGTCTTTGTGAAATTATCTGATGACCAAGCCTTTGATCTAAGCAGAGCCTTAGCACATTATGGAGGAACCATGTCCCTTTCTTTTACTGATCCCTGAGAGCAAGACCTGTGAATGTCCTGAACAGTGTGGTGGCCACATTTGTTGGGAATTTGGGTGGAAACAGTGTGGAACATCATTGCATAGTTTGACTGCCATTTCATACCAACATTATGAGAAAGTGGAGAAGTAGGCTATACCTTGTAAAAAAATAAAATAAAATCACCAATAGAAAATACTGTATGTGTGCAATTCTCTTGTACAGTCTGGTAGTTAAATGGTTACAAATGGGCAAGAAATAACATTGAAGGGAAATGTATACTGACACCGATGATTGTTGCAGAAATGGTCTGAGACAAAATAATGAAATGTTATACATAAGTATTGTGAAACACAACATATTTTAATGACTGACAAGGAGAGCGGAAACAGTCCAAGTTAATCAATAATAACTAGGCTCACTATGAACAGTGTGTATTATTGGCTCTGTTCTGACATCAGTGCACAGTTCATTCCACCACTGTGAGGCCAGGACAGAAAAGAGCCATGGCCGTTACAATCTGCCATAGGGGGGCTTGGAGCAACTGGGGAACCAATCACCTCAAGGCAGCAGAGCTTGACCACAGCCTGGAGGTAGGAGGGAGCTGTTCATTTGCCCTATAGGCTTGCACCACAGTCCTAAACTGGATGGGACAGCGCAGGGAGCCAGTGCTGAGAACAGAGTAGGGACGTTGTGTGGAAGAGCATGGGACTGTTGAACACCAGGTCAGCAGCAGCTTTCTCCAGGAGTCTGATGGCCAATGCTGCAGGATGGCAGCAAGTAGGGAGTTACAGGAGTCCAGGACAGGACATGTGGACAGGAGGAGGCGGGATTCGAACCGCCGACCCTACAATCATTGGACAACCCGCTCTACCACTGAGCCACAGCCGCCCCAGGATGAGCACTAGCGACGAATCACAGCCACATTTCTTTCCTAGCACAAAGTTTGATAAAAGAGATGAGTATTAGCAAAGGCAAGGAGAATGATTATATCAGTGTACAATGAGCTATGATAGGGAAGAATGACACTATTAATTTGATTTTCAGGCATGGCATATACATGGCATGCTTACTTGCAATGGTAATAATGCCTTCAGGAAATAACAATAACCATGCTTGATTAATTTGATGTATAATGTGGCAAATGCTATTGTAGCAGCAGCAAGCATCAGCGCACTATAGCTAAATAACGCCAGACAAGATTACAGACTGTAATCAATGTATGAACAATGTCACATTGAGCATGCTCAACATTATGCTAAAATTGAAATACATCTGAAACCTCCGAACGTAACGTTAGCATTAACTAACGTTAACTAAAGTTAACCCTAAGCCGTTAGCATTATCTACCGTTAGCACAGCTACCTAGCCTATCAATATAGTTGACGTTAATATAAAGAAATGTAACATTAGATAATGTTAGCTAAGTTATTCAACATTGACCCACTTACCCTCTAGATCTTTTCCAACGATGTCCTTAAGTAACCACATGTCATGATCATTTGCATCATAGGCATACGTTCATATCTATGATTAGCATGATCATAGCAGCTTCATTGCTAAAAGCATAGCAAATGTTAGCCGACGTCATTACATAATGACTTCCTTAAAACTATCCAATCAGAGGCAGAGTAGGGCGGGTCTTCCTATCTTGACGTGTTCACAGCACATGTTTCAAATGGGCTCGATACAGGTATTGGTGGCTTCAAAAACAAATAAAAACAATTGAATTACAAGTTTATATTGATTAGATTGGTTTCTGATGCTGAATGATACCCAGAAAATTTTTGTTTTCCTTTTCTAGCTCTATCTATCATAATCCACAAACCATGGGAAATAAGGGTCTTGGGCCGCATGCCGTCACGTGACTTGCAATACCGAGCTTGGCCTGAAAGCCCATGGTGGCTTCAATGTGCCAAGCTGATCCTGGGGGCTTGCTTCGACCCCATCAATAAAATGTTGCATGATTAATTTACCACCGCTGCCACCGTGTCATCATTCTCTTAATTTTCTATCAATCACACCTATGTTCACTGCAACTTTGTATCACGCCTGTGTTCACTGTAACTTTGTATCACATCGATGTTCAACCACATGTTCACAGTAAGTGGCGGGAAAGTCCCATAAGGAATTTGTGCTAGGCACCAGGAGATGGCGCTGTTGACCAGACAGTCCAGAGTTCTCAGTTGAGGGGATGCATGCTGTGTTGTTGCGTTCGCAGAAGATAGTCAATTTGGATTTACTGGCGTAGATAACAAAATCTCACGTTTTCATATGATAGATACGATATTCTGTCGGAAAATATGCTGTGTGGGTAGTAGTAGCTGTAGGCTACAGTATCAATGTGGTTTAAGCGTGATAGCCGAGAACTACTGATAACACAGGTAGGCATACGGGAACGGGCATTAGTCATCTGAAGTGTAGGCCTATGTAACCTGATTTTACATCTTCATCTGAAAGATAGCCTACCCTACACATTTTTTCATAAATCTGCAGGGGCTACCTACAAGACCCTACGGATGCTATTGGTCGCCCGTGTCTACTGATAACCAATAGCGTAGTGTTGCTATGCCTGATCGCTTTGCTGGTTGGCGGACGCGGCTGTCAGTCTGTCTCGTCGAAGCACGGTGTGATGTGAGTTCTCTGTTTGGGGTATCGCACTTCAAAACATTACGTCTGCACGACTTGCCAGCGATACCAGGGCCCGGTAGGGAACCTTCCTCGACAGGAATGCATACTAGGATTTAGCTTTGCTTTGGCCTCAAAGAAGAAAAAGTGTTCGCGATTTTTCTGCCTGGGGAAAATATTTTATTCCATTCAAAGGTAAAAATAAATAAATAAATAATAATAATAATAATCAGCATGTCTTTTCTTGTTAGTGACTCATAATGTGCAATATGTTTTGAAATGCCTCATATAATCTTTGGATAGTTGTAATGTTTTGAATGTTTTGAACCTGTAGACTACAGGTCTACAGCATCACTCTACACAGTGTCTCTTAGCATAGCCTACAGCCTGGTTGTTGTAATGTTGCGGGCATGTCTGGGTCTGCGGTACCATCTGGTTGTTATTAAACACCGTCCCTGCGTGATCTGCGCCACGCACCATCCAGGATACAGAAGTCTGATGTGTAGAGACTAGAGAGTCAACATCCAGCCTGCTACATCAGAATGGATACATTCTGATGTAGCAGATATCATATGACCACTAGGATGTCATATGACATTAGGGCTATCAGTACAATAACAATGAATGGTTTGTGTGGTTTGACACTCTTGTTCTCCTTTGACTGTGCGTGTTTGTGTGTGTGTGCGTGTTTGTTTGTTTGTGCGTGCGTGCGTGCGTGCGTGTGTGTGTGTGTGTGTGTATATTTGCACACATGGATCAGGTAGAGACAGTAGTTGGCACACATCTGGGGCGGAATTTCAGCCGCCACCGAGCGAGCATAGACACACACCCAAACACACACACAAACACACACTCTCGCACTACAAACACACACACAAACACACTCCGATACTCACACACACATACACACCAGAAACATGTCTATCTAAACTTATTGACAGACACACATGCAAATATACACCCATGCACTCTAGGCCTATCCAGGGCCCAGATCTACGATTCACTCTCACACACACACACACACACACACACACACACACACACACACACACACACACACACACACACACACACACACACACAAACACGCACACACAAACACGCACACACACACACACACACCGATCTACAATTCACTCGTAGATCGTCCACTCCACCCAAGTTGACTGATTCTTGAAGTTCTCAAAGGAGTGTAACGAGTTGACATCCAGTCTATCGGGCTACTCCAGGCCACCAGTCCCAGACAGTAAAGTTAGCCTACTGTATAGATGTCAAATCCGTTATCAGTGGATGCTAAATATCGATCAGGCCGCCCATATCAGATCTATGAGCTGGTCTTCAGGAATTGTAGTGGAACCTTGAAAAGTATGACTTGAAAGAGAGAAAAGCTTGTGTGTGCAAAACAATGCAAGGTCAGGTCAGGTATTCATCACATACCACATCATCAGGTACAACGAGCAGGGAAACGCTCTCCTTCCTCAGCTACCAGATTGTGCCACAGTAAGGTAAAGGAGAAGAAGAAATACATGTTGAGCCACAATAATAATAATAATAATATGTCTCAACATGTATTTCTTCTTCTCCTTTACTTAGTGTAACACAATCTGGTATCTGAGGAAACAAAGTCTCATGTTGTCAGACAGTGCATCCAGAAAACACCCTTCTCACACCCCTTCACTTCTTCCAAAATGGATTAAATTAATATTTTTTCTCATCAATCTACACACAACACCCCATAATGACAACGTGAAAATAGTTTTTTTTTTAAACATGTTTACAAATGTATTTTAAAAAAATCATGTGTACATAAGTTCACTCCCTTTTCTATGACACTCAAAACTAGTCAGGATAGAGGGAAAGATGATCGGAGCAAAGTACAGAGAGATCCTTGATGAAAATCTGCTCCAGAGCGCTCAGGACCTGAATACCTATGTACATGTGATAGTTCCTTTTTTATATATATATATATTTTTTTTAATTGTCATTATGCGGTATTGTGTGTAGATTTTTGAGGAAAAGAATGAACTTAATCCATTTTGGAATAAGGCAGTAACATAACAAAATGTGGGATAAGTAAAGGGATGTGAGTACTTTGCGGATGCACTGTGCACTGCCCACACCCTTAAGGGATCTGTGATTTGTCTGTTGTTTGGTGATAATGCACCACCTCACTCAGTGTTGCCCCCTGAAACACTGACTAACACAAATGAAAACAAGCCAGATGAACAGTAGACATGTTGTCCCCCACCCATAATGCCTGTTCCTCTGTGGTAATGAAGGAGGGGAATCAGCTGTAGCGAGCAGGCCGGGAGGGGCTCCTGGTTGGGGGTGCAGCCAGGGGGACGCTGCCCTGTGTGGGGCCTGAAGGAGCTTGTTCTGTCTCTCCTCCTATGGTGTCTCTCTCCTTTGACCCCCTGGTGTCTCTCCATGAGAGCAGTTGTACGTCATGTTTGTGTCATGGCCAGTAAACCCCCATTGAGAAGTTAGAACTGCTGACTCCTGCTACACTATTTTCTTAATGAATATATATGACTATACATAATCCATCTGTTACAGGGGGGATTAGAACCCGAGCCTCCCACTTGCTACACCCCTCCACCGAGTTTCATGAAAAGCAATCTGTTAGTTTTTGCGTAATCAATAGTTAAAAAAAAAAAATGAATGGAAAGCCCGTGTTTGGGTCGCTCGTGGACCCGCCCCGTGATTCAGATCCACTGCAGAATTTAATGGATTGTTAGATGGCCCATGTTACACCCCTCCACCAAGTTTCATGAAAATCGGTCTGGTAGCTTTTGTTTAATCCTGCTAAAAACAAATTAACCAAGAAATGGCTCATGGATCCTCCCCATGATTTGAATTTGCTCCAAAATGTAATGGGTTATATGTTGGCCCATGCTACACCCTTCTACCAAGTTTCGTGAAAATCAGTGTAGTAAGTCACTCTCTCCCTCCCTCTCCTCCTCTCTCTCTCCATGTCTCCCTCCCTCCCTCTCTTTCCATCTCAGCCTCCCACCCTCTCCCCCTCTCTCTCTCCATCTCTCCCTCCCTCTCTCTCTCTCCATCACACCCTCCCACCCTCTCTTTTTATCTCTCTCCCTCCCTCTCTCTCTCATCTCTTCCTCCCTCTCTGTCCTTCTCTCTATCTCTCTGCCTGCCTCCATCTCTTCCTCCTCCTCTCTTCTCTCTCTCTCCATCTCTCTCGCCCTCTCTCTCCATCTCTTCCTCCCCTCTCTCCTTCTCTCTCTCTCCCACTCTCTCCCTCTCTTCCTCCCCCTCTCTCTTTCTCTCTCTCTCTCTGACTGCTATCCTCATCGTCTGCTGCAGCTGCAGCGGTTCTCCTACCACGTGACCCAGGTTGTTGTTGGCATGGCAGTCGGGCCCTTGGCTGTGTTGTGGCACATAGCCTTGCCTGGCGCCCACCCCGACTGTAGCACACAGCTCAGCAGCCCTCAGGATGAGGCAGGCAGGAGGATATGAAGTATAAAACTGTCCCAGTTCACTCTGGCCTGTTACTTTTGGATAATTGACAGGGAGAGAATTAGCATCCCTTGATCATCATGTCCCATCCTCAGGTCTCTTGACTTTGTTCTTTCACAGAGAATGAAGAGGCTTTTCATCCTGTACACTTTCTAAGAAGTGTAGACCCTCTCGGTGGTATCATATTAGACCCTCTCTGTCGTATCGCATTATTGTGTCGGTGTGTTTGTACACTAACAATACTGTAGACTCACTTGAAAACTATATTTTTGAAGGTTTTCTCTGAAGTTGTAGGTTAATGGGGGGTCTGTTTCTAGTAGGTTAATGTGGGAAGTCTGTTTCTAGTAGGTTAATGTGGGATGTCTGTTTCTAGTAGGTTAATGTGGGAGGTCTGTTTCTAGTAGGTTAATGTGAGGTCTGTTTCTAGTAGGTTAATGTGAGGTCTGTTTCTAGTAGGTTAATGTGGGGGGTCTGTTTCTAGTAGGTTAATGTGGGAGGTGTGTTTCTAGTAGGTTAATGTGGGAGGTCTGTTTCTAGTTGGTTAATGTGGGAGGTCTGTTTCTAGTAGGTTAATGTGGGGTCTGTTTCTAGTAGGTTAATGTGAGGTCTGTTTCTAGTAGGTTAATGTGGGAGGTCTGTTTCTAGTAGGTTAATGTGGGGGGTCTGTTTCTAGTAGGTTAATGTGGGAGGGCTGTTTCTAGTAGGTTAATGTGGGAGGTCTGTTTCTAGTAGGTTAATGTGAGGTCTGTTTCTAGTAGGTTAATGTGGGAGGTCTGTTTCTAGTAGGTTAATGTGGGAGGTCTGTTTCTAATAGGTTAATGGGAGGTTTGTTTCTAGTAGGTTAATGTGAGGTCTGTTTCTAGTAGGTTAATGTGGGAGGTTTGTTTCTAGTAGGTTAATGTGGGAGGTTTGTTTCTAGTAGGTTAATGTGAGGTCTGTTTCTAGTAGGTTAATGTGAGAGGTTTGTTTCTAGTAGGTTAATGTGAGGTCTGTTTCTAGTAGGTTAATGTGAGGTCTGTTTCTAGTAGGTTAATGTGGGAGGTCTGTTTCTAGTAGGTTAATGTGAGGTTTGTTTCTCGTAGGTTAATGTGGGAGGTTTGTTTCTAGTAGGTTAATGTGAGATCTGTTTCTAGTAGGTTAATGTGGGAGGTTTGTTTCTAGTAGGTTAATGTGGGAGGTTTGTTTCTAGTAGGTTAATGTGAGGTTTGTTTCTCGTAGGTTAATGTGGGAGGTTTGTTTCTAGTAGGTTAATATGAGGTCTGTTTCTAGTAGGTTAATGTGAGGTCTGTTTCTAGTAGGTTAATGTGAGGTCTGTTTCTAGTAGGTTAATGTGGGAGGTTTGTTTCTAGTAGGTTAATGTGGGAGGTTTGTTTCTAGTAGGTTAATGTGAGGTCTGTTTCTAGTAGGTTAATATGAGGTCTGTTTCTAGTAGGTTAAAGGAGTAGTAAAGGGAAAATGCATGTTAAGCCCTGTTTTAAGGTTACTTATGATCATATACAATGGTTCAGATCAAAACGTTGACAAAACTAGCACTTTTGAGAAAGTCTGACAATTGCTCTACCACCGTTTTGGTCATAAAATGGATGTGGGTGGGCACCTTGAAAAATCATTCAAAAACATGTTAAAGGTCTGTTTCTAGTAGGTTAATGTGGGGTCGGTTTCTAGTAGGTTAATGTGGGAGGTCTGTTTCTAATACAGTAGGCTGGTGTGGGGGTTTGTATCTAGTCAGCTATTGATTTGGAATGATAACAAGGATTGGTATCGGCCGATTTAGCTTGAAGAAAATTTGAAATCAGAAATTTTAAAAAGCAGACCAGCTCATAAAGTATATAGTGTCTTTGTTACCTCCGGCCCAGCAACAGCGCAGGGTGAGAGGTTTTGTTTTCAGTGGCGTGCGTGTGTACAGTATGTGTGTTTTTAGCAGGATTATGCAAAAACTACAGTACTTGGCCAATTTTCACGAAACTCAGTGGAAGGGTGTAGAATGGTCCAACTTAGAACCCATAACATTTTGGAGTGGATCCGAAGCACGGGTCAGGTCCACGGGCCGCCGAAACACGGCTGGCCATTCACCTCCATTCATATTTTGAACCAGGATTATGTAAAAACTACCTGACTGAATTTCATGAAACTCGGTGGAGTGATGTAGCATGGACCAACTGACAACCCTTTAAATTTTGGAGGGGATCACAGGTTGGGTCCACGGCTATTCACCTCCATTCACTATGATTACGCAAAAACTACCAACCCGATTTTCATGGAACTCGGTGGAGGAGTGTGTCATGGGCCACCTTAGAACCCATAAAATCTTTAAGGAGATCCGAATCACGGGCCGGTTCAATGAATGAAAATAAAACTTTGACTGAAGCCAGCTCCCTGTGTTGGGCAGCCGGGGTTTGGATTGGGGTGTGCGGGGAGAGTCTATGACCCGAGGGGGGCACCACAGAGCCGGCCAAATATAGCCACCCATTCACCTCCAGTAATTTTTACTTCCGCCCCAGTGAATCATGGGGCGGGTCCACGAGCCGCCAAAACACAGGCCGGACGGCCATTCACCTCCATTAATTTTTTGTACTAGGATTACGCAAAAACTACGAGACTGCTTGTCATGAAACTTGTTGGAGGGATGTAGCATGGGCCAGTGTAGAACCCATTAAATTTTGGTGTGCACAGAGCCACGAAATGCAGTCATACCATTTTTTTCATACTAAAATGGTCCCTTACTGAATGAGGCTGCATTTCCCAATAAAGAACCTTAAGCAACCCTTTGTATGGGAGTTAAGAACTACTTTGGAGTTAAGTGCTTCTTAACTCGTTCGGGAAACCCGGCCTGAGCCTTTTTGTGCGTGGCTACACGCACCAGAGACAGCAAATGTCGGGTTGTCAATCTGTCCCATTGTTGACCTGCATTTCTATGTTACCACCACAAGAGGCAGTGGTCCCAGAACACCAAAATAAAACCACTATGACATCGCACCCTTTCCAGATCCTTGTTGGTGCAGTGGTTAAAGGACAATGCTCGTTTTTGACAACCTGGACCTTATTTACGACATATTATAAGAGGTTTGACTCACCGAGATCACTTTGGTGTAGTTCGGAGGCATGTAGAAGAAATTTAAAATCCAGTTCGAGCCAGTATATCCATGTAATGGCGGTGGTCGGGGCACTTAGAATGCAGTTTCTAAATCTATTTTCTGCCGCGAAACAGTTGTTTTCATCAATCTGTCTTGATGAATCGCTAGTTGTGCTTACATAGAGCATAGGCCTGTTGTGGTATTTCACATGCCTCGTATATGATCTTTAGAAACGTCTTTAGACACGAAATAGCTTCCTCACTTGCTCCAGCATGCATGCGCACAGCGTGCTGGAGCAACGATTGCGCGCTGTGCGCATTAGTGCTGGAGCAAGTGAGGAAGCTATTTTGTTTTGAAAGACGTTTCTAAAGATCATGGCATGTGAAAACCACAACAGGCCTATGCTCTATGTAAGCACAACTAGCGATTCATCAAGACAGATTGATGAAAACAACCGTTTCGCGGCAGAAAATAGATTTTTAGAAACTGCATTCTAAGTGCCCCAACCACCGCCATTACATGGATATACTGGCTCGCGCTGGATTTTAAATTTCTTCTACATACAGTGATCTCAAACGTCTTATAATATGTCGTAAATAAGGTCCAGGTTGTCAAAAACGAGCATTGTCCTTTAAGTGCCTGACTCCCATGCCAAAGGTTAGGGGTTCAAACCCCAGTGTGGGAGATATTTTTTAGTTACTGGATGTTATAGAAGTTATGTAAAATGTGGTTACCTGGTGGTGCTATGTTAGTTATTGAATTTATGTGCAGTAATTGAACATTTGAAATACTCCTGTTTTGAAATTATATCTACAGTATAGATGTCTCAGTAATTACCCATTATATATTAGGCTATACTTTGCATGTATTTACCAGGTAAATGTTTCATTTTTGTGCGTGGCGATGCATCAAAGATAGCAAATGTCCAGTCACTCCCTCCCTCCCTTCCCCTCCTCCCTCCCTCCCTCCCTTCCTCCCTCCCTTCCTCCGTCGTGTTGTTGACCTGCAGTTCTATGTTGCTACCACAAGAGGCAGTTGTTTTTTTTGCATGGCTGTAAGCCAGCGCACCTAGACAAGAGGCAGTGTTTTTTTGTGCATGGCTGTAAGCCAGCACACCTAGAATAGCGCTTGTCCGGTTATCACTCCCTCCCTCCGGTCAATGTTGACCTGCATTTCTCTGTTGGCACCACAAGAGGCAATAGTCCCAGCACACCAAAATAAAGAAGGACACCAAAATCAACCTGCTGATCTCCACTGCACAAGTAGAGTAGCGGTGAAAGCATAGGACTCCCACACGGGAGATGGGGGTTCAAGACCCCAGTGGGGATGACTTTATGGGACTATACCCCAAACGTCCACATGTCCATCCTTTCACTCCAACCTTTACCTCTTGCCTTATAGGTCAGATCCTGTCCCAACCCCAACCCTTATTCTAACCCTTATATTCTGACTTTATGGGACTATACCCCAAACCTCCACACATTCATCCTTTCACTCCAATCTTTTTATCCCTTACCTTTGTCCAGAAACAGAAGTTGAACCAATTGCAGCAAAATAGCTAACGTTACAGGAATCATCAGTGTAACTGCTTTAGCCACTGACCGCTACCATTAATGTTATGGAAGCTGCTGATAGTTGTTGTGAGCTCATGAGCTAACTGGCTATACCGCTCTTATTGTGCTAGATTAGAATTGGAAGCATTGGAACTGATGTGTCCATGCGGCAAGACCTATCTTACAGTAATTGATCAGACATTATTTCATGTCATTTCAATTCACAGCTATTTCAGTGGCATGACTAGCTTCCGTCCTACCAGTCCTGAACAGAAACAAGCCAGCCACGCACATAAGCCAGGCTGGACCTGGCCTGGTTCCATTAGGACTGGTGGTACTCATGTTTCAAGTTCATGTCTGGGCAGACCTTGGCTTGGACTGACCTCAGGACAGACCAGCGTAGAGGCTGTCTGACGAGCTGAATCTGGTTGATCTCAGATTTGACAGTAACAGTATGCCTATTATTAAAGTCTGTGTCTGGTTATAGCTGTGGAGATTACTTGGATCTGAGCTTGTAAGTTATCCCCTTATCGTCATTCTCTTGTCCTGAAACGACTTGAGTTGCGCTTGTGTGTGTGTGTGAGAGAGAGAGAGAGAGAGAGAGAGAGTGTGATTGTGTGTGTGTATGTGTGTGTGTGTGTGTGTGTGTGTGTGTGTGTGTGAGTGTGTGTGCACGTGTGTGTGTGATTGTGTGTATGTGTGTGTGTGTGAGTATGTGTGTGTGTGTGTGTGTGTGTGTGTGTGTGATTGTGTGTGTGTGGGGGGGGGGGAGTGTGTGTGTGATTGTGTGTGTGTGTGTGCTCTCAGTGGTCTCTTTATGCCCTTGCCTGGCCCCCGCTGTTGGCTGGCAGTCAGCAGGGAGGAAACAAGGGCTCTTCTCACAGTATTTATATCACAGCCTCTCCCATCATCGGCCTATATGGCTGCTTGTGTCATGCACCTGATGGCCCTCGTTAGTGTCTACACTGTCACCATATCTAGTGTTCACATCTACCACACATGAACATGTAAACAGATGACAGTATATCTCCCCTCCGGATTTTCATTTATCTATAACTATAGCATGTACACAATACACCCCACCTGCGTTATTTATTTATATCCATATTTATAACATGTACACCATACATCCACACCACACCTTATCCTTAGCTTGACCTTATTTGTAACTTTTGAGCCCATCACATAGCCGGCAGTAACATCTCACTGTTATTGTACGCTGTACGCTTATGCATAAAGATCTGAATCTGAAGCTAAAAGACTAAAGCACAAGCTTTTTTACTCTGCTGTCTCTGGGTAGAGTACAATGACCGTGACAGGGCTTCCAGTGTGCTTTGACTCAGAAACCTATCACTCTAGAAACAACAGCATTAGACTGTAGCTCAGAACACATATTACTGTGTGTGTTCCTGCCCCCCCAGGTGTGTGTTCTTACTGTGTGTGTTCTTACTGTGTGTGTTCCTGTCCCCCCAGGTGTGTGTTCCTGCCCCCCCAGGTGTGTGTTCTTACTGTGTGTGTTCCTGCCCCCCCCAGGTGTGTGCCTCCCACCCGGCCCCCATCACGGCCCTCACCTGCGTGCTGCGGTGCTTCCCCTGCGAGCCCACCTGGGCAGGCAGCCCCTTCCTGCACCGCCCGCCCACCCCACCCATGGTCAGGATGACGCGCTCCAAGACCTTCCAGGTAGGGTTAGGGTAAGGGTTAGGGTTAGGGTTATATATTAGGGTTATATATATATTATATATATAGTGCCACGAGATATCACCATATGAAACGTGACGATGTGTATCGTCAGGATGAAAAACTGTCTTGCGATAAAAATAAATAATATATATAACCCATATATAACCCTCCTTTCCAGCACCTTAGAGTACACTTTCCCTGGGAGGCTGAGTAATGTGATGCCTCTATAATTGGCACACACCCTCTGGTCCCCTTTTTTGAATATTGGGACCACCAACCCAGTCTGCCACTCCTTTGGCACTGACCCGGACTTCCACGCAATGTTAAAGAGGCGTGTCAACCAAGACAGCCCCTCAACACCCAGTACCGTCAGCATTTCTGGACAGATCTCATCAGTCCCTGGGGCTTTGCCTGTGGAGTTGTTTGACTACCTCAGTGACCTCCTCCAGGGAAATTGACGATGACCCCCCATCATCTTCCGGCTCTGCCTCGATCGTAGAGGGTGGATTAGTTGGGTTCAGGAGTTCCTCAAAGTGCTCCTTCCAACGCTCAACAACCTCCTCAGTTGAGGTCAGCAGTGTCCCTTCCTTGCTGTATACAGCTTGGATGGTCCCCCGCTTTCCCTTCCTCAGGTGTCTGATGGTCTTCCAGAAACACTTTGGTGCCGACCGAAAGTCCTTCTCCATGGTTTCTCTGAATTCCTCCCACACCCGCTGCTTTGCCTTGGTCATGGCCGAAGCTGCAGCCCTCCGGGCCAGTCGATACCCTGCAACTGCTTCTGGAGTCCCCCGGGCTAACATGTCCCGGAAGGCCTCCTTCTTCAGTTGGACGGCTTCCCTGACCACCGCTGTCCACCATGGAGTCCGAGGGTTACCGCCCCAATCCTGTTTTCATGGACAGGATATCGAGGCGTAGTCATGGGGAGGTGGGTTTGCAGTTCGGTGAGCTGGGGATCGCGTCGCTGCTATTTGCAGATGATGTGGTCCTGATGGCATCATCTTCCTGCGACCTCCAGCACTCTCTGGATAGGTTCGCAACTGAGTGTGAAGCGGCTGGGATGAGAATCAGCACTTCTAAGTCTGAGGCCATGGTTCTCAGCAGTAAACCGGTGGTTTGTCCGCTCCGAGTAGGAAATGAGTCCTTACCCCAAGTGAAGGAGTTCAAGTATCTGGGGGTCTTGTTCACGAGTGAGGGAACCATGGAGAGGGAGTTTGGCCAGAGAATCGGAGCAGCTGGTGCGGTTCTGCAGTCGCTTTACCGCACTGTTGTGATGAAAAGAGAGCTGAGCCGAAAGGCAAAGCTCTCGATCTACCGGTCTATCTTCGTCCCCACCCTCACCTATGGTCATGAAGGATGGGTCATGACCAAAAGAACAAGATCACGGATACAAGCGGCCAAAATTAGTTTTCTCCGGAGAGTGGCTGAGGTCTCTCTGAGAGATCGGGTGAGAAGTTCAGTCATCCGGGAGAGACTCAGAGTAGAGCCGCTGCTCCTTTGTGTCGAAAGGAGCCAGTTGAAGTGGTTCGGGCATCTAGTGAGGATGCCTCCTGGGCGCCTCCCTAGGGAGGTGTTCCAGGCGTGTTCCGGCTGGGAGGAGGCCGCGGGGTAGACCCAGGACCAGGTGGCGGGACTACATCTCCGCACTGGCCTGGGAGCGGCTAAAGATTCCCCAGACAGAGCTGGTTGATGCTGCTAGGGAAAGGGATGTCTGGGGCCCCCTGCTGGAACTGCTGCCTCCGCGACCCGACCCCGGATAAGCGGATGACGATGGATGGATGGATGGATGGTATGATATGGTGAAACCAGTGTGGTGTATGGTATGGTATGGTATGGTATGGTATGGTATGGTATGGTATGGTATGGTATGGTATGGTATGGTGATCTGAGTGTATCGTCTCTCCCCTGCTTCCAGGCCTACCTGCCCAGCTGTCACCGGACCTACAGCTGCATCCACTGCCGAGCACACCTGGCCAACCACGACGAGCTCATCTCTAAGGTAACCACCACCACACCCCAACAGCACTGAACGCATTTACAGTCTGTGTGTGTGTTTGTTTCTATATAAAAACACAAGAGAGTATATTTAACTTCAGATTCCAACATAGAACATGTAACTGACATGCAGACAGCCAGGCAGACATGCGGAGACGTCAGGGTGCTAGCGGTGACCATCCAGAATGCCACTGATGTGTCTCTCTCTCCTGTCCCCTCTCCCCCCCAGTCCTTCCAGGGGAGTCAAGGCAGAGCTTACTTGTTCAACTCTGTGTGAGTATCTACAGTATGATATCTATGCAGCAGCGGTGTAGTGGTGAGTAAAGAAGTGTGTGTACCCTGACTAAAGTAGTGGGTATAGCCTACTGTGGCAGAACTGTATCAGTGCATAGCCTACTGTAGCAGTTTTTACATTAGTGGTGTTTAAATAAGTGGGTATACCAAATGGGGCCAATAAAGTATCTATCTATCTATCTATCTATCTATCTATCTATCTATCTATCTATCTATCTATCTATCTATCTATCTATCTATCTATACACACACACACACACACACACACACACATACACACACACACACCTCCACAACACTCTGACACACTCAGGCACTGTAAGGGTGCATTCAGACCTAGCTTGTTGTTCCGATACCGGGAGCACAGCAAAAACACAGAAAATGCTTGCGGTTCCGGAACAAATCAACCGGGCTGAGACCACCTAGAGAGGGTGGTTTAGAGAGGGTGGTCTAGAGAGGGTGGTTTAGAGAGGGTGGTCTACAGAGGGGGGTCTAGAGAGGGTGGTCTAGAGAGGGGGGTCTAGAGAGGGTGGTCTAGAGAGGGTGGTTTAGAGAGGCTGGTCTATAGAGGGTTGTCTAGAGAGGGTGGTCTAGAGAGGGTGGTCTCAGCCCGCTTGCAATCGCCCCGTGGGATGATTTGTTTGTAGTGAGAACGTTAACCACAAACCGATACAACTCATTGTTGTACCCTGCACTGTCTACAAAGTCTACAAACTGTTTAGCGAGCGCATGAAGGAAATGGGCTTTCAACGTTCTGTTGAGAAGTGCGTCTTCTCCTGATCATATGCAATACAATAGCACATTGTTCTCTAGCCACAGTCGTGATGCCTACTCAAACTAGATATGTTGTCCATATACTGTATCCGTGGGTTACAGAGTATTTCATATAACGTGTAACGTATAACGGAAAATGACGTCATAGGGTGCGTTGAACTCGGCTTCAGCCAAGGAATCCAACAGTACCTCGTTTTTGAAAATCGGATTTACCGGTCAAACGTTGCGTGCATAAACGCATCTCCAACCTTTAAACAGTGGCGCTAGAGTGTCCATGATGGCGACATGAGACTTGATTCGATGCACAGATGGGGCTCGGCATCCTGCGCGGCACCGAGGAACAAACCACAGACCACGTCATCCAGGACTGTCCGATATATCGGACACCCAACTGAATGTGTGGCATGCCCGTTGTGGATGACGAAACGGTGACATGGCTCCTGGAGGTGTGCCCGGATATATAGACCCCCTCACCCAGGCTCAGGGTAGTAAAAGGATAGCGCCTCAGCTACAAGCCTGGGGGCAGAGGACGCAACAACCGACCCATGCGATGAAGAAGAATGAATGAGTGTACCAAATTGCACAACTTTTTACCATACAGTTCTATTGGCTGCCATAGACTCCAATGGCAGAAGAAGAAAAAGATGTTTGAATAATAATAATCAGAAAAGGTACAAACACAATGGTGGCCTACGCAGCTTCGCTGCTTGGCCCCCAAAGACAAAGCACATATGAATACAGTATAACAAAACAAGGCAGTGACATCTTGAGACTTACTAATGAGTTCAGTATGTTTTGACAATGGTCAAGAAACTCTCTTCAATTTAAATCTGCGATGTTGTCATTTTCGCCCACTAGAGCTAAGCAGGCACAAAACAAAATGTAAAAACACATGGCTACTTAATTATGCAATGTTTACCTCTGAGACCCTTCCCCTAATTATTGATTTTTGAGGTAGACTTTGAGCCAATGGCTTTGCTACAAATTGCACTGAATCAAGATAGGTCAACCTTCTGACTTGCTAGCAGGTCAACAGGCCCCCTCCTGTGCGATTCTAATCGGTTGATTTACAGTGATTTTTTCGAATAAATCGCCTGATTCATGCTGTATCGGGAGAATACAAAGAATATACTAGTTTAAACTATAGGCAGTTATAGCCTAGACAGGCCTACTGCCAGACAAATTAAGTTTACTTGCTCAACAACGCCTCCTGGCGGCGATAGTGCAACACTGAATAAGGAGGTGGTCTGGAGTGCTCCTAACGCTCCTCTAAAACTTCACTGCCGTTGTTGTTGTTGCTCTGACCACGTGGTAGGGCGAAGTATTGAAGTTTGGCTGACTGTACATATCTACACAGTCAAGATGTACAGTATGTACTGCATGTATATATTCTATATTTTACACATGCTGTATGTATGGATGTATACATTCCTCATTCTTTTTTATGCTTATTCGCTACTACAGTATATTCTGCATTTCCAACCGTTGCTGTAATTTCTGTCTATCTCTCTGTCTATCTCTCTCTCTATCTCTCTATCTATCTATCTCTCTCTCTACAGTCTCTATCTATCTATCTCATCCTACCTCCGTATACCCTCTACTACACTACTAGTAAGCAGGTAGAGCTAGTCCCAGTCCTTTCTGAGTACTGCCACGGTCAGACTAGATATGGATCTGAACGTACGACATGATGCCCAGGTGTGTCATCATAGTGTGGGTGGGTGGGTGTGTGTGCTACAGTATCTGTGACTCGGGTTAGTCAGCCAGACCAGGCTCTTACACGAGTCATGAGCCACCGATGTGCTCCGTGAGTCACTCTCTCTCACGTGTCTCTCTGTCTCTCGCCCTCTCTCACGTCTCTCTCTCCCCCTCTCTCACGTCTCTCTCTCGCCCTCTCTCACGTCTCTCTCTCCCCCTCTCTCACGTCTCTCTCTCCCCCTCTCTCACGTCTCTCTCTCCCCCTCTCTCAGGGTGAATGTGGGCTGTGGCCCGGCAGAGGAGAGGGTGCTGCTCACTGGGCTCCATGCTGTGGCAGATATCTACTGTGAGAACTGCAAGACCACTCTGGGATGGAAATATGTAAGTATATAAAGGTCAGGAACATGCAAGGGTGACCAGGGCTAGCTGTACACAGTCTGTGTTTCTATTTAGAAAGGATAGACTTGGAGGCTCCTCTGATGTGTCCTCATTTTGACCCAAATTCTATTTGGGGATCATCGTCCTTAATTATAGTATCATGTTACATCAGCACTTCAGCTAAAGGTTCCAGTACTTTTCCCATAGGCAGGTTATACTCCAGGGCTCCAGGGAATACTGCTGGCCATACTCCAGGCCATACTCCAGGCCATGCTCCAGGTCATACTCCTGATTATACTCCTGGTCATACTCCTGGTCATACTCCAGGACATATTCCAGGGCAAACTCCTGGCCATAATCCTGGCCATACTCCAGGGCATACTCCTGGCCATACGCCTGGCCATATTCCTGGCCATACTCCTGGGCATACTCCAGGGCATCCTGCTATGTACAAATTCGATTATATTCCCATATTCACTGAACCCCCTGAACCCACCCTCCTCAGTTCAGATCACAGAAACATCCTGGATAGTAGCTCTACCAAGACTAGAGATGAACTGCAACTTCCACTAAGGTTCTAGGATGACTTAGGACTGTGTAACCGATATCAACTACAGCACAGCTGTCCATCACATCACAAACGTAAGCTGTCTTCTAACCTGACTGGGTGAAGTCCTTAGTGGAGCTGGTGTTTCCAGCAGCCGAAGGGTGGCTCCACATGCCTACTCTGGTCTATCGGCAGAGCTGTGTGTGGGGTTTCCAGAGCCAGCTCCTCTGCAGCTGGGAGATGAGACCTGGGGCCCATCCGCGAGGGTCACTGGGAGACGCACATCGCCTGCCCGAGTCTGACCGAACGGAGGATGGCCGCTAATATCCCTGACACTAGCCATGTTTCCATCCACACGTTTTATGCGAATTAAGTTATATCGAATTAAAAATGCCTTATGGAAACAGTAAAATTCAATTCAAAATCATGAAAATCGACAAAAAGTTTGTACTGTCGATCTCATCGGATTTTCTCTTGTTCGATAAAAGTCTTTTGTGATAAATGCTTTATCCGATTTAAAGCTCTAGATGGAAACGCACGTTCACCGGCTTTATTCGCATTCATATTTTTAGCGATCCTCACACAATTCGATTGACAAGTGGATGGAAACATGGCTACTGTTGTTTTCACGCCGTCATTGAGGATTCCAGAGATGCCCGAACGAGTGCGCTTCCAGGCGCTGAAATCAGACACCTCGGTTCTCCACAGAGCCTATCGACTGGAATAGCTAGAAAGAACACAAACACAAAGCTGTATTTCAGTGAAAACACAATTCAAGATGTCAGATATGTAAAACAAGGCTGTGTGTTGTGGCTCTATGTGCAGAGTTCACCCAGCCTATCTGACACAATTAGATAAGGATTCTCATTATTTTGTTATTACTTTTTCCTACCCTCCTCCTTGTCCCTCTCTCCATCTCTTCCTCCTTCCCTTTCTTCTTCTCCTTCTCCCCTCCCTCCCTCCTCACCGCCACTCCTTCCAGGAGCACGCTTTTGAGAGCAGCCAGAAGTACAAGGAGGGCAAGTACATCATCGAGCTGGCCCACATGATCAAGGACAACGGCTGGGACTAAGAGGACGAGCGTTGGTGACGAGGCGCGTTGGGGGGGGGGGGGGGGGGGTTGAATGGGAGTGGGGAAGGCAAGTGTGTGGGTGAGTGTGTGACTTTGGTTTGGTTGATTTACCATTACCTCTTCTCCCCCCACCCACATATACCCCACATCATGCCCTCCGCTCCTGACCACACAGCTCCTGAACACACAGCTCCTGACCACACAGCTCCTGAACACACAGCTCCTGAACACACAGCTCCTGACCACACAGCGGCCGCTTGGAAGCCTGCTGACGCTAGTGGGCTCTGGGTGTGTCTGGAGGAGGAGGTCACTGGGGATGGATACCACAAGACACACTCTAATGACAGACGTGCACACACACACACACACACACACACACACAAACCTGTCCCAGACATCCCAGCCTGAGGTAGCTGTTCAGACAGGGCTGTGTTGCGGTAGTAGGGCTGTAGTGGGGGGGGGGGGGGGGGCCCAGGCGGGCCAGGATCAGGGGGGGGAGGCCCAGGTGGGGCAGGATCAGGGGGGGGAGGCCCAGGTGGGGCAGGTGGGGGGTCCTGGTTCAGGAGTGAGGAGGCGGAGCTCTCTGGTGAGTGAATGAGAAGGCGTGATCATCCCAGATCATCCCAAGGTGATCATCCCAGATCCAGCGAACCCCGGCACCCCGATGAGGCCTGGCGCTGAGCCCCGCGTGGACGGTGGGGGGGGTCAGATCCTGGGCCTGGTCCGGCTCTACTGTACTCTGGTGGTGTGGGCAGCTGGTCCAGAACGTACAGTATATGAAAACTTGAGATGTTCTTTAGGTGATGCTCTCTTGAGGTAAGGGTGACGTTCTGAAGCTCTCTCTCAGTGTAGGATGACCACTGTTCATAGACTGTTCCACACCTTCTCTCACTAACCCTCACTAAAACACCTAACTATAGTTGTGTAGGAGGTACGTCCTGTTAAACTATCAACAAACCTAATCCTGATTCAGTTATCTCTCTGGTAACCACAGCAACTGACGGGGAGTTTTGGCTACCAGTCAGGGGCTGTCTGTCTCCAGCACAACCAAAGAGCCCACTCATCTACAATGAACTGATCCAACAAAATATCTCATTTTGCTTGGGCAAAGTGTTGCTAAACATGGGGTTAAGAATTATTGAAAGCCAAGGTAATGGATAGCCTTTCTCTGTGATATACAGTATAGAATTATACTTTTGTAAATTACAGATCTTAATATATATATACACACGGTGTATTCATCATGAGAATTATAATTTGTGTCAACCTGTGTTACAGAATGTAAAAAGTGATATTTACTGTATTTTATGTATGGTCAGAATGATCGTGAATGAATATTATTTCAGTTAATGCCATGCTTTCTATCTGGTAACCCACATGAGTTGTATGATATTTACTACTTTTTTTACTGAAAATGTTTCAATTTTAATGTTTTTGTAAAGAGGGAGATGCCGACAATATCATTGGAATTAAAAAAGCACCTTGATATCTGTATATCTGGAATTTGTCCCGTTTTTTTTCATAATTTGGATGTCAAGCATCGGATCTCTGCAATCCTCAGTCTTGATCGTGTGGGGGCTGGACATTTCAGCAGACAAAATTGAACAAAATTAAAAACATTTAAAATAATGAATAAATAAATTAAACAATAAAACAAACTACACAATAAAAACAAGAATAATCTATAGCTGTACATAAAACAAACAAATCATATTAGTAAAAGAATAAAACTATTAAAAAAATAATAATTACAGTGGATACAATAACTATAAAAAAAATAATAATAATAATATTACAAATCATAAGATAGATTCAAGGGGTATGTTTTCAGTTGTTTAGGTGCATAGTGGATGAAAGCAGCTTCCACAATTTTATTTGGGGGATTTTTTAAATGTTGAAAGGATCTGTGGTGGAGGATAAGGGCTTGTGAAGGGACATATAGAGACAGAAGCTGTGTTCAGAATCGCTCCCACGTTCCCTCACTCCCTATTCCCTATATGGGGTTCACCATGTAGTGAACTAGGGAATGGAGAAAATGTAGGGTACATGCACTGTTCCCTGCAAATCAAGGTGAATTGGGGGTAATAAATAGTGGACTATATAGGGAACGAAATTTCCGTGGAGAATTCGGACACTACAAACAAAATGGCTGACGCCCTATATAGTGCACTATAGTGAATAGGGAGCGATTCCGAACACAGCTATTGAATCAGTGATAGGAGGGTGTTAAGAGCCTTGTATACAAGTTAAAAAAACTTTTAAATCAATTGTAAAATATACAGGGAGACAGCAGTGTGGCTGGAACAGGAGTTCTCATGAAAGGTCTGGCAGCAGAGTTGGGAATTGGCTATAGTTTACATTATTCCATCCATTATTATCTTTTTTGGGTGCCAGAGCATTACAGTAGCCAATTCATTACAGTAGCCCAGTCATTACAGTAGTCCAGTCATTACAGTAGCCCAGTCATTACACTAGCCCAGTCATTACACTAGCCCAGTCATTACAGTAACCCAGTCATTACACTAGCCCAGTCATTACAGTAACCCAGTCATTACACTAGCCCAGTCATTACACTAGCCCAGTCATTACAGTAACCCAGTCATTACACTAGCCCAGTCATTACAGTAACCCAGTCATTACACTAGCCCAGTCATTACACTAGCCCAGTCATTACAGTAGGCCAGTCATTACACTAGCCCAGTCATTACAGTAGCCCAGTCATTACAGTAGCTCAGTCATTACAGTAGCCCAGTCATTACAGTAACCCAGAGCATTACAGTAGCCCAGTCATTACACTAGCCCAGTCATTACAGTAGGCCAGTCATTACACTAGCCCAGTCATTACAGTAGCCCAGTCATTACAGTAGCCAGTCATTACACTAGTCCAGTCTACTGCGTACTTTGGCAATATTTCTTAGGTGGAAGAAGCTGTCACCTTGTTTATGTGGGATTTAAAACTTAAACCAGAGTCTAAAGAAAGTGGTTATCTTTTTTGGCCTTGGGACTTACTAAGTGTATTTCTGTTTTATCTTAATTTAATAATAATAATAATAATAATAATTCACATTTGGCTCGACTGAAATGTATAGTTGCGTGTTATCAACATAGCTCTGAAAATGAGCATGTTGTCTGAAAGTGAACAAATGTGTTTTCTGATAATATTATCTGGTGGTACCATATACTGTATAATTAAAAAAGAAGGGGACCAAGACAGTTTCCTTGTGCAACAACAAAATATATACCACAGAGACCAACCCAGTTTTCTAGACTGGGATTGATTACAATGCTGTGGTCAATTGTGTCAAAGTCATCTAAGAGAATTACAACTGAGACGCGGCAGCAGAGTCTAAGATCACTGTTAGTTAGAGCAGCAGCAGAGTCTAAGATCACCGTTAGTTAGAGCAGCCACTACTGACTGGAACTTCTCTAGAGTACTGTTTTCGTTTAAAAAGATGTTTAGTTGATTAAAAACAACTTTTAAGTAGGCTCTCTTGCTCAGGAAGGGTAAGTTAGATATAGGCCTGTAATTACTTAACACACCATTATCTAAATTTGGTTTCTGCTACAACTACCGTTTTAAATATGTTGGGGAAGATTCCAGCCTCTTCTAGAACAGATGCAGACACTATTAAAGCCCTTTTTTGTAGGGTGTAGAAGATTTTTAACTGATCTAAAGTCAAAAAGGATTTGCCAAGATTCGCTCAAAGAGGTTAAGTCTGGTTTATTGAGAAAACATACGAGCGCAAGGACTTCAGGACAACGCACGTGAGTGGTATCCATCAGAAGTGCCGCAGTCTGGTCTTGCGCGGCCTTATATTCAAGCAATACACAGGTATGACGCTTCCAGGGATGTGATTGGCCAACCCACTGTGCACGTCATATTAAATGGCAGGCATCATCAACAGTGGTCGAGAATACAGACATGTGACATGAGAAAAGGCGGTAATTCTTGCAGGGACAATGGGACAAAGGATGGTTATTCTGGAGCAGACAACGTCTAGGTGTCTTGACCTCCTGGAGGTCATCTTGTCATAAATTAGATTAGCACAGCTATGTGAAAGGTTGAGGGAGGTGGTGAGGTGGTGAAACTACAATTTCTATGACAAGGGACAGGGTCAAGACAGCAGGTTGAAGGTTTACTCTGTCAGTCTTACAGAGGTCTGCATCAGAGTTGCTACTAAAGCTCCTCATAATTGCCAGCTTGTTAAAAAAAAATCTGCACATTTTGAGGCAGAAGCCAGGCTAAGAATGATCGAGGCTTGGGCGGGATTTAATAATTGTTCACTAGTTGAGAACAGTTCCCAAGAGTCGCTGCAATTTTCTGCAATGATCTTTGAGAAGCTGTTTCCTCTCTCACTGTGGATAGCGCTGAACACGCCGTGTGTGTGTGTGTGTGTATGTGGGGGGTGGGGGTGGGGGGGTAGATATCACACCTGTGTTTATGCCCTAGCTGGCTCCTCTGCTGTGGGGTTTCCAGGGCTGTTTCCAGGGAGCATGCCAGGCAGAGAGGGGCGTCGCTGCCCCACGTCACTGCAGCAGATGGTGCCGTGTTTGCGTTGGACTGGGTTTCCTAGCAACCGGGCTCTGGTTCCCGGAGTGGCCGGCTGGCGAGGGGGGGGGCTTAGTGGTGTCATGTACCGTCTGGACCCCGACTGAACTCAGCGCACTGCCAAACCATATGCCTCACACTAACAGTAAAACTGGCTATTATGCAGGCCTTCTACTACTAGTCATAAAAGGGTGTCTGTACCTTTAAGAGAGGCTAATCATGCACCCAAATTCAAATCCTAACTGCCACTCTGAACATTCCATCAATCACCAGCATGGCCAGCTTCTCCTTCTACTACTACGCTCATACTATATAGGGACACAAATAAATGGTGCTGGAGTCTGTAAACACCGTGAATTCATCTGAAGGGTCAGTGGACTTGTCTCTGAGATTTGTCACTGCATAGCAGAAGACCTCAGCTGCCCCCGGGGGCGCGCAAGGCCTTGCATCCCCACCTATCAGAGCTCCTACTGTTCTCCTGACCCCGACTTGAGGACAAAACACACAAACACTGTTTCACAAGTTCAAACAAAGACCAACACCAACAACCGATTGTTTTGTCAGTTCGAGAATGGCGTAAGTTTTTTTTTTCTGAAGTAAATTTGTTCTGCTACAGAATGGATAATGAACACTGATGATTGTGAGTGATGCGTTGAGTCAAGGCAGTAGACTCTGGGTGTGGCGAAGGAGGCTCAGCAGATCCCCTGCATGGAAACAGGGTAACAGATGAGGATATCTGAGGTGGGACGCAAAACCACAGCACATGAACGGGTGATAGTGGTGGTAGGTACAGTAGATCAGGCCACAGGGACATCACCCCGGAGGAAAGCCACGCACGCCAGATTCTTTGTATACCGGGAAGAGCCCAGCTCTTTGAGGAGACGTTTTTTTTTCTCATCCAATGACCTCATGTCTGTATCAGGCTCTCAACCCCAGGGAGAAATCATTCTCAGCCAAGCACAATGTGCAACGCTAGCAGAAACAATAAAACCAAAGGCGTCCAGTGATGCTGTGGGTAGAGTGATGACCGTTTATTGTTCATATGGCCGACACCCTTAAACCCTGACACAGAGAGCACATTCATGTGGCTCCACAATAAGGGTCCATTCTCTCTGCACGATGTGGACTTCCTGGACTGCAGCAGCGGACTGGTCATTGGTGTTACTGGTTATTGGTGTTGTGTACAGTTGTTGGGCTGCTTTGCTCACCGCGGTCCTGGGTGTTGTGGTCCGTGATCTGAACAGCAATCAACACCAGGAATGACGTGACGCTGAAGCCACAGACCGTATGCACGTTATTACAGACGAGTGAAACAACAGATGAGAAGGTGACGATGAGGGCTGCGGTGTGTGAATAGATGATCTTTCATTTGCAGTGGCAGAGCGTGGTTAAGACCAAGCAGGGGTTATCACGGAGGGGGCGAGGTCAGGGTTAGAATGGGGTAGCACGGAGGGGGGCGGGGTTAGGCTCAGGGTTAGAACAGGGGGTAGTATGGAGGGGAATGCCCCCCCCGACAGCTAATTTTTGGAATATTTGGTCTTTACTTTACTTTATTGAGTTTATTTGATCAGGGACAGTGCATACCCATCCACCGTGATATACAGTACATGAATCATGAATAAAACTGTAAATATGCCAGCATTAGCAGGGTTGCTAATTTTCAGCTGCAGTCCCTGGGCTAGATGTTAAAACTTGGTGACCTATATACCTGCAATTTCCTGCCATCTAGAGAGCGATATCTAGAGAGAGCGCTCGATGTTTCATCAAAACCGAGCACACAGCCATTGGCGTAATAAATTTGACCAAATACTTTCATCACAGCAACACTGGTGATGAAGAGGAGGTCACAACAGAGAGTAGATAGAGCACAACAGTTAGAGTTTCATTTACAACTCTAAGTCCAGAATTCCGACCCCCGGGGCTTCCCTTGGCTTATGGGAGGAACCACCGCTGCTCCTGTGGGACTCGGGGCGGGTCCAGGCCAGGGGGGCGGGTCCAGGCCAGGGGGGCGGGTCCAGTCCAGGGGGGCGGATCACTACTGCAACCACTATTAATAGACCAGCCTCTCACTGAGCCAGAGAAGCATACCTCCACACCACACAGCACAGACACACAACACTGACACACCACAACACGGACACACAACACACACACACCACAGCACAGATACACAACACTAACACAGCACAGACACACACACACCACAGCACAGATACACAACACTAACACAGCACAGACACAACACACCACAGATACACAACACACACCACAGCACAGACACACACACACCACAGCACAGATACACGACACTAACACAGCACAGACACACACACACCACAGATACACAACACTAACACAGCACAGACACACACACACACCACAGCACAGACACACACACCACAGCACAGATACACAACACACACCACAGCACAGACACACAACACACACCACAGCACAGACACACAACACACACCACAGCACAGATACACAACACTAACACAGCACAGACACACACACACACCACAGCACAGATACACAACACACACCACAGCACAGACACACAACACACACCACAGCACAGATACACAACACTAACACAGAGACACAACACCCAACACACATACTGTACACCATCATTCTACTTTTTATGTGTATAAATAGCCTTTTCCACATTGTATTATCGTCACTATACAAACTCATGGAAGTTGTACAGAGTCTGGTTGAAAAAGAAAAGAGAAAGATCCTGTGAGTCCAGTTGAGAAGTGAATCTGTTCTTTCTCTGCTGTGGTGTATTTTTGGAGATATTAACACTGAGACTCTAATCTGATTCTATTAAGCATGCCAAAGTGCAGAAGACTCAGCTATATCCTCTTCGGTCATCTTCTCCTGGTTAGGAATTGCTGTGCAATAATCTTCACAATTGGTTCAGATTATATCGACTGATTCATTCACAAATAAAACACATTTGAATACTACAGCAGCCTACCGCATCTCAGCTCTCTGCCCTGGAGCTAACATGTGGACAAATGTAGCATCAGTAAACACGGCAATGTTAGTAAACACGCCGATGTTAGTAAGCGCGCCAATGTTAGTAAACACATCAATGTTAGTAAACACTCCAATGCTAGTCACGCCAACGCTGATAAACACGTCAATGTTAGTAAACACGTCAATGTTAGTAAACACAGCAATGTTAGTAAACACAGCAATGTTAGTGAACATGTCAATGTTAGTAAACATGTCCCAGATAGCAAGCAGATCTGGGCCATATACAGGCCAGGGGCCTCATTTATCAAAGAGCGTGTAAATTCTGGTGTAAAAGTGGGCGTACGACGAAAACGCGGAAAATGCGAAATTTAGCGTACGACGAGAATATTTACACGCTTTTCGGATCTATCAAAAATGTCGTACGCCCTTTCCTCCACGAAAAATCCGACGGTGGCGGAGGAGAGAGCGTACGCGCACGCGCCCCGTGTTCCGCCCTCTCCACGCCCAAATTCAACCATATATGGTCAAAACTATGACAGCGCACAACGTGGATACCCCGGAAGGAACCGACATAATATAGCGTGGAGCATAGGACAGACAAAGACGTTTATGGAAAAACGCGGAAAGAAGAGAAACTTTTCGGAGACGGAGGTGCATGTGCTTGTTGGTGAGGTCCACGCGAGGAAAGGAAATCATCTTCGGAAGGTAAGCTATTTGTACGAGCCTACATTTGTCTGATTGCTCCTACAGTTTAGGTAGCCTACTGTACGTTTCGTGCATCCTGTATGTGGCGTAGGCTACACGGACATGCTGTATTATGTGGCTGTGAGGAAAGCAAACATTCCACACATTCTGTGGTAGGCTATGATTGATTCAGGACCAAAAACAGGGAACGATAACACAGATGAACACTTCATAATGTTAGACCACATTAAACATTTTCCCCTCTGGGAAATTAAGACTCTCATCTAAATCACCCGGTAAATCACACTTAAGCATTTATTTGGCTGCCAACAGAAAAACATATCAATTGAATATGGCTACACAATAAAATGTTTAATGCGTAATCAAGTTAACAGACAAACTCAAAGAAAATGACTGAAATTGTTTCTCCAGACTCTGACGTGGGGTGGGACTCAGAGGAGGGGGAGTCTGCAGTGGTCCTTGACCTGACGGTCGTGCCCCCGCCGGTTGCAGCCTCTACATCCAGCGCCACGACCTCCAGTGCCTCCACCTCCAGCGCACCGGCCTCCACCTCCAGTGCCATCTCCAGCGCCTCCGTCTCCACCGCCCACGCCTCCACCTCCGGCTGCCAGCGTCCCTGCCTCAGTGGTCCCTGAGGGCTGGGCTTCCTATCAGACGCTGTGCTGGAGGCTCATGACCCTAGAGGCCCAGAGGGAAATGGCAGAAGGGATTGGGGCAGTTGTGGGGCAGTTGTTCAGCAGTTGGTGGAGGTCACCACACTACACCACCAGAGCCAACAGGACATCCTCACTGCACTTCATTCCCTCACACATGCTGTCACGGACCTCACACTGTCACTCACTACCACACTCACGGACCTCACACAGTCACTCACTACCACACTCAAGGACCTCACAGTCACTCACTACCACACTCACGGACCTCACACATTCACTCACAAACGCACTCACACACCTCACACAGTCACCCACCAACAGACAATAAAATGGTAGAAATGTGAACCTTACTTGTTTGTGTCTTCATAGCTGGCGCATGACCTCAGTGTGGGCCCTTTGGCCCCGCTGGTAAACCTCATGACGGGGAGGGGGCTGAGGGCTTGGGTCCTCATTTTGTGGTGGGGTCTTGACTGGTTCTCATTCTTATCAGCTTTGAATATACATCTTGGCAAACATAACAGAATGATGTACAAGGAGGGGACAGATACCTAGTGAAAGTACTATTGGTTGCTAGTAAAAAGACAATAATGAGGGCTTGGTATAAGGTGGAACCCCCAACCAAGGAGCAGTGGTGGGTGTTGTGGAGGAGATTTATGAGATTTATTTATGCATTGAGGATGCAGGAAGGAAAGTTTGAAGGGAGATGGGAAAAATGGATGGATTATAGAAGGAAGTGTGATGATACCACTAATATTAAAATTGTCATATTTGAGTAAGAAAAAAAAGCTGCATGGATGGAAGTACCCATAAGCTGTTATTGTAAGTTTTTATGTTTTATTGTATTGTCGTTGTATGGATGGAAAATGCTAATAAAGATTAAAGTAAATAAGACAAAGAATATGTATCTTGGCTATGCACACACCAACAAGCCAGCCGTCACGCGCAGCGCCTGCCTCCAGTCTAGCCCCTACCCTGCTGTGCGCCAGGATGAATGAGTCATGCGTGGAGCCAGGCCACCGTGCCACTACACTTGTGATGAGCATGTCACATATGATTTGGGTATTTATAGTGTGCATATTTTAGCGATTCACATAGACGTATTCATTCACTGATGGTGCCCTTATGTGGGTGCAGTCGCCATCGCCGTCACCTCTTTGGAGTTCTATCTCGCCCAGTAGGCCGAGTAGCGCCGGATTCATTTAGGCTCGCATTACGCACAGGAGGACTGTCATTTATATGCTTACCAAGCAGCAAACAGGTCCACATGATCACATATTACTGACAATCTAATTGGTCAATTATTGCCGTTTGATGGAGTGCCTGCATTAGGTGTGTGACATATAGCGCGGAAAGGTTTGGGACAGCGCATAGGTTCAGTTTGGGGAACAAATCCATATCGGACCATGAATGAGCCGGTTAGAGAACACGTCTAATCTTGCATTGCGATATATGTTTGTGCTGAATTGGGCTATTAGCCTACATGATTGTGCGTTCAGAAACTGTCGCTCTTATTCTCTCCATCAAACATTGTAATTCACCGACGCACCACCTGCGTCGCCAGTTCCCCCTGTGTTCAAAAAGGGTGTAGAAAACCGTGTAAATCGGTACGACAACCTGAGAGGTGTCGTACAAAAGCGCGTAGAAAGGCGACTAAATTTTCGCCCTTTCGGCTTGATAGATCGCAATGTGGGGGGGGGGGGGGATGGCGTACGCCTGAAATCGCGAAAAAGACCGTGTAAAATATGGCGTACCTCAATGATAAATGAGGCCCCTGCTGATCTGGGGCCTCATTTATCATTGAGGTACGCCTTCTTTTACACGGTCTTTTTCGCGAGTTCAGGCGTACGCCATTTGCCCCCCCCACATTGCGATTTATCAAGCCGTAAGGGCGAAAATTTAGTCGCCTTTCTCCGCGCTTTTGTAGGACACCTCTCCAGTTGGCGTACCGATTTACACGGTGTTCTACGCCCTTCTTGAACACAGGGGGAACTGGCGACGCCGGTGGTGCGTCGGTGAATTACTATGTTTGACGGAGAGAATAAGAGCGACAGTTCATGAACGCACAATCATGTAGGCTACTAGGCCAATTCAGCACAAACATATATCGCAATGCAAGATTAGACGTGTCCTCTAACCGGCTCATTCATGGTTCGATATGGATTTGTTCCCCAAACTGTACCTATGCGCTGTCCCAAACCCTTCCGCGCTATATGTCACACACTTAATGCAGGCACTCCATCAAACGCCAATCATTGACCAATTAGATTGTCATTAATATGTGATCATGTGGACCTGTTTGCTCTTTGGTAAGCATATAAGTGACAGTCCTCCTGTGCGTAATGCGAGCCTAAATGAATCCGGCGCTACTCGGCCTACTGGCCGAGAGAACTCCAAATAGGTGACGGCGATGGCGACTGCACCCACATAAGGGCACCATCAGTGAATGAATACGTCTATGTGAATCGCTAAAATGTGCACACTAGAAATACCCAAATCATATGTGACGCCGACATGCTCATCACAAGTGTAGTGGCACGGTGGCCTGGCTCCACGCATGACTCATTCATCCTGGCGCACAGCAGGGTAGGGCTAGACTGGAGGCAGGCGCTGCGCGTGACGGCTGGCTTGTTGGTGTGTCCATAACCAAGATACATATTCTTTGTCTTATTTACTTTTAATCTTTATTAGCATTTTCCATCCATACAACGACAATACAATAAAACATAAAAACCTACAATAACAGCTTATGGGTACATCCATCCATGCAGCTTTTTTTTCTTACTCAAATATGACAATTTTAATATTAGTGGTATCATCACACTTCCTTCTATAATCCATCCATTTTTCCCATCAAAAGCGCGCTGGAGGTGGAGGGTACAACTCGCGGGGGCACGACCGTCAGGTCAAGGACCACTGCAGACTCCCCCTCCTCTGAGTCCCACCCCACGTCAGAGTCTGGAGAAACAATTTCAATCATGTTCCTTGAGTTTGTCTGTGAACTTGATTATGCATTAAACATTTCATTGAGCAGCCATATTCATTTGATATGTTTTTCTGTTGGCAGTCAAATAAATGCTGTGATTTACCGGGTGATTTAGATGAGTCTTACTTTCCCAGAGGGGAAAATGTTTAATGTGTTCTAACATTATGAAGTGGTCATCTGCGTTATTGTTCCCTGTGTTTGGTCCTAATTTAGCCTACCACAGAATGTTCTCTTTCCTCACAGCCACATGTTACAGTATACATGTCCGTGTATGCCCAACCCTAGATGCACAACACGTAGCTAAAGTAGGCTACTAAGCTGTAGGAGCAAACAGACAAAGGTAGGCTATTAATACCTTCCGAAGAGGATTGCCTTCCTCACGTGGACCTCACCAACTAGCACATGCACCTCCGTCTCCGAAAAGTTCCTCTTCTTCGCTCTTCGTTCCATGTTTCAATGTACCGCCTGGGTGCTCCACGCTACCTTTTTAAGCCGGTTCCTTCCGGGAAACCACGTTTGTCCACTCACGGTTGTGACCATATATGGTTGGATTAGGGCGTGGAGGGGGCGGAACACGGGGCGCGTGCGCGTACGCTCCCTTCCCCGCCCGTCTCGGATTTACCGTGCAGAAAAGGGCATACGACTTTTTTGATAGATCCGAAAAGCGTGTAAATATTCTCGTCGTACGCTACATTGTGCATTTTCCGCGTTTTCGTCGTACGCCCTCTTTTACACCAGAATTTACACGCTCTTTGATAAATGAGGCCCCTGGCCCTTAAGGGCTTAGTTCCGGCCCATATATGGCCCAGAATCATTACACATCCGCTTGCTATCTGGGGTCAATGTTAATAAACACGTCAATGTTAGTGAACACGCCAATGTTAGTAAACACGTCAGTGTTAGTAAACACGTCAGTGTTAGTAACCACTCCAATGTTAGTAGGCTACATGTAAATGTGACAGGTAATGTGGAAAAAGCATCAGTCTGATGAGACCCTGCTGTCAGAACAGTGCTCATTGTTGAATAAAGTTCTGTAGCTGTAATCCTGCGCCGGGATCCTGTCCCTCTAAGACCCATGATGTGTTTAACCTGCTGCTGGCCTGAAGACAGGCTGGATGTGTCCACAGCTTCTCTAATGTGGAAAAATATCCACAAATCAATACACTCCATTAGTCTCTAGCTGCACTGTAATATGAGACTATGACATGGAAAACGGATTTAATCAGAGATAAACACAAAGTACTATCAAGGTGAAAAAATAATTGACATATTTTTAATTTAATTAATTTGAAAAAAAAAGAAAAGAAATAATAGTGTAAGTATTCACCCCCTGTACTTTGACACATCTAAATAAGCTCTTGCACAATCCATTTTCTTCAGAAGCCACATTATTAGTTGAATGGAGTCCACTGATGTACAGAGTGACATCCTGGTGTCAGCGTCATGTTATGTGGAGCCTGGTGATGACAGCGTCATGTCATGTAATTACTGGTGGTGACAGTGTCATGTCATGTGATGACTGGTGGTGACAGCGTCATGTTATGTGGAGTCTGGTGGTGACAGAGTCATGTTATGAGCATCATGTTATGTGAAGCCTGGTGACAGCGTCATGTCATGTGATGACTGGTGGTGACAGCGTCATGTTATGTGGACTGGAGGACTCACTAAGACAGAGGACTAAATGGGAGAACATCCAGCAGGACAATGACCCAAACATCCAACAGGACAATGACCCAAACATCCAGCAGGACAATGACCCAAACATCCAGCAGGACAATGACCCAAACATCCAGCAGGACAATGACCCAAACATCCAGCAGGACAATGACCCAAACATCCAGCAGGACAATGACCCAAACATCCAGCAGGACAATGACCCAAACATCCAACAGGACAATGACCCAAACATCCAGCAGGACAATGACCCAAACATCCAGCAGGACAATGACCCAAACATCCAGCAGGACAATGACCCAAACATCCAGCAGGACAATGTCCCAAACATCCAGCAGGACAATGACCCAAACATCCAGCAGGACAATGACCCAAACATCCAGCAGGACAATGACCCAAACATCCAGCAGGACAATGACCCAAACATCCAGCAGGACAATGACCCAAACATCCTGCAGGACAATGACTCCAACATCCAGCAGGACAATGTCCCAAACATCCAGCAGGACAATGACCCAAACATCCAGCAGGACAATGACCCAAACATCCAGCAGGACAATGACCCAAACATCCAGCAGGACAATGACCCAAACATCCAGCAAAGCCACAGTGAAGTGGCTTCAAAACAGACTAGAAAGGACAGTCGGCGAGCGCAGACCTCCGTCCATGCATACATGTCCTCAGCATGTACAGGTACTACGATACTTCGGCAACAAATGTCAAACATATAGGCTACTGGTGGGGCATCACCAGTGGGTTTGACACAGCTGGAGTTAGCCGAACGGATGCTCTCCAGCTCTGCTCTCTGATGTACTGTATCTCAACTACCTATTTAGATATGACAGGACCAGCAGCAGTAATCTAGAGCACTGGTTCCCAACCTCTTCCCTAGAGCCCCCCTAACTTCCCCCCCCCCCCCAAGTTGTTGTGAACGTCCAGTCTACGTCCTACAGATGTCGACACACTGGATGTTCACAACGACTTGGGGGGGAAGCAAATTCCATCAGGTGTAAGTTAGGGTCCAATGAAGTGCTTCGACAACTTAGCAGTAACGTCAATGTTGACGTGATTCAGAGTCTCCGATTAATTTGTTGAATTTATAAACGTAGAATTGTAGTGCAGTAGGCTTTTGACCATATCAGACATAATCATGTATTTTGTTATAACTGTGTGACATGTCAATGACATGATTCTTAAACTAATATTTGTATAGCTTAATATGATATTAAGGCCTCAATTTATCTGAGGTCTGGCGCACCCCCTACGATCATTGGCGCCCCCCTAAGGGGGGCCCGGACCCCAGGTTGGGAAACCCTGATCTAGAGCACTGTGGAGGTTATGAAATTATTTATATACTTGGTTTAAGGTAGACTTCAAAGAACATGCGATGTGGTCGATTCAAGCTGGTTTCAAACAAAAGACAATAGTTTTATTCTGTTACGATTTGCAAACCGGACTTTGCACAGGAAGTGAATCCGAGCAAGAGTGGGGAACTCTGGATCGAAAGTGATAGCTTATATCGAAAGAAAGGAAGTGAGGGCAGGGAAGTGATGTCACACAGGAACAATTTGTAGTTTTAACAGACTGATTCTAGGGAAACGAACTACAAAGTTAGAACAACAGTCAGGTATGAAGACGAAGAAAAGAACAAATTGGGGGGTAACACATTGGTGATACATAAATTTCATTAACAAGTGTTTAAGTGAGTTTGGTAGTGGATGCTAGCCTGTACCATTGCATTGCGCTAGCCTTAGCAAGACACAAATGCCCAAACGAGTGGCAGCATGGAAGCAGCTGAAAATTATCAATCAATCAACAACATAATGGCTAAAGTTGTAAATGAGGCCCTACTGTATGTCTGAAATTCCAGACTATCCCTTTAAGAAAACCTACTGGAAATGTGCAATGTTTTTGAAAACTAAACATTAACATAACCTGGAAATGAGCAAGCAAACAATAACAGCAAGATTTCAGGTCATTTTAATGAGTTGAAATATTTATTTAAAAACTGAAAAAATAAAACAAACCCACATACATAGTTTTAGTATATCATACAAAGACATAATTCAATGTTATTTGAGTATTTTCTTGTCTCCTTTACTACAGTGAGGCAGTTGAAAGGCTGGCTGAGCTGGCAGGACTACAGACACAAACCGAAAGGTGAGAGGTCAACAACCAGGAAGTGACAGAACACCGCTAGGTCACACTTAAATACCCAGTGTCACAACTCTTTTCAAAACACGGCCAAAGCGGAGCATCAAAACTCGGTGAGGGTGTTAAGACACGGAGGAAGACAAACTCATGGGCATCTCACACACACACACACACACACACACACACACACAGAAAGAAGGTACATGTGATGGATTCCAAAAGAATACCTTTCTAACTCGACAATTCCTATTGTGGCATTCTCACTCATAAAGCCAACTTGAAGAGCATTAGTCGTAACCACACGTGCAAGACATGGAGCAGAAGAGTGAGTTAGGTGGCCATGTCACCACTAGTCATGTGGAACCAGGCATCGGTTGTGTTGACAGCTACTTGGTCCCGGGGTGGTGGTGGGGGGGGGGGGCACTGTCCATCAGAATCAGAACCCGCGCCGCCACACGCTGATCCCTTGGCTCAGTCCGCCAGGAAGCGCAAAGTTCCACCAAAAAGGCAGTGGGAACAGAGCCCGGGTCAGGGGTTGAACAGAGCCCGGGTCAGGGGTTGAAAGAACACCCTGCCTGGGAGCCACACACACACTCACTCAAGTCCAGTTCAGACCCTGGGCGCCACACACACACACACACACACGCACACTCTCCGGTCCAGTTGTTCAGAGTGAGCATCGCTCAGACAGGCCTTGTTTAGAATCCTGAACAGGAAGCTGGGTGGTCCGGTAGCCCCTTCAGGCTGGTCCACATCAGCTCTGACCCAGCGGCACAAGAGGCAGTTTCACCTCTGACCTCACCTCACTCTACAATCAGCTATTAGGTCATTCCACTCTGCTCTCATTATACCAGTTACACACACTCAATTAAACAAGAGTAGACAGAGATCACTGGCAGGTCTGTGGTTATTGAAAACAGTCGACTCAATTAACAGTCATGGTCGTTAAAACAGGTGAATCGCTAGAGTTCAACACTCACAGTGAAGGAAGAGAGTAACCAAGGGAAACGAGATGTGTGTGGGGGGGATTGAAGTAGGCATTCGCTCTCACTGATAAGACCCTACGACATGAAACATTACACTAAGATCAGTGGGAGATACACACACGCCATCTATGTGTCACAGATGGGACATGGTTGGGTGGGTTGGGGTTCTTGGAAACCAGTCCGATCTCCCGCTGGCGAGGGACAGGCCCTTGTGCAGTGCATCCTGGGGGATGTCTTGTGAAGAACTTGTGCTCCTGCAGGGGGCGCGCTCTTGTGGCGCTGGCACTCCGTTTGGGAAATGGTGGGAGTCGTGAAGAAATAAATAGTTGCTGGGACAGATCATCATCAGCAGCCCTCCGGCTCTGCTGCTTCCAGACAGTCTGGGGGGCGGGGCCGGGGGCGGGGCCAGGTCGGAATCCCCCGTCCTCAACGTCCTCATGGAAGCCTCCGGAAAGTGGAGGAGCATTTTGAAAAAGCACCTTTTTATTTGGCTTGGATTTTTTTTTAAAACAACTAAAAGATAAAAGGAAACAGGTGGAGAGACTGTAGAGTATAAATGTGAGGTGACGGACTGTCTGGTGACCGGGGGGGAGCAGGCCTCAGCCTGTACCTGAGCACAGAGGAGAGACACAGGGAGGGAGGTTACAGAACGCTAGAACACAGAACACACCGGGGACTGAGGTTACAGAATGCTAGAACACAGAACACACCCGGGACTGAGGTTAGAGAACACAGAACACACCCGGGACTGAGGTTAGAGAACGCTAGAACACAGAACACACCCAGGACTGAGGTTAGAGAACGTTAGAACACAGAAAACACCAGGGACTGAGGTAAGAGAACGCTAGAACACATCAGGGACTGAGGTTAGAGAACGCTAGAACACAGAACACACCAGGGACTGAGGTTAGAGAACGCTAGAACACAGAACACACCAGGGACTGAGGTTAGAGAACGCTAGAACACACCAGGGACTGAGGTTAGAGAACGCTAGAACACAGAACACACCAGGGACTGAGGTTAGAGAACGCTAGAACACAGAACACACCAGGGACTGAGGTTAGAGAACGCTAGAACACAGAACACACCAGGGACTGAGGTTAGAGAACGCTAGAACACAGAACACACCAGGGACTGAGGTTAGAGAAAGCTAGAACAGAGAACACACCAGGGACTGAGGTTAGAGAACGCTAGAACACAGAACACACCCGGCACTGAGGTTAGAGAACGCTAGAACACAGAACACACCCGGGACTGAGGTTAGAGAACGCTAGAACACAGAATACACTCGGGGCTGAGGTTAGAGAACGCTAGAACACAGAACACACCAGGGACTGAGGTTAGAGAACGCTAGAACACAGAACACACCAGGGACTGAGGTAAGAGAACGCTAGAACACAGAACACACCAGCGACTGAGGTTAGAGAACGCTAGAACACAGAACACACCAGGGACTGAGGTTAGAGAACGCTAGAACACAGAACACACCAGGGACTGAGGTTAGACAACGCTAGAACACAGAACACACCAGGGACTGAGGTTAGAGAACGCTAGAACACAGAACACACCAGGGACTGAGGTAAGAGAACGCTAGAACACAGAACACACCAGCGACTGAGGTTAGAGAACGCTAGAACACAGAACACACCAGGGACTGAGGTTAGACAACGCTAGAACACAGAACACACCAGGGACTGAGGTTAGAGAACGCTAGAACCCAGAACCCCCCCGGGACTGAGGTTAGAGAACGCTAGAACACAGAACACACCCGGGACTGAGGTTAGAGAACGCTAGAACCCAGAACCCCCCCGGGACTGAGGTTAGAGTATTGTAGAACCCAGAACATGCGTACTCACCCTCGTCCTCCTGGCCCCAGCCTTCCGCCACGCCGGCCAGCTCGTAGTGCTTCTTCCTCAGCTCCCCCAGACGCTCGCGCTCCTTCTGCAAGCGCGTCTCCAGCTCCAACACCTGGACCTGCACCCATCCACACTAGCGTTAGATCATCTCTAACACCCATCCACACTAGCGTTAGATCACCTCTAACACCCATCCACACTAGCGTTAGATTACTTCTAACACCCATCCACACTAGCATTAGATCACTTCTAACACTCATCCACACTAGCGTTAGATCACCTCTAACACCCATCCACACTAGCGTTAGATCACCTCTAACACCCATCCACACTAGCGTTAGATTACTTCTAACACCCATCCACACTAGCATTAGATCACTTCTAACACTCATCCACACTAGCGTTAGATCACCTCTAACACCCATCCATACTAGCATTAGATCACCTCTAACACCCATCCATACTAGCATTAGATCACCTCTAACACCCATCCATACTAGCATTAGATCACCTCTAACACCCATCCACACTAGCGTTAGATTACTTCTAACACCCATCCACACTAGCATTAGATCACCTCTAACACCCATCCACACTAGCGTTAGATTACTTCTAACACCCATCCACACTAGCATTAGATCACTTCTGCCTTCCCTCTCCCTAGTGCCTCTCTCTCTCCCTCCTATCTTCTAACCAGGTCCAGTGGATGCCCCACTGTCACCAGCAGACCTCCCGGAGTCCGATAGATACCCCCGTGTCTGCTGTGGATGATGTAGCATGTCCGTAGAATGTTCTCTCTCCTATGATGCTTTTTAACCTCTCTTACTCTGAAATGTAATTTAATGTAATTTATTGCTTTATAAATGTTCTTAGCCGGTAGACAAACATACTCCTGGAGCTTGCTCGATCGCCTTGTTGAGAGGGGTCAGGGAAGAATTTTTACAGCTCACTTATCTGGCCCCCGGGTGATTACTGGTTTTTGCTTCCCTCTGGAATATGTAGAGAGTGGGTCGTATGCCCACCTCCCTTGTTCTCTGTAAAGCGCATTGTGTTGCCTCTGGGTATGAAATGCGCTATACAAATAAAGCTTTGATTGATTGATTGACTTCTTACACCCATCCACACTAGCGTTTCATCACCTCTAACACCCATCCACACTAGCATTAGATCACCTCTAACACCCATCCACACTAGCGTTAGATCACCTCTAACACCCATCCACACTAGCGTTAGATCACCTCTAACACCCATCCACACTAGCGTTAGATCACCTCTGACACCCATCCACACTAGCGTTAGATCACCTCTAACACCCATCCACACTAGCTTTAGATCACTTCTAACACCCATCCACACTAGCGTTATATCACCTTTAACACCCATCCACACTAGCGTTAGATCAGTTCTGCAGCCAAGTCTATACCTGGGAGTCCATCTCCTGTCGTTTGATCTGGGTGAGGGTCATACTGGAGAAGTCCATGGTGTCTGGAGATACAATCATGAGAGACAGCGATCAGCATGATTCCAGTAGATCAGCCTATTGTTCAAATGGTATACTTTGTATTATCATCATATTGATATTAGTATCACTATTGTTCACACTAAACAGTGTAATTTTGTAAATTAAGTGCAAAACAGTTTTGCATTTCTACTAGATTATTTTCATTTATTTTATTTTATTCAACCTTTATTTAATCTGGAAAAAAGACCCACTGAGATACAATCTCTCCAGCGGCACCTGAACCACCAAGGCAGCAGGACCGTATCTAGTTTCGGACAATAAGTACATATAACACACAGACAGTAAGGTACAATACACTCAAACATCATCCATGACACCTACACAGACACAAATACACTCAAACATCATCCATGACACCTACACACGCACAAATACACTCAAACATCATCCATGACACCTACACACACAAATACACTCAAACATCATCCATGACACCTACAACACACGAATACACTCAAACATCATCCATGACACCTACACAGACACAAATACACTCAAACATCATCCATGACACCTACACACACACAAATACACTCAAACATCATCCATGACACCTACACACGCACAAATACACTCAAACATCATCCATGACACCTACAACACACGAATACACTCCAACATCATCCATGACACCTACACATACACAAATACACTCAAACATCATCCATGACACCTACACACACACAAATACACTCCAACATCATCCATGACAACTACATACAGTATACACAAATACATTTAGACATCATCCATGACACCTACACATACACAAATACACTCAAACATCATCCATGACACCTACATATACACAAGTACATATCACACTCAGACATCATCCATGCAGTTCCGAGGGCAGCTGGCGAGCATCTGTACGTGTGTTGAACCCCACAGTGGCGTCGGCCCGCGCCACACACACACACACACACACACACACACACACACACACACACACACACACACACACACACACACACACCTCTCTCCTCGATCTGGGCCATGCCGGACTTGGTGGAGGCAACGACGCCGGCGGTGGCCTGGGTGACGCCGCGTGACGCCTGCTGCAGACGGGCCAGGTTCCCGCTGCCCTTCTCCGCCTTGACCTGGACGACACGGGGAGAGACGACGGCGGACAGAAGACAACCGGTCAGTTCTTTCTGCGCTATCTGTTCTACTTCATTAGACGGTGGGGGGTCATAAACCAGGACTGTGATGACAGCCGGCGGGCGCCTCACACAATGCTCACACACCCGGCAATCCTACACACACACATGCAGACTTCATAACCTGTAACTTTGGGATGGGCTGTCCAAACACGCAGGAACGCTGAGAGAGGAGTGTTTCACGCGCTCCGGTGTGAGAGAGACCGGTGTGAGAGAGACCGGTGTGAGAGACCAGCGCCGTGACCCCTCACCTTAGACGCAGCCACCAGCTGGGCGGTGCTGGCCGCGATCTCGTGAGAGCAGACGATCAGCTCCTCACACTTCCCCTTCCCCTGGACCACCAGGTCCGCCGCGTCCCTGAGGGGAACAACACACAGCGTGACTACCACACAACACTCACACACACACACACACACACCATGACTACCACACAACACACACACACACACACACACCATGACTACCACACAACACACACACACCATGACTACCACAGAACACACACACACACACCATGACTACCACACAACACACACACACACACACACACACACACCATGACTACCACACAACACACACACACCATGACTACCACAGAACACACACACACACACACACACACCATGACTACCACACAACACACACACACACCATGACTACCACACAACACACACACACACACACACACACACACCATGACTACCACACAACACACACACACACACACACACACAGCGTGACTACCACACAACACACACACTTACACACACACCATGACTACCACACAACACACACACACACAGCGTGACTACCACACAACACACACACACCATGACTACCACACAACACACACACACACACACACCATGACTACCACACAACACACACACACCATGACTACCACACAACACACACACACACACACACCATGACTACCACACAGCACACACACACACACACACACACCATGACTACCACACAACACACACACACACACCATGACTACCCCACAACACACACATACACACACCATGACTACCACACAACACACACACACACACACACACACACACCATGACTACCACACAACACACACACACCATGACTACCAAACACACACACACACACACCATGACTACCACACAACACACACACACACCATGACTACCACACAACACAAACACACACCATGACTACCACACAACACATACACACCATGACTACCATAGAACACACACACACATACACACACACCATGACTACCACACAACACACACACACACACACACACACACACACACACACCATGACTACCACAGAACACACACACACACACACCATGACTACCACAGAACACACACACCATGAATACCACAGAACACACACACACACACACACACCATGACTACCACAGAACACACACACACACACGCACACGCACGCACACAGCATGACTACCACAGAACACACACACCATGACTACCACAGAACACACCCACACACCATGACTACCACAGAACACACACACACACACACACACTCAGTCCCTAGTGCTGAAGGAGAAGGCGACGGGGTCTTACACCATGACTGTGGCTCCCCAGCCCACCGCTTTAGAGGCCGAGATCAGGCCTTCTGTCCAGCGAGAGTTCTTGGCATAGAATTCCTTCATGGAGGCTGCCCCCTGGTGGAGAGGAGTAGAATTACTTTTCCATTCAGTCAGAAACGGGCTTAGGTAGGACATGCCCCGCCCACTGCACCAGTGATTGTATACGATGATTGACGAGCTAGTCAGGGGTGTGGACACTCACCCTGCCACTCTCCACGATGTCCCTTTGCAGATCTTTGGAAGACAGCACAAGCACCTTGATGGCCTGCATCAGATCTGTACAGGAGGCGAGGATCCTGCAGGGGGTGACAGAGTACACGCTTGCTCCAGCTTCACATTGACCCACACGCATCGTTGACTCAGCAGGTTTAATTCATAGGATTTAGATTCATATGATTTTTTTCTCTCCGTGGCTGAAAAGCAGAAGCCAGTGTTGGTGAGACTCACCTCTCGTTGACCTCCATCTTCATCCCTGTGTCCATCGTGCGAGACTTGTTGAGCATTTCCTGCGAACGAGATACAGAGATGGGAAGTCAGAGACAAGATAAAGATAAGAGAAATCAGAAACAAGATACAGATAAGAGAAATCAGAAACAAGATACAGATAAGAGAAATCAGAAACAAGACAGATATGAGAAATCAGAAACAAGATACAGATATGAGAAATCAGACGAGATATAGAGATGGGAAATCAACAAGATTTTTCATTTAATTTATTCCATTAACCTTTATTTAACCAGGTTTAAGCCCATTGAGATTAAAATCTCTTTTTCAAGAGCGACCTGGCCAAGAATGGCAGTAGTACAAACAGTTTCTCACTCACACTCACACAAACACACATTAAAAACAACAGATCAGTTCAAAAGGACCATAGTAAAAGTGCAGGGAAGCCATATTTTATATAGCTGTATTTTATATGTCCTTGAGTCTTACAATGTGAAACTTTGCTGCCTTCTTGGCCAGGTCAGTATTGTAAAAGAGTTTTTATCTCAATGCTTTTCATCTGGTTAAATAAAGGTTAAATAAATAAATCTAATCCTATTTCAATTAAAACGAGAAAGTACATTTCCTGGAGAAAATGTGAGGTGGGCTAGCTGCTGCAGCTGTATGTAACAGCTACTGCTAGTACTACTACGGACCGGGCAATCTCCATGCACCCACCGGTGAAGACCGTGTGTCTCTACCTGACTCAAGGGCTGAATTGTGAGGTCCGTGGCGTGGACAGTGGCATGGTGGCGAGACTCCGCCGCCTCAGGCCAGAGCCGGTCGGGGACAGTGTACCCCTCTCCGGGCCACCTACCCGCCCCCACCGATGAAGACCGTGTGTCTCTAGCCCAATCAGGGGCCAAGTTGTGGGGCACGTGGCGTGGATAGTGGCTTGGTGGCGAGACTCCGCCCCCACTCAAGGGCTAAGTTGAGGGGTCCATGGAGTGGTTAGTGGCGAGACTCCGCCCCCTCAGGTCATAGCCAGTGGGGGACAGTGTACCCTTCTCCGGACCACCCAACTGGCCCCAACGGTGAAGACCTTGTGTGTCTAGCCCACTCAGGGGCTGAGTTGTGGGGTCCGTGGCGCAGTATGAGACTCCGCCCCCTCGGATCAGAGCCGGTCGGGGACACCTACCTGCCCCCACTGATGAAGACCATGTGTCACTAGCCCACTCAGGGGCCAAGCTGTGGCCTGTGTGGTGAGACTCCGCCCCCTCGGATCACAGCAGGTCAGGGGCAGTGCTGTGACCTCTGAGCAATCGCATGCACCCACCGACGAAGACCTTGTGTCTCTAGCCGCCTCAGAGGCTGAGTTGTGGGTTCTGTGGTGTGACTCCGCCCCCTCAGGTCAGCGCAGTGGGGACAGTGTACCCCTCTCCGGACCACCCACCTGCCCCCAACGGTGAAGACCTTGTGTCTAGCCCACTCAGGGGCTGAGTTGTGGGGTTCGTGGCTTGGTTAGTGGTGTGGGGCGAGACTGAGTTGTGGAGTCCGTGGGAAGGATAGTGATGTGGTTATGACTCATACAGTTCTAATAAATTAAGTTAGGCCAGTAGCTCCAAAAGTACAAAATGTATCAATATGAGTTTACAGCCTGAATAAGATTGTCATTCTGAATATTATTTGAATATCAGGAAGGTAGGACCGAAGTAAGTAAGGAAGGAAGGAAGGTAGGATAAATGCTACCACAGTAGTCATAAGAGTGTGCCTGTACCTTTAATCTAGCTTGTGTCCCCAAATTCAAATCCCAACTGACACTCTAAATATCATATCATTATATGATATCATTCACTTCAATGGGAAGGCATGTCGGCTTCAGACAGCTCTCTCAAAAAGTATAAACGCTACAGCTTAGATATTGACACCGTAGGAATCCTGGGAACCAGATGAACATTGTGTCTGTATAGCTTAGAAACTGTAGGCATGGCGACAAGTTAGAAAAAGGGTCTGAATTCAAAATTAGCAGCTCAAAAGTTAGAGAGGAGGGCCATTAGTTTGAATGGGGAGCATAGCTTTCGAACAAATCGTCATACCTCGAAATCTATAAGTCACACAGCTTAGATACTTACCATTGTACGAATCAGCACAATCATGTGAACATGTAGATGTATATGTGTATGAGCTGTTAAAACTGACAGGGTTGCCAACTCTCACGCATTGGCCGTGAGACACACTGGATCGAGCCTCACGCGCACACGCTGCAATAGAATTTCACACGGCCAATTTTTACAAAATTTTGCGGTATCCCTGGACTTGTCCCCCCATGCATGTCGCTGATTGCTATCGATTTAAACCTATTAGAGTCAGCTTGGGCAGCTCATCAAACATTGTCCGCTCCGGATTGAATGATTCAACTTTTTTTTTTTTTTAAAGGGTTGGGATGGAATGTGATTGGTGCTTGGAGACTGGGTCATCCTTTCCAGACCATACTGGTGTCAGCTCTTCAAAACGTCTTCATTGCAAGAAGCCATGGTGCTTGAACAAGGCTGGAAGGTTCATGAGACAGTTACAGAGTCGTAAAAAGTAAGTAATTCTTTTCATATTTACAAGTTATGCTGTCACTTGTATCAGAACTTTTACCTTGCAATTGTTTCACTCAGTATTGAGACAGTGGCTGTCAGTAGTGACTAGAATTTAGCTAGCTAACCACGTTAGCTCAGCTGTCACAACTAGCCAGTAATTAGCTACTTTTCATTGATTTCTAGCCTAGCAAGTGCACGTCTGCATGGTGAAGGACTAGTGAGCCTGCGAAGGTCCCAAAACTGCCAGGTAAAAGGTTTATTTTGTGATGTTGTTGATTTGATGTTGTACTATGCTAGTTGAGAAGCAGTTATCTAAATATTCTTGACATAGCCCCCTGGTCCATGGCGCACAGGAGTCTAGTCTCTCTCAAGATGCCTCGCCATGACACATGGCCATGACACTTCTACAAAGAATATAAATTAAATAAATAAATGGAACTCTGTGCAAGAGTATTTGAAGCTTACATAATTTTGCCTGTGAACCAATTAGTCTATTAGATGATAAGGTTGTGGTTCAGTGCCCCTGTTTTAATCAAATTGTTCATTAAATAATTGTATTTATTTATTTTGATTTATTTTGATATGTATCCACTCTTATTGCCCTGTGTACTTTGTGTTTCCACTCAGGGCATTGCTGTAAAAGAGCCCTGGTCTCAGTGAACAAACAATGAATGAATTTAATGAATGAATGAATTTGTTACTCACCAAAGAAAATACAATTATCAAAGCCTTTTCTCTGAGGTGGCTATAGTTTAAACCCCCACATATTGTATAAAAAAGCTATTTTGGTAGTTAAATATGCACGAAGTTTAGCTGACATCCTGATCACATGTTCTCTATCCCCCACAGAAACAGCCCAGCCAAGCAATCAGCCTGGCCTAGCACAGCAGCACAGCCAAGCCCAGACTGGTCCAGTCCAGCCTCGTAGGCTAAGGCGTGTGAAGGTCCGGAGACTGCCAGGTAAACGGTTTATTTTATGATGTTAGTTTGATGTTGTATGCCAGTTGAGAAGCAGTTATTCTTGACATAGCCCCCTGGTCCATGGCGCACAGGAGCCTGGTCTCTCTCTCAAGACGCCTCGCCATGATTTGGGCCATGACACTTCTACAAAGAATATTTGTTACTCACCAAAGTACAGACATTTATCAAACGCTGAAAAACTTTTCTCCGAGGTGGCTATAGTTTAAACTCCCACATATTGTATAAAAAGGCTGTTTAATTTTAGTAGTTTAGTAGAGTAGAGTTTAGCCTGACATCCTGATCACATGTTCTCACAAACAGCCCAGCCAAGCAACTCAGCCTGGCCTAGCACAGCAGCCCAGCTTAGCCCAGACTGGTCCAGTCCAGCCTAGTAGGCTACGACCGGCTTTAAGTAAGGCCTGTGAAGGTCTGGAGACTGCAAGGTAAACTATTGACATGGAAATGTAATTAAAACAGGTTAAAATCTGAACAATATGAGGATGTGAAGACTGTAAATTATTTTCTTTTCTTTTTTAAAATGTGTGTTTACCGCATTGTTGACAATGAGGTCTCATCAGATCCCTCTGGTGGCCAAAACTGTTGTAGGTTGAGGGGTTAGAAATTATGAAACTTGGGAAATGTCTAAATGGTCATGTTTCTTACAGTACAACTACAAATGGTGCTCAGACCTCTGCCCATGAATTAATTTTGTGGTTCTTTTTGAGCGCTTGAGAGCATCATTCTGAACCCTTCGTCCCTGTGACCTTCCCATCTCCAGATATGGCCGTATGGCCATGGGACGTGCCGTCATCGGGGCGGAGGTAAAAATTAATATCAAAGATGTGAGGACAGCCGCCCCCCCCAAAAAATGTCAGTCTCACTCCAAGCTTTTCTGAAAAGTTGGCAACCCTGAAACTGTAGGAGGGCCGGCAGTTTACAAAATGTGTGAATATGTTCAAATCAACAGCTGCCACCACTCTAAAAACATCAAGTTACTGAACATTCCACCAGTAATTTCAATGGTACAAAAACTACTATTAAAGGTTAAATTACTAAAAACTACAAATGATAATAACATTAATGACAATTAATGACAATGATAATGACAAATCAAATCTGAATAGATCCAGGAAAAAGCTTAACATCATAAACATGATCTTTTCTAGCACAAAGTATGAAGAAGTAGTTAAGGTCCCCAAAATTGGGGAGAATACTCTCTATAAAGAAAGACAGAAAGAGTGGGAATATCACAAGTTGGGCAAGTTGCAAGCTAGCCCACCTAACAATTACCGTATCAATAGACTCTGATTCTATAGATTTCACCGTGCCTTTAAATTCATTCAGAGTGACTAGATCCTGGAGTTTCAGGTCGTTTTGCAGGCTATTCCATGCCGATGGAGCAGAAAACATAAAGGCGTTTCTTTTCTGGGAAATCGGACGAGATACAAAGAGCACGGCTGTTTTTCCACACACACACACACACACACACACACACACACACACACACACACACACACACACACACACACACACACACACTCAGACATAAGATACAGTACCAAGAAAACAGACAGATACACACACACCTGAACACACACAGATACACACAGCTGAACAACTAAACACACACACACACACACACACACACCTCTATCCTGGCAGCTGCTGACTCCACGGCGGCTGATGTAGCGGCCATTTCCTGCTCCACCAGATCTCCCAGCTCCCCTTGCTGCAGCTCCAGCCCCTTGGGACGCAGATCCTACACAGCGGGACGCCAAGACCACAGAAGGGCGTTAGACCTGCTGACACAGCACCACGGAGGACTGGAGCAGTGTTGGTGGCGGTGCTCAGTCTGAACGCAGAGCCTCACCTGGGCAGAGGCCAGGACGGTGTCCAGCGCGGCCCGGAGGGCGGAGTCGTCCGCCGAGGACAGAACCTCCGGCTGCTTCATCTGACCCAGCAGAGACAGGGCCTCCCCCCCACAGGCCCGCACGCTGGCACACAGGGCTGCAGGGACAGACACACACACACACACAGACACACACACACACAGACACACACACACACACACACACAGACACACGCACACACACAGACACAGACACACACACACACAGACACATACACACACACAGACAGGGCTCAGAGACATGGACCCGCCCCTCCCCCCCCTACAGACAGACACGACCCCCCCCCCCCCCCCCCCTCGTACAGCCCCCTTGTTCACCCCTCCGCCCTGACGGGAGTCAAGGTGCCTGCTGTGAGCGGGTCTGAGTGACCCCTGACCCCGCTACTCACCAATGCCCTGCTCCTCCAGGACCATGTGTGAGGTGGCGCTGCCCTGCACCACGGTGTCGCCCACCAGGTGGGCCAGCTGGGTCAGCGCCCGCACCAGCTCAGACACGCCTGCAGGAACACAACACAACTACTGTACCAGCTCAGATACGCCTGCAGGAACACAACACAACACAACTACCAGCTCAGACACGCCTGCTAGAACACAACACAACTACCAGCTCAGACACGCCTGCTAGAACACAACACAACACAACTACCAGCTCAGACACGCCTGCTAGAACACAACAGAGCTCAACAGAACGCTTGTCTGATGTGTGGAACCAGTACAGGAACATTGGAGTTCTTGTCATCGCTTGTCCTTGCAGTGTGCAGTACTAATCACTTCCTCATTCCAGTCCCTGGTACTCAGATAGACATTATAGGGTTCCCAAACTGGCTGTTTACTATCTGTAGTCTAGCAGTCTATCAAATATAGATCCTCATCTACTTATTCCATCTAATCATGGATGACTGGGACTGGACTGTGTCCATAATATAGGCAGTGCAATTAAATAACATTCAAGTGTACAGTTGTGCAGAGTCAGTTGTTATTGTCTATCTTATAAACAGGATGTTCAGTTGTTCAAGTGTTATCAGGTGTTGATTCCCACCAGATGACGAGGGATCAAGAAGATGATAAGATAAACGTTAGGCGGATGGACACCACACACCAAAGAAAGCCTTTCTCAGTTAAAGCTGCTAACATCAGGGTAGAGGAGGTCTCTCCAGCGGTATCGATCTCAGAGCTTCTAACATCAGGGTAGAGGAGGTCTCTCCAGCGGTATCTATCTCAGAGCTGCTAACATCAGGGTAGAGCAGGTGTCTCTGGTAGTATCAGAGAGAGAGAAACAGAGCGTGACCTCTGACCTGTGTTGTCGGCCAGGTAGGCGTCTCTGGCGGAGTGCGTTCTGTCCACGCAGTCTAGAGAGGCCTGACACCTGGACGCCAGGTAGTCTGCAAGGAGAGGGGAGCGTTGGGCGGTGAGGGGGGTGACTTCTGCACACACACATACACACACACACGCATGCATACACACACACACGCACATACACACGCACGCATGCACACAAACACATGCACACACACGCACGCACACACACACACATGCACACACACACGCAGGATGAGGGTGTGACCTGCGGAGCTGGTGCAGCTGATGTGGGCGGGGTCATCTATCTGGGTCAGGGAGTCCTGGACGATCCGTTCCGCCTCCTCCACGGCCCCCTGCAGAGACGCCCAGCGAGACGCCACCAGCTGGGCCTCGAGGGCCTGCTCCCTGCTCTCCTATAGACCAGACCAGGGTTAACACACACACACACACACACACACACACGCCAGGGTTAACACACACACACACGCCAGAGCCTGCTCCCTGCTCTCCTATAGACCAGACCAGGATTAACACACACACACACGCCAGGGTTAACACACACACACACACACACACACACAAACACACACACACACACACACACGCCAGGGCCTGCTCCCTGCTCTCCTATAGACCAGACCAGGATTAACACACACACACACGCCAGGGTTAACACACACACACACACACACACAAACACACACACACACACACGCCAGGGCCTGCTCCCTGCTCTCCTATAGACCAGACCAGGGTTAACACACACACACACACACGCCAGAGCCTGCTCCCTGCTCTCCTACACACACACATACACACCAGGGTTAACACACACACACACACTCCAGGGCCTTCTCTCTGCTCTCCTATAGAGACCAGACCACACCAGGTTTAACACACACACACACACACACACACACACACTCCAGAGCCTGCTCCCTACTCTCCTACACACACCAGACAAGGGTTAACACACACACACACACCTACACCACACACAAATGCACGCATGCGCAAACATGTACGCTGGCTTCCCTCACCCCACACCTCACACACCTTCTCATTCAGCTGGTTCTGCAGGGCCTCTGCAGTTTTCACACCACTCTCCCTCTCACTGGCCAGCGTGCTCTGAGCGCTCTCCAGCTCCTCCCCCAGACCGGCCAGGTCCGCCTCCTTCTGAGACAGCGTCTCCACAAGCTCCGCCTTCTGGGACTCCAGAGCGGACAGCTGGGAGCTGAGGTCCTCACTTGACTGGTACAGAGACAGACAGACAGACAGACAGACAGACAGACAGACAGACAGACAGGCAGACAGACAGACAGACAGACAGACAGACAGGAGACGGAGGTCGACAACAGTCAGGTCAGTCAGTAGAGTCATGTATTGCAGCAACACAGCATACTGGATGAAAAGTGACTGAGGGAGTGAGGATGGTAAAGGGACTGCACTTATATAGCGGTTTTATCCAGAGCACTTTACAATGAAGGCCTCTCATTCACCCATGTGTCCTTGAGCAAGACACCTAACCCCAAATTGCTCCCAATGAGCAGGTTAGCACCTTGCATGGCAGCTACCGCCATTGGTGTGTGAATGTATGTGTGAATGGGTGAATGAGAGGCCATTGTAAAGCGCTTTGAGTGCCGCTAAGGTGGAAAAGCGCTATATAAGTGCAGTCCATTTACCATTTACCATTCACACACCCATTCACACACCAATGACAGCAGCTGCCATGCAAGGTGCTAGCCTGCTCATTGGGAGCAATTTGGGGTTCCGTGTCTTTGCCCAAGGACACTTCAACATGTGGACAGGAGGAACCGGGATTTGAACCGCCAACCTTGCGGTCATCAGATGACCCGCCCTACCTCTGGAGACAGAGCCGGCCGTACGGGGGAGGGATGTGAGAAAGAGACGGTCGCTATGGAACAGAAGAGACCGACTGTGTTGGGACCCCCGAGGTGAGAGGAGGTTCTGAAACGCACTGAAGGGCTCTGCTTCTCCCGCACATCACAGGCTGCTCACCAGCCACATTCATACTAATAAAACGGCACTTTTTATCTCACCAGCCAAATGGTTCTGTGTTCGCCAGTGAAATGGGGGCTTTCAGCAATTGATAGGCTACAACAGCCAAACGGTTAGAAGGTTCAAACTTTCAGACGACTTTAAAATGCCGCCCGTAGACGTACGATTGTCCAATCAGAATCGAGTATTTCAAAGAGCCATGCAATAATTGCATTTAAGTAGTCGTCGTACTACTTGTATGTATGTACATTTTTTTAATAAATGTATGACATTTCTCTGTGTCCATCTGCATTGATTATTCAGTTTTTAGATGCATGTAAAATAACAAAAAATGCAAATCAGAACAAAATGATCGATTTCACAAGGTATTATATGTTTCTCAACACTTGTATTCCCCCTATCTTGAAAAATGGTGTGTTCCCACCGCCCTGATGGAGGTCAGAGTAGGTCAGCACAGGTGCAATGCATTATTGTTAATTTGGCGTGTGTGGCAGCAGTTGTTTAGTTACTAAAATACTAAAACATAAAAATGAAAAGGAAGCAGACATCTCTACATGCATTCTTTGGTAAAAAGACTGGCAATAATGTTGCCCCAGCAGCAGAAGGAAAAGGTAGCCAACGTAGCCTCGGGAGTGAGTCAATTAACAAGGACAAGAAACCAGGCTGTAAGATACCAGAGACCAGGCTGAAGAGACCAGGCTGTAAGACCCGAGACCAGGGCTATCGCATGAGTCAACAGCCTGTCACAAGCTATACTAACCATAACCATTGTTCATGAATGAATCCTATCTTAACTGACGCTAAGCTTTCGGAGTGGGAATGTGATGTGTCCTGATCTCAAGGTATTATAAGCCCAAAACGGCAGGGTCATCAGAGAATTTCACGAACTAATTGTGCATCACCTGTTTAAGCAGCTGAGTTTGAGGCCTTGTTTACACGTAGCCGGGGATCAGGGAAAACTGTGATTTTTATCTGCGTTTGTACCTGTCGTTTACACGTAAACTGAGGTTCGTTTCATTTTAGTGCAAAGTCTGTTGGTGTGTTTGCATTTGCAAATACAACTGCTTTATTATGATAACGTGTCTTCATGCTTCTCGTTACACTGCCGCCTACAGGCGTAGAGTGCTCTTGGTGGCGTATTTATGCGGGTGGCGGCATATTTATGCGGGTTCGTGTGCACGATTTTATTTTTTTAAATGGAGAGGGGGAAATATACGTTTATGTAAATACCTGTGTATGTGTAAACGAAGCCTGACACAGCTGTAGCCGATCAGCTATTGCTAGTTTTGCGTCCGATATCCCATTCATATCTCAGCCAAACACAACTATGCTTGAACTTTTCCACTTTTCCTCGTGCCAACTTGTGCTTCTAATTGTTATCTTTGGGGGAGTTGCTTGTGCACTGGAAGAATTCTTTATTGGAAATTAGTCGTTGGATTGTATTCAGACATAACGTAGGCTGGTACTGTCAAGGATCACAGCCGACTGATGCACCCTCCCTTCTCGCGACGGAGGGTTATCAGCCGGGCTGGAGTTCCATCTCTCATCGCTGACCAGCAGCTGCCAACTTGGGCAAAATACCGATAGCTAGTTCAACCATTATGTAACTAAGATATTTGCTAAAAATATATATTTTTTCAATTGACAGATTTAGCTACAATGTCCGCAAACCATTAAGCTAGGTTGCCAAATTACTGTCGCCTCACTGCCCACCATATTTGTTGATAATTTATTGACTGGAGAT
>NC_140234.1:41609050-41941550 GCF_949987555.1 Borostomias antarcticus | reverse complement strand
TATACCCTAAACCATCTCAGAGAGGTAACGTATACTCTAAACCATCTCAGAGAGGTAACGTATACTCTAAACCATCTCAGAGAGGTAACGTATACCCTAAACCATCTCAGAGAGGTAACGTATACTCTAAACCATCTCAGAGAGGTAACGTATACTCTTAACCATCTCAGAGAGGTAACGTACAGTAGGACCCCGCTTATCCGAACCCAACGGGACCGAAGGTCGTTTGTATCTCTGAAATGTCCGTATGACTGAAACTTATGTTAAAATGCACCAAATTCAATAAGTGGTATACTTGTTTCATGTAGACTCATAATGGCCAATAAATACCCTTAATTACTTGTGAAAATGCATCAAAATTGCAATCAAATAGCCAACTAAACTCATATAGCCTAGCCTATAATAGACCTACAGTAGCCTATAATAAAATAACCGAATTTCCACTTGAGTGCGTGCTTTGATCAAATACAGTACTTTATTCTCAAATGAGGCATAAGCTGCATCGATAGGCTACTGTATTCGCAGAACAACATGGTATAGCCTAAAAACAACACAACATTAGAACAATTAGAGCAAATGATAATCAATAAATAAATAAATGAAATGACAGACAAGTTGTCGTGTCTTAGGCTATTGTAGCCTAAAAGAAAGTCTCTAAAACAACCGATGTAGGCTAACGTGGCCTAGGCTGTAGGCTATTATTTAACAAATACAGTAGGTCTAGTAGGCTAATCTACATGCTCACAACACGTCTGTGTTCCTGAAGTCCATTAACTGGGAACGAAAAATGAATCGATGCTCCTCTGCTTCAGGTTGCTGACGCGCTTTCTGGCTACCAAAGAATGCAGCTCTCGCAGCAGACTCGTTTGCGTTTTGCGCCTGACATTAAAGTAACAAAGAAATGAAACGTGACAGTAGGCTACAGCCTACAGGCAACATGTAGGTCTACATACAGTTCTGTTTTTATTCACAGTAGGGTACAGTACTGTAATGAAAATCCCACCAGTAACCAGATAGCAGGCTAAAAAAAACTAAAAAACGTTTTTTAAGCCTGTCCGGTAGACCGGGAGGTTCGGATCTCTGAAGTTCGGATGAGTGGGGTCCTACTGTATACCCTAAACCATCTCAGAGAGGTAACGTATACTCTAAACCAGGGGTGTCAAACTCTGGCCCGCGGGCCAAATTTGGCCCGCAGTGTAATTATATTTGGCCCGCGAGGCAATACCAAATGACTACTAGAGCTGGCCCGCCAGTATTATACATTGCATTCACCGCTAATACTACAAATCCCATAATGCTCTGCTGTTGTTTTGGCGCGTCAATCAAGACAGGACCCAGAAACGCCCTCTCTTCTGTGACAGTAGTCATAGCAATCTCATACTACAACTGTAACCGTGTTACCCCTTCTTAAAAATGGCGAAAAGAAAGGCAGAAAACAGAAGCTTTACATTATGTAACGTCTCACTGTGATAGAGACACCTGTGTTGACCTACAGTAGCCGGCCGCTGTGTTTGCTCTGTTCCTGTTCATTCAATCCTGTCTGCCTTCTTGCCGGCCTGTCTGCCTGCCTGTCTGCCTGGCTGTCTGTCTGCATGCCGGCTGTCTGTCTGTCTGCCTGGCTGTAGGACAGTCAGGGTTTTAGAAGCTTCTCTACTGAGCAGATGGAGCACCAACACTTGTGTCTGAGGGCGTATTCACATATGTTAGTGCACACCATTGATGCGCACCAAAAGCGAAAGTGATAAGTGCATATTCAATGTTAAAGCAAAACTTGTTTGGGTCCATATTAAAATTTTCATTTGTTCAATGTTGGCCCGCGACTTTGTTCAAGTTTTACATTTTGGCCCACTCTGTATTTGAGTTTGACACCCCTGCTCTAAACCATCTCAGAGAGTCTCAGAAGGAGTTTCTTCCCTCAGACATTCAGGATCATGAATGAAGAGTCTGTTGAACTCTGGACTCAACTCTACAGCTACACTCTCTAAAGCTACACTCAGCACAAAAACACTTTATATTCATACTCATTAGAATAGACATACTGTAACTACATTCTGTACTAGTGGATATACTTGTCAATAGATTTATATATAAATAAATATATATATATACCCATACATCCTTCCTATCTAATGCAACTGCACAACCACACCTCCCCCAGAACCCCATACGCTCATGCATGTATAGTATAGTAGTGTATAGTATAGTAGTGTACAGTATAGTAGTGTATAGTAGTGTACAGTATAGTAGTGTACAGTATAGTAGTGTATAGTATAGTAGTGTATAGTAGTGTATAGTAGTGTACAGTAGTGTATAGTAGTGTATAGTATAGTAGTGTATAGTAGTGTATAGTATAGTAGTGTATAGCACACAGAACCTTGTATCTGGTATCTAGATGCTGTACACATCGCTTCTCTAATCATGTTTTTTTTTACCACTCTATATTGCTTAGTGTACAGAAGCTAATAGAGCTAACGGAAGAAGGAGCTAGCTAGGAGCTAACGGAAGAACATTTCACTACTCTAGTATGGGACCTAACTTTGAGGTGACTTTAACTTTGACGTGACTTTAACTGTGACAGTTGACTACAGAGGAGGACCTCTAACTGTGCCAGTTGAGGACAGCGGAGGAGGGAACTCACTCTCGATCTCCGTGAGGCTGCGCTGCTCCTTCTCCGTGTCCTCTCTGACCCGCCGCAGGTCGTCCAGCTCTGCCCTCAGGAACTCGCTCTCCCCCAGCGCCTGCATCCTCAGGTGGCTCTGCTCCGCTAGCTCCGCCTCCAGCTCGCTGACACGCCCCCGCAGTGCCTGGCACAGGCGGCCGCTCTGAGGCAGGGGACAGTGGGAATTCCCCAACTCATATCATAAATAGGTACAGTGTTACGAAGCATGTCCATTTAACACTTCAAGTTCTTTTCCAAACCCTCCCTCCCCTCCTCCTCCTCCTCTCTCCTCCTGCTCCTCCTTCTCACCTCCAGTCTGAAGGACTCCAGCTCCTCCTGGAGGGCCTGCACCTCCGCTGTGAGCTGTTCAATCAAACGCTCCCTGGGGAAAGACACAGCACATGCGTCTATCAAACAGGCTCCTCCCCTCCCGCGCGGACGGGGATGTGACAGAGCACCGCGGCGTCCGTGTCAAGGAGAGACTGTGCCGGTGGTCGTCCATGTCAAGGAGAGACCGTGCCGGTGTTCCGGTCTGACCGGCCAGCCTTACCTGTCGTCCTTGCGCAGGCCGTTCTGGTTGTTGAAGTTGAAGGGGTCGGTGGCGGCCGAGGTTCCGAACAGGTCGTCGAACTTGGTCTCCCCGGCAGCCTGGGCCGGCGGGACATAGGAAATGGACGCCGGTCAGATTCGGACGCACACGTTTGAATGCACAGGGCCAGCCATGCAAAGAGCAATGTCTACGTCGTCAAATCTATTCAAAGCAATATTATAACTCTACATGCCAGACGTGCACCTCCTTTCGCATTATTTTCACAAAACTGCACATAAATGATCACCAATCACTAGGAGCGGACTTACCCATTAGGTAAGTCCGTGTTGTAGTAGTGGTGTTGTAGTGGAGGTGTTGTAGTAGTGGTGTTGTAGTGGAGGTGTTGTAGTGGTGTTGTTGTAGTGGTGTTGTAGTGGTGGTGTTGTAGAGGAGGTGTTGTAGTGGTGGTGTTGTAGTGGTGGTGTTGTAGTAGTGGTGTTGTAGTAGTGGTGTTGTGTGGAGGTGTTGTAGTGGTGTTGTAGTGGAGGTGTTGTAGTGATGGTGTTGTAGTGTTGTTGTAGTGGAGGTGTTGTAGTGATGGTGTTGTAGTGGTGTTGTAGTGGTGTTGTAGTGGAGGTGTTGTAGTGGAGGTGTTGTAGTGGAGGTGTTGTAGTGGAGGTGTTGTAGTGGTGTTGTAGTGGTGGTGCTGTAGTGGAGGTGTTGTAGTGGAGGTGTTGTAGTGGAGGTGTTGTAGTGGAGGTGTTGTAGTGGTGTTGTAGTGGTGGTGCTGTAGTGGTGGTGTTGTAGTAGTAGTGGTGTTGTAGTGGTGTTGTAGTGGAGGTGTTGAAGTAGTGGTGTTGTAGTGGAGGTGTTGTAGTGGAGGTGTTGTAGTGGAGGTGTTGTAGTAGTGGTGTTGTAGTGGAGGTGTTGTAGTGGAGGTGTTGTAGTAGTGGTGTTGTAGTGGAGGTGTTGTAGTGGAGGTATTGTAGTGGAGGTGTTGTAGTAGTGGTGTTGTAGTGGTGGTGTTGTAGTAGTGGTGTTGTAGTGGAGGTGTTGTAGTAGGTGTGTTATAGTGGTGGTGTTGTAGTGGTGGTGTTGTAGTAGTGGTGTTGTAGTAGGGGTGTTATAGAGGTGGTGTTGTAGTAGTGGTGTTGTAGTGGTGTTGTAGTGGAGGTGTTGTAGTGGTGGGGTTGTAGTGGTGGTGTTGTAGAAGTGGTGTTGTAGTGGTGGTGTTGTAGTGGTGTTGCAGTAGGGGTGTTATAGTGGTGGTGTTGTAGAAGTGGTGTTGTAATGGAGGTGTTGTAGAAGTGGTGTTGTAGTAGAGGTGTTGTAGTGATGGTGTTGTAGTAGTGGTGTTGTTGCAGTGTTGTAGTGGGAGTGTGGTACCTGGACGGGGATGTCCGTGTCCACCAGGTCCTCTGTCTCCACGGCGTGCTCCGTCTCGGGGGACGAGGCCTCGGCGGGGATCACCACCACCGGGCTGATGTGCTCCGACAGCGCCGACGCCCGCAGGAAGTTAGGAGGGTTCTGACAGGAGGAGAGAGGAGAGCAGCGGCGGACAGCGTGACAAAGGCTGCATGCTGGCTCACATCTTTTTTCGTTTCCTTGTGACCTTTCCTTAACCTCGCAGTTCCAAGTGAAGGGTGAGTGAAGGGTAGCCCGGCTCCCCTGAGAGACCTCTGACAGGAGGCACCGGACCACAGATGGAACCCTGTCCTTCGCTATCGGATGGATCTGAGCAGCCCATGAAACGGCTGCCAGTCAGTCCCTTCCAGGATACCAACTCATTGATCAAGGAGTCTTTGGCTGTACCAGGGTTTGAAAGGTAAATTGTGTAGAACATACCAGGGTTTGAAAGGTAAATGGTGTAGAACGTACCAGGGTTTGAAAGGTAAATTGTGTAGAACATTCCAGGGTTTGAAAGGTTAATGGTGTAGAACGTACCAGGGTTTGAAAGGTAAATTGTGTAGAACATTCCAGGGTTTGAAAGGTTAATGGTGTAGAACGTACCAGGGTTTGAAAGGTAAATGGTTTAGAACGTACCAGGGCTTGAAAAGTAAATGGTGTAGAACGTACCAGGGTTTGAAAGGTAAATGGTGTAGGACGTACCAGGGTTTGAAAGGTAAATGGTGTAGGACGTACCAGGGTTTGAAAGGTAAATGGTGTAGAACGTACCAGGGTTTGAAAGGTAAATGGTGTAAGACGTATGAGGGTTTGAAAGGTAAATGGTGTAGAACATACCAGGGTTTGAAAGGTAAATGGTGTAGAACGTACCAGGGTTTGAAAGGTAAATGGTGTAGAACGAACCAGGGCTTAAAAGGTAAATAGTGTAGAACGTACCAGGGTTTGAAAGGTAAATGGTGAGGGCGTACCAGGGTTTGAAAGGTAAATGGTGTAGGACGTATGAGGTTTTGAAAGGTAAATGGTGTAGAACGTACCAGGGTATGAAAGGTAAATGGTGTAGAACGTACTAGGGCTTAAAAGGTAAATGGTGTAGGACGTACCAGGGTTTGAAAGGTAAATGGTGTAGAAAGTACCAGGGTTTGAAAGGTAAATGGTGTAGAACGTACCAGGGTTTGAAAGGTAAATGGTGTAGGACGTACCAGGGTTTGAAAGGTAAATGTTTTACAACATACCAGGGTTTGAAAGGTAAATTGTGTAGAACGTACCAGGGTTTGAAAGGTAAATTGTGTAGAACGTACAAGGGTTTGAAAGGTAAATGGTGTAGGACGTACCAGGGCTTGAAAGGTGGACGGTAACTGACCTCAGGTAGCTGTGGGATCTGGATCAGCCTCTTGAAGTACTGCAGGTTGCTGGAGCGGTAGAACAGACTCTTCAGCCTGGAGGACGAGGAGAAAACAACTGTCTGGTCATTCACAATCACACCTACAGCCCTGGGGGTCACCATCTAGGGTCACATCCTGCACGGACAAGACCTGGGCGTGGTCAGAGAACAGAGTGGAGGCGTGGTCACTCACTTCTTGAACTGCTCCTGGAAGCGATCTCTGTGGCCCTGGAGGGTCTCTGCTGGAAGGCCTGCGGACACAGTGACAGACATTATTAGGTGGGCTAGCTTGCAAAAGCTAGCCCAACTTGTGATATTCCCACTATTTCTTTCTTTCTTTCTTTCTTTCTTTCTTTCTTTCTTTCTTTCTTTCTTTCTTTCTTTCTTTCTTTCTTTCTTTCTTATTATTCTCCCCAGTTTTTGTCTCCTTAACTACTTCTTCATACTTTGTGCTAGAAACTTCATTCAAACTTTAAAATGTTCAGAATGTTTAGCGGATCCATTCAGATTTTTGATATTTTTTATAGTTTTTTAGAAAACTATAAAAAAGAACTGCGTTTGGAATGTTCAGAAACGTTATGTTTTTAGAGTGGTGGCAGCAGTTGCTTTGAAAATATTCACGCATTTTGTAAACTGCTGGCACAAGTACAGTTTTGAGAGCTCACACACATATTATACATCAAAATGTTCACACAACTGTGCTGATTCGTACAATGTAAGTATCTAAGCTGTGTGACTTACAGTTTTCACTGTATGACGATTTGTTCGGGAACTGCGCTCCCCATTGAAACGTATGGCACTGCACTCTAACTTTTGAGCTGCTAATTTAGCATTTTTACCCTTTTCTAACTTGTCGCTATGCCTACAGTTTTAACAGCTCATACACATATTATATATCGAAATGTTCACACAACTGTGCTGATTCGTACAATGGAAGTATCTAAGCTGTGTGACTTACCGTTTTTGAGGTATGACAATTTGTTCGGCAACTACACTCCCCATTGAAACATATGGTGCCGCACTAACTTTTTAGCTGCTAATTTTACATTTTTACCCTTTTTCTAACATGTCGCCATGCCTACAGTGTTTAAGCTATACGGACATATTATACATAGAAATGTGAAGTTCTGCAAGTTCTCAGGATTCCTATGGTGTCAATATATAAGCTGTAACATTTATAGTTTTCGCAATAGAGCTGTCTAAAGCGGACCATGTCTAGGATCAGAGTGTCAGTTGGGATTAGAGTGGTGGCAGCTGTTGTTTAAAAAAAAAAAAATTGTGTGCATGTGCAGCCTCTCTTAAAGGTACAGGCACCCTTTTATAACTAATGTGGTAGCACAGAACTCAGCCAAAATGGAATAGAGACACATGATCTTCACTGGTGGGGGCCGGTGGGTAGCCCAGAGAGGAGTACACCGTCCCTGACTGGCTATGACCAAAAGGGGCGGAGCCTCGCCACCACGCCACTATTCATGCCACAGAACACACTTTTCAGCCCCTGAGTGGGCTAGAGACACACAGTCTTCAATGGTGGATGCATGGAAATTGCTCGGAGGTCACTGTACTGTCCCCGACTAGCTGTAACCCAAGGGGGCGGAGCCTAACCAGCACGCCACTATCCACGCCATGGGCCTGCAACTCAGCCCCTGAGTGGGCTAGAGACACATGGTCTTCACCGGTGGAGTCAGGTAGGTGGCCCAGAGAGGGGTACACTGTCCCCGACTGGCTCTGACCTGAGGGGGCGGAGTCTCACCACCACACCACTATCCGCGCTGGTGGGCTATACGCACGGTCTTCGCCGGTGGGTGCATGGAGATTGCCCGGTCCGTAGTAGTTCTAGCAGTAGCTGTTACATAAAGCTGCAGCAGCTAGCCCACCTCACATTTTCTCCAGGAAATGTACTTTCTAGTTAATCATGTTATTGATCATAGGAGATCAACTCCTTTGCCTGGAACACACTGTAGAAAGACTGAACGTTCCAGAACTGCTCTCATGTGATGCCTTTGTTCCAGTTCTAAACAACTTAGAACGTGTTGTTTCAAAGTATTGGAAACTGTCATTGTATCATAACTGCATTTTAAATGTTTGATATTTGTCAAAGGTCAGGGCATTTGTTTGTCTGTATGCAACCTATATGGATGTTTTAAGGTCTCTCTTGAAAAGGAGATTTTAAATCTCACTGAGCTTCTCCTAGTTATATAAAGGTTTAATAATTAAAAATAATAATAGAATAAAATGAAAGTGTACAGTTAACTAGTGCTTTGGGGATGTGTGTGGTGCATGTACAACCACTGACTGTATGCATATTACAGTGCGTGTGTGTGCAGTCTGTCCAGCAGGGGGAGCCACTCACAGGAGTGCAGCTTGAAGAGCAGCTTGACGGTGTAGTCGTACAGGTGGCTGCTGTCCAGGATCACCTGGATGAGGGGCGCCAGGCGACACTGACCTGCCGCCGTCACCGACACGGACCGAGACATGTCTAGAGAGCTGAACACTAGGGGGCGACACACACACACACACACACACACACACACACACACACACACACACACACACACACACACAGGCACAATAATACAGGCTCAATAATCTGCTCTGCATAGGTAATGTATCTATGAGTGTGTGCGCAGAACAAACTATATCAAAGTCCAACACTTGTACACAACCATAAACACATATAGATGTTTTGCATAACTTTTAGAGTGTGTACTACGTACTACAATTAATTTAAACACTTATATCTAGTATGTACTATGTACTACAGCAAAGTAAAACACTTATATAGAGTAGGTACTACATACTACAGCAGAGTCAGAAACTTCTATAGAGTAGGTACTACGTACTACAGCAGAGTAAAACACTTCTTTCTAGTATGTACTACGTACTACAGCAGAGTCAGACACTTCTATAGAGTAGGTACTACATACTACAGCAGAGTCAGAAACTTCTATAGAGTAGGTACTACGTACTACAGCAGATTCCAACACTTCTATAGAGTAGGTACTACATACTACAGCAGAGTAAAACACTTCTATAGAGTAGGTACTACATACTACAGCAGAGTCAGACACTTCTATAGAGTAGGTACTACGTACTACAGCAGAGTAAAACACTTATATAGAGTAGGTACTACATACTATAGCAGTCAGACACTTCTATAGAGTAGGTACTACGTACTAGAGCAGTCAGACACTTCTATAGAGTAGGTACTACAGCAGTCAGACACTTCTATAGAGTAGGTACTACATACTACAGCAGTCAGACACTTCTATAGAGTAGGTACTACGTACTACAGCAGAGTCAAACACTTATATAGAGTAGGTACTACGTACTACAGCAGAGTCAGACACTTCTATAGAGTAGGTACTACGTACTACAGCAGAGTCAGACACTTCTATAGAGTAGGTACTACATACTACAGCAGAGTCAGACACTTCTATAGAGTAGGTACTACATACTACAGCAGAGTCAGACACTTCTATAGAGTAGGTACTACATACTACAGCAGAGTCAGACACTTCTATAGAATAGGTACTACGTACTACAGCAGAGTCAAACACTTCAATAGAGTAGGTACTACGTACTACAGCAGTCAGACACTTCTATAGAATAGGTACTACGTACTACAGCAGTCAGACACTTCTATAGAGTAGGTACTACGTACTACAGCAGTCAGACACTTCTATAGAGTAGGTACTACGTACTACAGCAGAGTCAGACACTTCTATAGAGTAGGTACTACGTACTACAGCAGAGTCAGACACTTCTATAGAGTAGGTACTATGTACTACAGCAGTCTCTTTCTGCCTGACTCAGAAACTGGTTTCCCTCCACACAGAGGTGTGGCTTCCTGTGCAGCCAGTCCCAGACACACACACAGACACGCACACACACAAAACACACACAGACACGCACGCACACAAAACACACACAGACAGGCCTCTCAGCTCCTAGCTGCCTGACGTGATGCCTTGTAAATACATTGTCTGTTTGGAGGAGGGAGAGGGGGCTCAGGGTGTGTGTGTGTGTGTGTGTGGTGCAGGGACTGCTATGGGGGGCTAGAACAGAGGCTGCATGAGAAAACACGGATGAAGGGAGAGGAGTGAGACATGAGAAAAGGCTGTATGTGTTTGAGAGAGAGAGAGAGAGAGAGAGAGAGAGAGTGGGTGTGTGTTTGTGTGATATTTGTGTGAAAGCTGTGTGTGTGATATTTGTGTGAAAGCTGTGTGTGTTTGAGAGAGAGTGTGTGTGTGTGTGTGATATTTGTGTGAAAGAGCTGTGTGTTTGAGTGTAGAGAGGAGCAGGTTGTTACAGAGCAGACCTGTGTGAAGCAGACGGGGTGTGTGGCTCCAGTAGTGTAGCAGACGGGGGGTGTGGCTGTAGTAGTGAAGCAGACGGGGGTGTGGCTGTAGTAGTGAAGCAGACGGGGGGTGTGGCTGTAGTAGTGAAGCAGACGGGGGTGTGGCTGTAGTAGTGATGCAGACGGGGGTGTGGCCATACGCGCAGTTTGACTTTTTGATCAGGGGGGGCAGTGAGTCCCAGCCACACTAAGCTAAGCAGCTAAGCAACACGGCAAGTCAGATTATGGGCCTATAATCATTCACATAGGCAAGAAAACATATAGGCCTACGAGTGTTTCAAAGCCTAGGCTATATGAATATTTAATTAATGAATTTAATTCATTCAACGTGTTGAATAGCCTGCTACTGAAATATGCTACATGAAATGTCAACATTCTTGTATCAAGAATACAATATTATAATTGAAAACACCCACACGTATTAAATACTTAAAGGACAATGCTCGTTTTTGACAACCTGGACCTTATTAACGACATATTATAAGACGTTTGACTCACCGAGATCACTTTGGTGTAGTTTGGAGGCATGTAGAAGAAATGTAAAGTCCAGTGCAAGCCAGTATATCCATGTAATGGCGGTGGTCGGGGCACTTAGAATGCAGTTTCTAAAAATCTATTTTCTGCCGCGAAACGGTTGTTTTCATCAATCTGTCTTGATGAATCGCTAGTTGTGCTTACATAGAGCATGCCTGTTGTGGTTTTCACATGCCATGATCTTTCGAAACGTCTTTCGAAACGAAATAGCTTCCTCACTTGCTCCAGCACTAATGCGCACAGCGCGCAATAGTTGCTCCAGCACGCTGTGCGCATGCGTGCTGGAGCAAGTGAGGAAGCTATTTCGTGTCTAAAGACGTTTCTAAAGATCATATTACAGAGGCATGTGAAATACAGGCCTATGCTCTCTATGTAAGCACAACTAGCAATTCATCAAGACAGATTGATGAAAACAACCGTTTCGCGGCAGAAAATAGATTTTTAGAAACTGCATTCTAAGTGCCCCGACCACCGCCATTACATGGATATACTGGCTCGCGCTGGATTTTAAATTTCTTCTACATGCCTCCGAACTACACCAAAGTGATCTCGGTGAGTCAAACGTCTTATAATATGTCGTAAATAAGGTCCAGGTTGTCAAAAACGAGCATTGTCCTTTAAGCTAATAAATGAGACCAAATAAATGCTTTTAGGCAGAGTTTACAGACTTTTTATTTCTTCATTAAAACAGAATGTATGCTACGCCTTTCATGCTTCAATGTCGGGATGTGTCATTATAAGCAGCGTATTAGAATCCAGCAATTGCCTCTTCACATGTAGCCTATCTGCATTTATATCAAAGAATAATCACCAAAGGAATAATGCTGCGTGCATAATCGATTTGACAACTGGACAATGGATACGTTGCACAGCAAATATGCAGTAGGCCTATCCAACAGTTCGTTCATGGCTAGCAATGGTAGGCCTACAGCTATGGGATTAGCTCATGTTTGGGTTGCTGTCAAAGCTGTCACTCTTATGTTGCTATAGCCTACAATTATCAGAACAATATGAACATTCAGTTTAAAGTTTTCCATCCACCCATAACTGGATGAGGAATAACCACCGCAAAGCGATCAATTCTCACGCAAGCAGCAGCCAGGCTGTTCAGTGCATTTCTCTAATCCGGTCGCGACCCAGTCTATAGAATACATGTTTTGGATGCGTTGCAGACAGTTTGCACATCTGGCCACCAGGGGGGGCAGTGCCCCCCCTTGCCCCAGCCAATCTGCACGCCTGGGTGTGGCTGTAGTAGTGAAGCAGACGGGGGTGTGGCTGTAGTAGTGATGCAGACGGGGGTGTGGCTGTAGTAGTGAAGCAGACGGGGGTGTGGCTGTAGTAGTGATGCAGACGGGGGTGGGGCTGTAGTAGTGAAGCAGACGGGGGTGTGGCTGTAGTAGTGATGCAGACGGGGGTGTGGCTGTAGTAGTGATGCAGACGGGGGTGGGGCTGTAGTAGTGAAGCAGACGGGGGTGGGGCTGTAGTAGTGATGCAGACGGGGGTGTGGCTGTAGTAGTGAAGCAGACGGGGGTGTGGCTGTAGTAGTGATGCAGACGGGGGTGTGGCTGTAGTAGTGAAGCAGACAGGGGTGTGGCTGTAGTAGTGATGCAGACGGGGGTGTGGCTGTAGTAGTGAAGCAGACGGGGGTGTGGCTGTAGTAGTGATGCAGACGGGGGTGGGGCTGTAGTAGTGAAGCAGACGGGGGTGTGGCTGTAGTAGTGATGCAGACGGGGGTGTGGCTGTAGTAGTGAAGCAGACGGGGGTGTAGCTGTAGTAGTGATGCAGACGGGGGTGGGGCTGTAGTAGTGAAGCAGACGGGGGTGTGGCTGTAGTAGTGATGCAGACGGGGGTGGGGCTGTAGTAGTGAAGCAGATGGGGGTGTGGCTGTAGTAGCTGGTTAATCGCTGCCTCATTAAAGGTGCTACTCCGGGTGCTGCGTGAACACTGTGGGCTGTGTTATGTCACTCACACACACACACACACACACACACACACTCACACACACACACACTCTCCGAGGAGAAGACTGCAGAGGAGCAGGAGACGGGAGTAGCTCACCTCCCAGGAAGAGCGTCAGCTCGCACTCCAGGTAGTCGAACATCTCCACCGTCAGCTGGAAGCTGTGGACACACACACACACACACACACACACACACACACACACACACAGACACATACAGACATACACACACACACATGCACACGCACGCACACACACACACACAGACGCACACACACGCACGCACACACACACACACACATGCACACACACACACATGCACACACACACACATGCACACACACACACACACGCAGACACACACACAGGCAGACAAATCCAGATAAACGCAAATGTGAATCAAGCTTTTTTGGGGTCCGGTAACATGACTGTGCAGAATGGAGGAGCAGCATGCGCGCCATTCCCGTCACTGCGCCCTCTGGTGGTAGGACTGGGGGTGGCCGGGAGGACGCTGGACAGCCTCACTCACAAGTTGTTGACGTCGTTCTCTCCCGCCTCGTCCAGCTGCCGGTTGGACATCTGAAGGTTTCCTGTGAAACGGGGATTCTGGGAGACATGGAGAAACGTCAGGTGAGGAGCGGGATGTTGGTGTGGGATCCCTGCTGATCAACAGGAGCCCCCCGGGTCCCCAACCTGCCTGAACACCACGTCCCCAACCCTCCTGAACACCGCGTCCCCAACCTGCCTGAACACCGCGTCCCCAATCCTCCTGAACACCGCATCCCCAACCCTCCTGAACACCGCGTCCCCCACCCGCCTGAACACCCCAACCCTCCTGAACACCGCATCCCCAACCCGCCTGAACACCGAGTCCCCAACCCACCTGAACACCGCGTCCCCAACCCTCCTGAACACCGCGTCCACAACCCGCCTGAACACCCCAACCCACATGAACACCGCGTCCCCAACCCGCATAGACACTGCATCCCCAACCCGCCTGAACACCGCATCCCCAACCCGCCTGAACACCCCAACCCGCCTGAACACCCCAACCCGCCTGAACACCATGTCCTGGAGGAGCCTATCCTGAGATCCCAGACACTACTAAGCTGCTACGGCAAGAATTTCTGGGGAACACGCTATGATATTCCTGGACACCAATGAGAATGCTTTCAGATTTTGAATGCGGATGCTGATTGGCCCGCGCACATAGCGCGATTTGGCTTCTGATTGGTCACTGACCACAGATTTCCACTTTCCCAGTATTGCGAATGAGTCCTGCGCTCTAGCAAGCTGTCAGTAGCATATCTCTGTCTCAATTATATGCTCCAGATGAAATCATGATCAAATGCAGCTGGATCTGAGAGGCAGGCTGATGCGCTGGCTCCGCCCCTCTAACCAGGTTCTGTGGCATTTCACTCAAGACTGGGTTGAGCCCAACTGTCAATACGAAGGGTCTAATGGCATTTCCTGAAGGGCTGTTGCTCTGAGGAGGGACAAGGGACACAGACAGGACAGGACATAGGAGGGACACAGCCCTGCTGCTCGACCAGACAGGACAGGACATACTCACTTTGATGTGGAACTCCATTTTGGTGATGAGCAGTTTGAGGTAGATGCTGCACAACTTTCCATAGCCTTCGCTGAGGTGACCCTGAGGACAGAGGAGAACAGAGAGAGAGTGAGAGAGAAGGAGAGAGAGAAGGAGAGAGAGAAGGAGAGAGGGAAGGAGAGAGAGAGAGGGAAAAAGAGAGACAGATATAGGGAGACGGAGAGAGAAGGAGAGAAAGAGAGGGAGAGAGAGAGGGAGAGAGAGAGAGAGGGAGGGAGAGAGCGGGAGAGAGAGACAGAGAGAGAGAGGGAGAGAGAGAGTGAGATAAAGAGAGAGGGTAATGAGAAAGGGAGAGAGAGAGAGAGGGTGATGAGAGAGGGAGAGAGAGCGAGAGGGTGATGAGAGAGAGGGAGAGAGAGAGAGGGTGATGAGATGACTCCAGGGATGTCTGGACGGTCCTCTCTGATGGGACAGAGACTGTCTCTCTCTGACGGGACAGAGACCGTCTCTCTCTGACGGCCGGCCTGATGCTAGCGGATGGCGGCCGAGTCACTTCTCACTTCCCCTTTCTCCGGCTCTCAAGTGGAAATGATGTCACAACAGGAAGGGCAGATTACACTGGGGCCACCCTCCCCCCCATGTCCTCCTGTTTAGTGTTGTCAGCAGAAACTATGTGAGGCTCCTCAAGCGAGTGTGCCTCTGAGAAAAAATTCCCAGTCAGCAGAGCGGCTCCTCCCCCTGGAGCTGACGCCCCTACAGGCCGGGAGGTTCTGTGGTTCGGTCAAGTGGTCAGTGGCCAGTTCGTTGAGCAGGCTCGTGGGGTTGTGAGAGATCACAGTTCGTTGAGCAGGCTCGTGGGGTTGTGAGAGATCACAGTAAGTTGAGCAGGCTTGTGGGGTTGTGAGAGGTCACAGTTCGTTGAGCAGGCTCGTGGGGTTGTGAGAGGTCACAGTTCGTTGAGCAGGCTGGTGGGGTTGTGAGAGGTCACAGTTCGTTGAGCAGGCTCGTGGGGTTGTGAGAGGTCACAGTTCGTTGAGCAGGCTGGTGGGGTTGTGAGAAGTCACAGGTTGTTCAGCAGGCTGGTGGGGTTGTGAGAGCTCGGTGACTCAGGTCTAAGTCCCACCATCAAGCTGTATTATAGAGCTGGCGCTGTTTTCTCATTGTTTACAAGGGGTAATGAGCTCTAGGGCGCTATGGAGACGACAGCCGTGTTCCAAGCGCTTTTTAGCGCTATCGCACCTTTTTTTTCAGTTGAAAAAAGTTGACGTTTTTGGGCTAGAGCGCAGGCTGTATAAGGTTGTTCTGATGACAAGGACGGTCGAGGAACAGCAGAGACAGCGAATGTTTGCACTAGTTAACATTAGCTAGCTATCTTAGCTAGTTAATACTCCAGTTAATGCTAGCTATCCCAGTGCGCTCCACGCAGCTGAGAGAAGCTGGGGGTCTGGCGCGGTTCAGGTGGATACAGCTCACTGGTGACGCGCAGCCAATCAGCCTATCAGCTCCGGCTCACTGGTGGACACGCAGCCAATCAGCCTATCAGCTCCGGCTCACTGGTGGACATGCAGCCAATCAGCTCCGAGCTGCAGAGTCACACTGACTGTGGTCAGGTCACACTAGCAGACAGACTTCTGTGGTCAGGTCACACTAGCAGACAGACTGCTGTGGTCAGGTCACACTAGCAGACAGACTGCTGTGGTCAGGTCACACTAGCAGGCAGACTGCTGTGGTCAGGTCACACTACGTGGTGACAAGGCCTGTGGGAGAAACCATGATGACTGCAACCACCGGTGTTATTTTTTCTTACCCACATCCTGCTCATGTCACTCAGATCCGCCTTGTTCCTCATGGAGTCCTTTATCACCTATCAGGGGAGAGAGAGAGTGAGAGAGAGAGAGAGAGAGAGAGAGAGAGAGAGAGAGAGAGGGACACGTGAAACATAGGCAGCTGATACCACAACACATCTTAAGATAGCTCCGTCTCTGTGAAATCACACCAGTGATGGAGAGCTGCATTGGAAGTGGTACAGCATTCACACTTTTCCGCTGCATGAAACCGGCACAAATATTATTATTTTTTTGGGGGGGGTGGGGGGCGGGCTTTCATTGGGCAAAAGGTGAGTCCATTCAAGTTGAGTTGATACTTTTTTCAGATCACCTCCTTGGAGGTTCCGAGCAAGCTGAGGCGAGCCAAAAGATGACATGAAAACACTGCAGACTGCTGATTGGTCAGGTGAAATCCAAGGTTATTATAGTTAACGAAAACTAACTAAAAAACGAAAACTAGTTGCGAAAAAACCTTTTAGTTAAATGAAATACTAGGATTTACAAAAAAATGATAACTATATAAATCTCTCTGTGTGTTTACAAAACTTACTAAAACAAAAATTATAGAGAAAATGTCTTTAGTTTTAGTCTTTTTCATTTCATACATTAGCCTAGTATTTTGGGTGGATATGAAATCTATCCTCCATTTTTTTTTTATCTGTGCCCCTGCGCAGAAGTAACCTGACGTGCGCCAGATGATTTGTTTCACACAGTGTGAAACAACGTGAGCTCACAAGATCAGGATGGTCTCACCAGGCTAGCGCAGAAGAAAAACTAAACTAAAACTAATACCGAAACTAACAAAAACTAAACTAAAACTAAGCATTTTCAAAAAATATAAACTAGCAAACTTGCTTTAAAAACTAATTAAAACTAAACTGAAATTGAAAACAAAAAGTTAAAACGATATAAAAAATAGAAACTAATGAAAAAAGCAAAACTATTATAACCTTGGTGAAAACACTGCAGACTGCTGATTGGTCAGGTGAGAACACTGCAGACAGATGATTGGTCTGGTGAAAACACTGCAGACTGCTGATTGGTCTGGTGAAAACACTGCAGACTGCTGATTGGTCTGGTGAAAACACTGCAGACTGCTGATTGGTCAGGTGAGAACACTGCAGACTGATGAAGTTCACACAGATCTTACTGTAGCTCTAATTTGAGACATAGTTTGTCTTCAACCTGAAAAACTCATCAGGGACTTTGAGTTAAATGAGGGGAGGGCCGAAACATTTTGTACCCGTTTTGCTACCAAAAACAACAGTAGACTTCTAAGGCCTTGGACAGTAGCGCCAGCACCATGCCCTAGCCTGCTAGAGGTGACAGCTACTGAGTGAAAGCTGCTGGAATATGACTTTGTCATTTATTACTACTTATGATAATAAGTCCTCAAATTGACAGCTATTCCTGTGCTGTGTTTTATATACACAATTAAACACGGACACTTCCCTAGTGGTATTTAACATTACAGGGAAACAGAAATGTAAGGACTCCTCTGCATAGTAAATGTTATGAGAACATCGCCGGACATGTCATTGTATACCAGTTTCTCACTGTTTCGCTCATGAAGTATGTTCAAATGAAAGTAAATCTACATTTTCCTACATAACAAAGTGAAAAGTGAGTGGAGTGAATCTGAGGCGGTAGCGCGTGGCTGGAGAGAAGCACATGGATCAGTGTTCCAGGAGTCAGTGTTCAAGGAGTCAGTGTTCCAGGAGTCAGTGTTCAAGGAGTCAGTGTTCCAGGAGTCAGTGTTCCAGGAGTCAGTGTTCAAGGAGTCAGTGTTCCAGGAGTCAGTGTTCCAGGAGTCAGTGTTCCAGGAGTCAGTGTTCCAGGAGTCAGTGTTCAAGGAGTCAGTGTTCCAGGAGTCAGTGTTCAAGGAGTCAGTGTTCCAGGAGTCAGTGTCCAAGGAGTCAGTGTTCCAGGAGTCAGTGTCCCAGGGGTAAGTGTTCAAGGAGTCAGTGTTCAAGGAGTCAGTGTTCCAGGAGTCAGTGTTCAAGGAGTCAGTGTTCAAGGAGTCAGTGTTCCAGGAGTCAGTGTTCAAGGAGTCAGTGTTCCAGGAGTCAGTGTTCCAGGAGTCAGTGTTCCAGGAGTCAGTGTTCAAGGAGTCAGTGTTCCAGGAGTCAGTGTTCAAGGAGTCAGTGTTCCAGGAGTCAGTGTGTGGGCGTTCATGAATGAATAGATGTGAACTGAACACTGTGCTGAACACCCAATACATGGAGCCCAATGCTGGGGGCTGAGAGCAGCGTCTTACAACACAGATATAACCTACGGTGAGTTGGCCCTAGAGAACAGAATAGGTAGGTAGGTATTAGGTAGATACTGTACTAGGTAGGTACTAGGTAGGTACTGTACTAGGTAGGTAGGTCTGTAGGTAGATACTAGGTATATAGGAAGGTATATAGGTAGGAAGGTAGGTACTAGGTAGGTAGGTAGGTAGGTAGGGAGGGAGGGAGGTAGGTACTGTAGGTACTAGGTAGGTAGGTACTAGGTGGGTACTAGGTAGGTAGGTACTAGGTAGGTAGGTAGGTAGGTACTAGGGAGGTAGGTAGGTAGGGAGGGAGGTAGGTAGGTACTAGGTGGGTACTAGGTAGGTAGGTACTAGGTGGGTACTAGGTAGGTAGGTACTAGGTGGGTACCTGGTAGGTAGATACTAGGTAGGTACTTTTTCCTGGGGGGAAACTGCGTTAAGAGCTCTACCTAATGGTCAGACCCTTTCAGGTGTGATACTTACGTTGGGATGTCCGTCTCTCAGGAGCTTGTGGAAGACGTGGCAGAACTTCCAGCAGAGCACGGCGTTGCTGGACAGGGGCAGCCGGTTGACCGCGGCCCAGAAGGTGTGCGCCCCCTTCTCATGGTGGGTCCCCAGGATACAGGGTGAGGAGGACGGTCAAGGAGGACACGAAGGAGAGACAGACAAATACCCCACACCTGTCTGTCTACCCGTCTGTCTGTCTGTCTGCCTACTGCCTGCAGGTCTGTCTGTCTGTCTGTCTGTCTGTATGCCTACTGCCTGCCTGCATGTCTGTCTTTCTCTGTCTGTCTGTCTGTCTATCTACCTGTTCGTCTACTGTCTGTCTGCCTGGCTGTCTGTCTGTCTACTGTCCGTCTCACAGAGATAAACACCCTAGACCTGTGTGTCTCACCCTGTCTCAAGTCCTTCCTGTGTGGTCAGGCCTGTCTGTCTGTCTACCTGCGTGGTCAGGCCTGTCTGTCTACCTGTGTGGTCAGGCCTGTCTGTCTACCTGCGTGGTCTGGCCTGTCTATCTACCTGTGTGGTCTGGCCTGTCTGTCTGTCTACCTGTGTGGTCAGGCCCGTCTGTCTACCTGCGTGGTCAGGCCTGTCTGTCTACCTGCGTGGTCAGGCCTGTCTGTCTACCTGCGTGGTCTGGCCTGTCTGTCTACCTGCGTGGTCTGGCCTGTCTGTCTACCTGCGTGGTCAGGCCTGTCTGTCTACCTGCGTGGTCAGGCCTGTCTGTCTACCTGCGTGGTCTGGCCTGTCTGTCTACCTGCGTGGTCAGGCCCGTCTGTCTACCTGCATGGTCAGGTCTGTCTGTCTACCTGCGTGGTCAGGCCAGTCTGTCTGTCTGTCTACCTGCGTGGTCAGACCTGTCTGTCTACCTGTCTACTGTTTGTGTTTTGAAGGAAGCAGCTGAGGATCGGTCTTAAAGGACAATGCTCGTTTTTGACAACCTGGACCTTATTTACGACATATTATAAGACGTTTGACTCACCGAGATCACTTTGGTGTAGTTCGGAGGCATGTAGAAGAAATTTAAAATCCAGCGCGAGCCAGTATATCCATGTAATGGCGGTGGTCGGGGCACTTAGAATGCAGTTTCTAAAAATCTATTTTCTGCCGCGAAACGGTTGTTTTCATCAATCTGTCTTGATGAATCGCTAGTTGTGCTTACATAGAGCATAGGCCTGTTGTGGTTTTCACATGCCATGATCTTTCGAAACGTCTTTCGAAATCAATAGCTTCCTCACTTGCTCCAGCACTAATGCGCACAGCGCGCAATCGTTGCTCCAGCACGCTGTGCGCATGCGTGCTGGAGCAAGTGAGGAAGCTATTTCGTGTCTAAAGACGTTTCTAAAGATCATGTTACAGAGGCATGTGAAATACCACAACAGGCCTATGCTCTCTATGTAAGCACAACTAGCGATTCATCAAGACAGAATGATGAAAACAACCGTTTCGCGGCAGAAAATAGATTTTTAGAAACTGCATTCTAAGTGCCCCGACCACCGCCATTACATGGATATACTGGCTCGCGCTGGATTTTAAATTTCTTCTACATGCCTCCGAACTACACCAAAGTGATCTCGGTGAGTCAAACGTCTTATAATATGTCGTAAATAAGGTCCAGGTTGTCAAAAACGAGCATTGTCCTTTAAAGGGACACTTGAGAGCTTCCACACACACGGGAATCAACACAAATACAGCTCTAATAAACAAAAACAATAACAAACTCTATTTTAAAAGTACACACACACACACACAAGAGGATATTCCTGGCATGCTTCTCTTTGACGGCGACCTCCTGGGTGTTGATGGCCTTGTTGATGCTTACAGCCTGAATCAGGGAGAAACAGAGGAAGCAACGCTACGGTCAGCACTCTGCTAAGAACAACCAGCTCACTGACTGGCCTTAGCATGAAGGTTAGAAGGTCTGGATAAACACTAAAGGATAGCCTAGACTTTCCAATTTCATCCACCAAGAGCAGACACAGAATCCATCCCAGTAGTAGAGATAGAAACTGCAGTGTGAAATTAATATGGTACAGCGTCCCTTTATGGAGTTTGTGGAAGAGTTATCCTCTACATGATCACCGTTCTGATTGTGTGACACTGGGACTGTAGGCTACTATGACTTACAGTAGAGGTGGCAACAACAGATTTCTTTTTTCTTTACTGTTTTATTAGTTAATATGATTGTTGTTATATTGTTACGTGTTCTATTTTTGTATAAAACCAGAACATTTGAAAATAAAGTTGGGAAGAAAAAGTGAAACGTCAATGTGCCAGCAACAGAGAGGAGCTGTTTAGTGAAGAGACTTTAGTGACTTTAGTCTTAAAGGAGTAGTAAAGGGAAAATGCATGTTTAGCCCTGTTTTAAGGTTACTTATGATCATGTACAATGGTTCAGATCAAAACGTTGACAAAAATAGCACTTTTGAGAAAGTCTGATAATTGCTCTACCACCGATTTGGTCATACAATGGATGTGGGTGGGCACCTTGAAAAATCTTTCAAAAACATTCTTCTGACATCAAATTCGCCGCAAAGTATGAATCCTGTAGGGTTTTATTGATCATTTTATGAAATCCATTGACTTGTATTGAAGCGACTGTTGTAGATGTGTAGATCAATCCGCAGAGGGGATTCAGGAAGCGGAACTACTTACGGTAGCTATTGTTATTGTTTATGTTGCTAGGCTACCTAGTTTGCGGACGTTTACACACATATGTGCTGCGACTAAATAGTTCTATGCTAAATATTTAAAAAAGCCTTTCCAGATGAACTAGAATTTTACTTTACGGCGAATTATATGTCAGAACGCCGACTAACACCTTGGTGAGTTTCTTGTCTTTAACATGTTTTTGAATGATTTTTCAAGATGCCCATCCACATCCATTGTATGACCAAAACAGTGGTAGAGCATTTATCAGACTTTCTCAAAAGTGCTAGTTTTGTCAACGTTTTGATCTGAACCATTGTATATGATCATAAGTAACCTTAAAACAGGGCTAAACATGCATTTTCCCTTTACTACTCCTTTAAGACTTTAGAGAGAGTTTAGTGACATGTTGCTATTCAGAGGAGCGCCCCTGAGAGAGAGCAGAGACCAGAGGGATCCAGGCTACTGGGCTGGTGGTGTGAGGAGAGACCAGAGGGATCCAGGCTACTGGGCTGGTGGTGTGAGGAGAGACCAGAGGGATCCAGGCTACTGGGCTGGTGGTGTGAGGAGAGACCAGAGGGATCAGGGCTACTGGGCTGGTGGTGTGAGGAGAGACCAGAGGGATCTGGTGGTGTGAGGAGAGAGCAGAGGGATCTGGGGGTGTGAGGAGAGAGCAGAGGGATCTGGTGGTGTGAGGAGAGAGCAGAGCGAGGAGAGAACAGCCCAGAGGGATCTGATGCTGTGAGAGTGAGACCCAGCGCCACAGATAAGGACCCCCTCCCTGAGACGCTTCTGCTCACTACCAACCTGGGAGGACAGGACAGGACAGGACAGGACAGGACAGGACAGGACAGGACAGGACAGGACTGGACAGGACAGGACAGGACAGGACAGGACAGGACAGGACAGGACAGGACAGCCCTCAAATCACTCCAAGACTGAACTTCGGGTAACTCTACTCCAATTGTATTAAATTCAGATGTAGCCTATAACTATTGAATAATTTCCCATTGTGAAATGTGATTGTGACAGTGACGTGATTGTGAAATGTGATAAACAGACTCACAGGATAACTGTTGCTAGTTTGACCGTCCGAATAGCCTGCCCTTCACCTCTGAGCTGTTTGAAACCACTTCCTGAAATGTTATTCACTTCACACATAACGTCAGACGCAGACGTGCAACAACACCAGCCATGATGCTACACACACAACCCCCACATAGACAAACCTAGCGACCATGTTATTATGACTAGCCTGCTAACGGCTCACCTTCCAGGAGTCAGTGTTGACTGTGGCTGCGTTCCGAATCGCATACTTCTACTTCTTACTACCAGTACCTACTACAGCTGCCCTTAGAAAGTACGTACTTTGCAAGCAGTAGGCATCCAATTGGGACATACTACCTTTTCATAACATTGCGCCTTGAAATTTGCCCACATCCGTCGCTGTCCATAACGCAACATTTGTCTACAGCTGTCACGACTCGAAAATGTGACGCACATTTCTGCTGCGCACAGGATTGTCGGTCAGAATAGCCAGAAAAGCCTGCTGGCTTGCATACTGCAAAATACGACCAGATGTAGTAGGACATCCTGGTATTTTTGCCATACTGCATGTGGCATACTATGTATTGGGACATACTACATCCTGTTTTGGCATACTATATAGTAGGGTAGTACGCGATTCGGAACGCAGCCTGTGTTCCATCTGCCCTTGTTTGCTGACCCTCCTTCCCTCTCTGGCCAAACTAGCAGCATCACGTTTAGCAGATCCCAGTTAACCACCTCCCTTCCCCCAGATCCCCTCTGTGTGTCCAGGGAGCCAAGATGGCCGTGTCCAGGGAGCCAAGAGGACCAGGATGAATCATCCTGAGTCACCAAAACAGCTTAATGAGCGCCGAGCGTGGCGTGAGGTTCCCTCACCCTGGAGTGAGAATACTACTACAACCAGACTGGATAACAGACGTCCCCTCAGAAAACCAGCTGTCTGTTTTAGGGATACACAATATATCGGCAATCATATCGGTATCGGTCCGATGTGCAAAACAGGGCCGATGTGAACAGCAGATAATTATTTGTGTCTAGCTGCTGTTGTGTGTGTTGTTTTTGAGGGGACACAATGCGTTAAATCTATGATTTATCGGCTTTTCCAAACGTTTTGGAAGTAGAGACAGTGCTTCCATGTGTTTTTCAGTATGTATAACATTTGATTATCATAGAAACTTGTTTTTATACAGATCATATCAACATCGGTAAATATCGGTTATCGGCCATGACAGCATTGTTAATATCTGTTATTGGTATCGGCTAAAATGTTCATATCGGTGCATCCCTAGTCTGTTTTAAACTGTACTACTTATGCCATTGACAAACACCCCCCTCAGTTCAAATGACATATCAGCAACTCGAGGTGACAAAGACAGGCTTTGTATGGTATAAATGGATAAGCAGTCTGAGCGTCTCGTTGAGTCCCAGCTGTGCGTTCTGAAGAGGGGCAGGAGGAGGAGAGGGAAGAATGTTTTCCTGGCCGGTCTCTCAACGCCGGTCTCTCAACACCGCTCTCTCAACACCGGTCTCCCTGGTTCAGATTCCACGCCCTCCACAGCTCCCAGCTACCGGATCCTGACACCTGCCATTAAACATGCATGGGGCTAACGCTAACGCTAACCCAACCACACCACGCCATAGGTGGAGCACCTGCTCTTACGTCATCATCACATTGTGTGTGTGTGTGTGTGTGAGTGGCACACAATCTATAGATAGGCCCCCAGTAAGTAGTAGTAATCTATAGTAAGGTCCCCAGTGTGTGTGTCTAAGCCATGACATCTTCATGCCGGCTAACAGGTGACCTTTTCATGTCATGAGAATTTTCAGACAAAAAAACCCAACACAACAACAGTCCAAATCTGGGCTAGACTATTCTATGTATAATCACACAGCCAATATTTTATAAGAGAGAACGTGTCTAATCCTAACATGTCCAGTCAAGCGTTGTGGTATTTTCCCCACACAGCTGTGAGAAACGCCGGCCCAAGAGAGCCCGTGTGAATGAGAGGTTCTGCTGCCCGGGACTCTGACCGTGTGTGAATGAGAGGTTCTGCCTCCCGGGACTCTGACCGTGTGTGAATGAGAGGTTCTGCTGCCCGGGACTCTGACCGTGTGTGAATGAGAGGTTCTGCCTCCCGGGACTCTGACCGTGTGTGAATGAGAGGTTCTGCCTCCCGGGACTCTGACCGTGTGTGAATGAGAGGTTCTGCTGCCCGGGACTCTGACCGTGTGTGAATGAGAGGTTCTGCTGGACCGTGGCTGGAGCAGCGCAGCAGCTAACTGGACCCTGCTAGCAGCGCCGGCCACTGATGAAGTGAACGAAGCCGGTTAATGAAATGAGATCAGAGGTGAGAGAGAGAGAGAGTGGTGGTCAGGGGGGAGGGGGGGGGGGGGGGGGGAGTGGTGGTCAGGGGCGGGGGGGGGGGAGTGGTGGTCAGGGGGGAGGGAGGGGGAGTGATGGTCAGGGGGAGGGGAGAGAGTGGTGGTCAGGGGGGAGGGAGGGGGAGTGATGGTCAGGGGGGAGGGAGAGAGACTGGTCAGGGGGGAGGAGGGAGAGAGAGTGGTGGTCAGGGGGGAGAGAGAGTGGTGGTGAGGGCGGAGGGGGGGGAGTGATGGTCAGGGGGAGGGGAGGGGGGGAGAGAGAGTGATGGTCAGGGGGGAGGGGGAGAGAGTGATGGTCAGGGGGGAGGAGAGAATGATGGTCGGGGGGGGGTAGTGATGGTCAGGGGGGAGGGGGGGAGAGAGAGTGATGGTCAGGGGGGAAGGGCAGACAGGAGGAGACCAGGATCCGGTCCCAGGAGGCGGGACCCGTCCACCTTCATGTTATGCAGACCAGCTCCCGACGAGGACATTGATATGCTGCTCCTGTCTCGCCTGTCTCTAGCGCTCGGACGGGCGGCCCAGCGCCTTAAAGGGACCCACAGCCTTCTGAATAATTCAGCCACCATCTCTCATAATCCAGTCATCTTCCAAAAGATAGCTTCTTGACTAGAGGCCTGCTGCTTCACACGTGACTAACATAATACTAATAATGTGACTTTCATTTCCACTATTTTTCCTGTTGACATCATCAGTAGTGTTCGGTAAAACGGTAACAGTTTGAATGACTACTCTGAATATTTTCTTATCTCTGTTCTGGGGAAATTGTTGATGGAGGTAATTTAATTACCCTAAATTAGCACTTAAATGGTGACTGCAGCCAACCCCACCAACCCCACCCCCAATAACCCCACCCCCACCAACCACAACCCCACCAACCACAACCCCACCGACCCCAACAACCCCACCAACCACAACCCCAATAACCCCACCCCCACCGACCCCAACCCCACCAACCACAACCCCAACAACCCCACCCCCACCGACCCCACCCCCACAACCCCAACCCCACCAACCCCACCGACCCTGACCCCACCAACCCCACCAACCACAACCCCATCGATCCCGACCCCACCCCCACCAAACCCACCCCCACCAACCCAAACCCCACCGACCCCACCAACCCCAACTCCACCGCCAGGAGAGCGCCGCCTGACCGGACGGTCTCGGTTCTAAACATGGGTCCTTCTCTGAGGAGGACCAGCTCTCCTCACCTGACCCTCACACTGGTCTGGTCCGAGCGCTGGTTCCGCCCGGCTCGGCTCTCTCAGTCTCCGCTGGTGATCTGGTCATGGGGGTGTTTCCATTAGGAGCTGGTGATCTGGTCATGGGGGTGTTTCCATTAGGAGCTGGTGATCTGGTCATGTGGGTGTTTCCATTAGGAGCTGGTGATCTGGTCATGTGGGTGTTTCCATTAGGAGCCGTTGAAAACCCACCAAAACACGCCGGAGCCAAGAGCACGTCTCCCTGCTCTGTCTGTTCTATCCTCTATCTGTTCTATCTGTCCTATCTGGCTCTATCTGTCCTATCTGGCTCTATCTGCTCTATCTGTCTCTATCTGTCCTATCTGCTCTATCTGGCTACGCTTGTCACTAGATTCCACACATTCTTTTTTTTTCCTTCTTCAGGAAGAGTAAAAACATGAAAATCATGATTGCAAATTTTTTATAGGTCTAACCTTGCGGCGGGCATGTGATCAAACGGGGTGATGGACTCAGGGAGGGGAGGAGTCTGTCATGGGGGAGGGGGCGGGCGGGGGGGGGGGGGGCTGTCATGGGGGGGGGTGCGGGCGGGGGCGGGGGGAGGAGCCTGTCATGGGGGAGGGGGCGGGCGGGGGCGGGGGGAGGAGCCTGTCATGGGGGAGGGGGCGGGGTAAACAGCAGGAAGCCCGCGTGACTGTCTGTGTACGCGCCGTGGTGAGGTACCGTGATGGAGGGAGGGTCATGGAGAGGGGGGGGGGGTAGGGGGAGGAGGGCACTGCGCTCAGTCAGGCTTCCTGTCTTGGCACACCCTGTCCTGCCCATTTCCTGCCTGTTGAAAACGGCCCAACCCCCCCCCCCAGCTCTCGACCCAGCTGAGCAGAGCACCTCAGTGTTCTAATACCTCCACACCCGGTCCAGCTCCACGCTGCCTCCACCAGCCGGGCCTCGGACCTCGACTGAACACAACCGCGTTGAGAGTCACAGATACACAGAGAGAGAGAGATGGACTCTGAGACCGCTCCTCTCTCCACTGCCCTCTCCAGAGAGGGCTGACCATGGCGGACATTTTGAAATAACAACAACCACAACAAAAAACCCTAAACCCCTTCCTGAAAAGCTACACTTCACAATCTACAGTACATCACGTCAGAGCCGTGTGAAAACAAACGACACGGGCTACACACACACACACACACACACACAGCACACACACACTCACAGCACACACACTCGCAAACCTACCTACTAACTGTGTTGTGACTACTCAAGGCACACATTCTAGAGGCTGGGAGCGCTGAAGCTGAAGCGCTTGGCCAGTCAATCAAAGTCCCCTTCTCTCCAGGCTCAACACCGCCCCCTTCTCTCCAGGCTCAACACGCCCCCTTCTCTCCAGGCTCAACACGTCCCCTTCTCTCCAGGCTCAACACTGTCCCCTTCTCTCCAGGCTCAACACCGTCCCCTTCTCTCCAGGCTCAACACCGCCCCCTTCTCTCCAGGCTCAACACCGCCCCCTTCTCTCCAGGCTCAACACCGCCCCCTTCTCTCCAGGCTCAACACGTCCCCTTCTCTCCAGGCTCAACACCGTCCCCTTCTCTCCAGGCTCAACACCGCCCCCTTCTCTCCAGGCTCAACACCGCCCCCTTCTCTCCAGGCTCAACACCGCCCCCTTCTCTCCAGGCTCAACACGTCCCCTTCTCTCCAGGCTCAACACCGCCCCCTTCTCTCCAGGCTCAACACCGCCCCCTTCTCTCCAGGCTCAACACCGCCCCCTTCTCTCCAGGCTCAACACCGGCCAGAGGCCTTCAGGCATACACACACACACACACACATGGACTGAACTCACGGACTCAGAAACACACACACACAAACACGCACATCACACGCACCCACCCCCTCCCGCACTCCATCCCCTCGCTCGCACCTCACCCCCCCCCCCCTTTCCCTCTCATTGTAATTGCCTTGTACTGTATTTTGTATGTCGTAATTGTCGTATTGCATTTTGTATGTCGCTCTTTCTTACTTTTTATCTGTTATTTGTATTGTGAAGCGCTTTGTTAGGAAGCATTATGGCGGCGCTACGCCCGACAGCAGCCAGCCACTCTCCAATTCCTGGCGTTTCTTGTTAATCTGTTTGTTTGCAGTCCTTTGTTTTTGTTTGTCTCCCTTTGTACCTGGGCTGCGCCCCGGGCTGATGTAACAGTTGGTTGGGGGGCGCATTATAAATAAATAAAAAATAACATAACATAACACCATCCCCTTCTCTCCAGGCTCAACACCGTCCCCTTCTCTCCAGGCTCAACACCGCCCTGCTCTGAACATCGCTCTGCTGGAGAAAGGAGGCTCTGTGTTGCTTGTTCAAGGGCCGTTTTACAATCTCCTCACATCTGACGTTGACACATCCGCCCTCCTGGAAGCCTCAGTCCACACCTCCAGAGGAGCCAGGCACCGAGGAGGAGGAGGAAGAAGAGGAGGAGGAGGGGGGAGAAGACAATCATCATGGCCTGGTCACTCTGCCAGAGTAAACCAGCACGCAGCCAACATGGATCACACCTCATGTAAGCTTCATTCACCTCCAAACCATTAAAAAACTCAAAACACGCCTCTAAATCCACAGCACCTTCAGACAGGGACACGGTTTCACAGGCAACACATTATGTTTGTTTACCTTCCTGAAAGGAGCGCTTTAGACGAGGTGAGACAGGTGGTGTGTGGGATAATGATGTATTTGAGGAACCCATTGTAATAAGCCTCCAAACACAGCCAGCTGTAGGCAAGTCTCGGCCTGTCACCTCAAACACAGCCAGCTGTAGGCCAGTCTCAGCCTGTCACCTCAAACACAGCCAGCTGTAGGCCAGTCTCAGCCTGTCACCTCAAAGTAACAGCAGCCGTTTGTTCTTGCCGGGGTCAGAGGGCACGTTGTTTCACTCTGGAGCCAGGGGACTGGCTGCCATTAGAAAACCTTAGACCCCAAGGTCAGTTTACTAAACTTTGGACAAGACGGCTTTCTGTAAAGTTTCTGTGAGGAGGAGGAGGAGGAGGCCTCTCCAAAAACACAATCTACTTGTGTAGCTGGTGGAACTTCCCGAAGAACTGCTGATGTCATAGAGACAGACAGACACATTCACCACTGACTGAACCTGGCTCCTCTGCTCTTTCAGTCACGGTGATGTCACACACGAAAACAGTGAGACACTACGGTGTAGGCTAAGCTACTGAAGACAGTCGGCAGACTTGTCACGGACAGGGTAAATATCAGAGAGAGAGAGAGAGAGAGAGAGAGAGAGAAAGAGAGACTGTTTTCATACCTCTGTCTCTCCGTGCATGACAAATAGGCTACTAACCAAAACAGCAGGGCTGCATGTAGCCTCGCAATACTGAACTGAGATTTCCAACAACCTCGGCTGTCTGACTCGGTTCAGGAGCCACGACTGAAAACACCTCAAACCTCAAAATAAACCACAAATGATTGTAGCATCCTGTCACACTGAGGTCCACACCGCAAGGACTTTCCAGTGGTATAGACCTATTCCACACTTACAAACTTAGTTCATAGACAGTAGTATCACTGTATGCTACTTGCATTATTGTGCAATTCAGTTGGAGAGCGAACTTTTCCTATATGATCATACAGCTGTTAGCGCGGAGCCCGACAGTCCAATTTAGGCCTGTCTCTAATCTGGATACTAACAACACAGCAATAACATAGGCTTACCATCCTATAGGCGGCCCTACACCAGTTATACACCACAGTAGTCTACATCAACTCTTTTAAATATGCAGGTGCACTTGTCTGACAACTACCAAATAAAAAAAATAGTTAGGCTACCGAGGCTAGCCTACTTTACATTCTAGTCAACATACGTGCTCCCGGGGGCAGCTGTGTCTGGAGCCCGGGCTGCTCTGGATGGACTAGCCTACATTGTGAAAGAAGCGGAAACACACGGGGCAAATCAATAACCCCGCCGAAGATATGGCTTTTATTGGACGGTCTATCGAGATATTAAGCGATCTCAAAAACAGCACGTCGATAGCATGTAAGCTAAATAACTTAATTTATTGGATGACTAGAGCCCCGCTCAACAAATGCAATCCCACCCCACCCCCCAAAACATGCACAGACCTATCGCGAAGCTGTTGCGCTTTTCCAGGATGTTCGCTGGAATAAGGACGCAGACGAGCTGAAAACCTACCATTTTACTGATATCCATGATAGTCCCGAGGAAACACGGCGGGTTGTGTGAGAGCAGAAAGACAAACGGGGTCGCTGGTGATTCAGCCCTCGTCAGAACGGCTGTAACGGGAAGAAAGACTGGCTTTGAGAGAGAGAGGGAGGTGGAGAGAGAGCGCCGTTAGCTAATGTGTCCCGATTTGGTATCAAATACTGTCCAATTCCTTCCTTCCGTGTCCCTACTCCCTAGATTATTCTCCTCTCTCCCTGGTCCTACTGCGGGGGCTCACAGCATCCGACTGACGAGACGACGAACCGAACCGTCTACAAAACCGCGGGCTACCGCCTGCATTTCACACCAAAAAGTCGATTTCTCGATCCCCCGTCGCAATCCTGGTCAACATTTCGGTTTGTTTAAATCCATGCAGCCCCGCATGTTGACTGAGTTTAACATCGCGGAAGCTTTACTTATGCAAACTGCGCGCCTCGGCAGGACAAAAGCTCAGCTGCAGAAAGAGAAGGCACAACCCCCACCCTAACTTTACCCTACACACACACAACCCCCACCCTAACTACCCTACACACACAACCCCCACCCTAACTTTACCCTACACACACAACCCCCACCCTAACTACCCTACACACACAACCCCCACCCTAACTTTACCCTACACACACAACCCCCACCCTAACTACCCTACACACACACAACCCCCACCCTAACTTTACCCTACACACACACACACACAACCCCCACCCTAACTACCCTACACACACAACCTCCACCCTAACTTTACCCTACACACACAACCCCCACCCTAACTACCCTACACACACAACCCCCACCCTAACTTTACCCTACACACACAACCCCCACCCTAACTTTACCCTACACACACACAACCCCCACCCTAACTACCCTACACACACAACCCCACCCTAACTTTACCCTATACACACAACCCCCACCCTAACTACCCTACACACACAACCCCCACCCTAACTTTACCCTACACACACACACACAACCCCCACCCTAACTACCCTACACACACAACCTCCACCCTAACTTTACCCTACACACACAACCCCCACCCTAACTACCCTACACACACAACCCCCACCCTAACTTTACCCTACACACACAACCCCCACCCTAACTTTACCCTACACACACACAACCCCCACCCTAACTACCCTACACACACAACCCCCACCCTAACTTTACCCTACACACACAACCCCCACCCTAACTACCCTACACACACAACCCCCACCCTAACTTTACCCTACACACACACAACCCCCACCCTAACTAACCTACACACACACAACCCCCACCCTAACTACCCTACACACACAACCCCCACCCTAACTTTACCCTACAGACACAACCCCCACCCTAACTACCCTACACACACAACCCCCACCCTAACTACCCTACACACACACAACCCCCACCTTAACTACCCTACACACACAACCCCCACCCTAACTACCCTACACACACAACCCCCACCCTAACTTTACCCTACACACACACAACCCCCACCCTAACTACCCCACACACACAACCCCCACCCTAACTACCCTACACACACAACCCCCACCCTAACTACCCTACACACACACAACCCCCACCCTAACTTTACCCTACACACACACAACCCCCACCCTAACTACCCTACACACACAACCCCCACCCTAACTTTACCCTACACACACACAACCCCCACCCTAACTACCCTACACACACACAACCCCCACCCTAACTTTACCCTACACACACACAACCCCCACCCTAACTACCCTACAGACACAACCCCCACCCTAACTACCCTAGACAAACAACCCCCACCCTAACTTTACCCTACACACACACAACCCCCACCCTAAGTACCCCACACACACAACACCCACCCTAACTACCCTACACACACACACACAACCCCCACTCTAACTACCCGACACACACAACCCCCACCCTAACTACCCTACACACACAACCCCCACCCTAACTACCCTACACACACACACACAACCCCCACCCTAACTACCCTACACACACACAACCCCCACCCTAACTACCCTACACACACACAACCCCCACCCTAACTACCCTACACACACAACCCCCACCCTAACTACCCTACACACACACAACCCCCACCCTAACTACTCTACACACACAACCCCCACCCTAACTACCCTACACACACACACAACCCCCACCCTAACTACTCTACATACACAACCCCCACCCTAACTACCCTACACACACACACACAACCCCCACCGTAACTACCCTACACACACAACCCCCACCCTAACTACCCTACACACACACACAAACCCCACCCTAACTTTACCCTACACACACACAAACACACAACCCCCACCCTAACTACCCTCCACACACAACTCCCACCCTACCCTACACACACACAACCCCCACCCTAACTACCCTACACACACAACCCCCACCCTAACTACTACCCTACACACACAACCCCCCCCTAACTACCCTACACACACACACAAACCCCACCCTAACTTTACCCTACACACACACACACACACACACACACAACCCCCACCCTAACTACCCTCCACACACAACTCCCACCCTACCCTACACACACACAACCCCCACCCTAACTACCCTACACACACAACCCCCACCCTAACTACTACCCTACACACACAACCCCCCCCTAACTACCCTACACACACAACCCCCACCCTAACTACCCTACACACACACACAACCCCCACCCTAACTACCCTACACACACAACCTCCACCCTAACTACCCTATACACACAACCCCCACCCTAACTACCCTACACACACACACAACCCCCACCCTAACTACCCTACACACACACAACCCCCACCCTAACTACCCTACACACACACACAACCCCCACCCTAACTACTACCCTACACGCACAACCCCCACCCTAACTACCCTACACACACACACAACCCCCACCCTAACTACCCTTCACACACACAACCCCCACCCTAACTACCCTACACACACAACCCCCACCCTAACTACCTTATACACACACAACCCCCACCCTAACTACCCTACACACACACACAACCCCCACCCTAACTACCCTACACACACAACCCCCACCCTAACTACCCTACACACACAACCCCCACCCTAACTACCCTATACACACAACCCCCACCCTAACTACCCTACACACACAACCCCCACCCTAACTACCCTACACACACACAACCCCCACCCTAACTACCCTATACACACAAACCCCACCCTAACTACCCTACACACACAACCCCCACCCTAACTACCCTACACACACACAACCCCCACCCTAACTACCATACACACACAACCCCCACCCTAACTACCCTACACACACACAACCCCCACCCTAACTACCCTACACACACAACCCCCACCATAACTACCCTACACACACAACCACCACCCTAACTACCCTACACACACACAACCCCCACCCTAACTACCCTACACACACACAACCCCCACCCTAACTACCCTACACACACAACCCCTACCCTAACTACCCTACACACACAACCCCCACCCTAACTACCCTACACACACAACCCCCACTCTAACTACCCTACACACACAACCCCCACCCTAACTACCCTATACACACACAACCCCCTCCCTAACTACCCTACACACACACACAACCCCCACCCTAACTACCCTACACACACACACAACCCCCACCCTAACTACCCTATACACACACAACCCCCACCCTAACTACCCTACACACACACAACCCCCACCCTAACTACCCTACACACACAACCCCCACCCTAACTACCCTATACACACACACAACCCCCACCCTAACTACCCTACACACACACAACCCCCACCCTAACTACCCTACACACACACACAACCCCCACCCTAACTACCCTACACACACACAACCTCCACCCTAACTACCCTATACACACAACCCCCACCCTAACTACCCTATACACACAACCCCCACCCTAACTACCCTATACACACACAACCTCCACCCTAACTACCCTATACACACAACCCCCACCCTAACTACCCTACACACACAACCCCCACCCTAACTACCCTACACACACAACCCCCACCCTAACTACCCTATACACACACACAACCCCCACCCTAACTACCCTACACACACAACCCCCACCCTAACTACTACCCTACACACACAACCCCCCCCTAACTACCCTATACACACAACCCCCACCCTAACTACCACCCTACACACACACACAACCCCCACTCTAACTACCCTACACACACAACCCCCACCCTAACCTCACTCCAAATAAAACTACCCAACACACAACTCTACCCCAACTCCAACTAAAAGTAGCCTACCCAACACACAACCCTAACTCCAGGTAAAACTAAGTCCTCAAGTAGCCTACGACCCTGCCCAAACTCCGAACTAAAATAGCTTACAAGTAGTCTACTCACACAACCCTCTAGAAATGTAGCAGATCTCGTATGCAGAGTGTTTCTGTATGGAGCGGCAGAGCAGACTATTGTAGCCTCTATATAACATATCTACAGTACATATCTTATACCAGCTCAGTGACCTTGTGGTTCGAGTGTCCGCCCTGAGAGGTCGGGAGTTCAATCCCCGGCCGAGTCACACCAAAGACTATAAAAATGGTACCCATTGCCCCCCTGCTTGGCACTCAGCATCAAGGGTTTGAATTGAGGGGCTACATCACCAAATGATTCCCAAGCGCGGCACCGCTGCTGCTCACCGCTCCCCCAGGGGATGGGTCAAATGCGGAGAACTAATTTCACACACTCAGGTGTGTGACAATCATTGGGACTTTAACATTTAACCTATGTGCTACAAAGTTGCAACGTGATTGGGTGTTCGTTCCAGGCCATTAATGTCCTAGAAGTGGGCAGGTCATCAAATCCACCCCTTTATAGAGCACTGAATGAACCGTATAGGACGCACCACACTCACATATCACGCCACACACACACCATATACACATCACGCCACACACACCATATACACTCACACATCACGCCACACACACCATATACACACACACACACACACACTCACTACACTGACTGCACTACCTTTTGTATATTGTTTTTTCTTAGCTTATCCTTTTTTTGCACTAGCGTTTTGTACTCGCTCTGTCCTGTCCTGTCTCATCCTGCTCCCTGTCCAATGGTGTCTCCATGTTATGCACCACGACCGAAAGCAAATTCCTAGTATGAAATTCCTAGTATGTTGAAAAACTACACGTCAATAAAACAAATTCTGATTCAGATTCTTCAACAAACCATAATGAGAAAAATGTTGTGAAGCCTATATAGGCTTTAACCCATTGTAAATAATGCGCCGTGATCATTAGTGTGAGAAAAATAAAGGCTGTGGCCTCTATGATCCATCATGGCTGTCGTATAGCCTCTGTAACAGCCTGTATAATAGCCTAATGCCTTGAAAGTGAGGATTGTTTTGATTTTTTCAACTCAGATGCTGAGAGAGCAGCAATATTTGGTGAATGGTGCCCCCACCTGGTCCCTCTCACCCTGCTCTGCTTAGAGGGGTGGCTGAAACAGCCCAGACAGAACCAGAGCATGACAGCCCCACCGCTGAAACAGCCCCCCCCCCCGCCTGCATGCGGGCAGGATAAAATAAAAACTACAAGCCCGATATGCATGAAACTCGGTGGCGGGGTGCAGCATGGGCCACTGAGCAACTTTCATTGGATTGAATGGGCCGCCATCTTTGCATGCCTTATCCACTTCTTATAATCAGGCCCCCAGGATTCGAAATCTAAAGTGAAGCCCTATTGAACCGCGCCATCTTGGCAAATTTGTAGTTCTTCCGGTGCCTTTTGTACTTGCGCAGTTGTGCTTTTCTGGCCTACGCGCGTCCACGAACAAGTTCACGTTTATGTGAAATGTTGACGCACGTTCCCGGCTCTCCCCGCTTTGATTTAGCAATGAAAACCGGCTTGCATATTAACCTGTTTTGTCAAATATATCCATTGGAGACATTATTTTTTTATCCAGGCATCTTAGTTTTAACTGGTTAATTATTGCTGAACATGTTTTGTTTGATAGTAGATAGTATTCATTCCGTTCGCGATAACGTTATTGCAGCCAGGCTAAATTCCTCCAGGGAGCCAGTGACAGGCGAGATGAAAAGCTTCACTCCCCGCCAGCAGGAGCTTTGGCCGCTGCTACCGCATCTCGGATAACCCGCTGAGTTCGTGGCTGCTATTTCACATTCGCCCTTGATCAATCCCAATACCGATCCATGGTAATAATGAATCAATCGTTCAGATCGGCAGTGCTACATGCATGTTACAACATCATTGTTAGCTTTATTAACATAACCATAGCCTACATTGATCTCTCTAACGTTGGGCTATCCATCTTACACTAGTCGGCCATTCGATATCAAGCTAGAAGCGGTCAACGCCAAACGTTGACCGAAAACACCCAAACTTATGCCGCGTTACAGATAGGATTTTGAGCCCGTAAGTTACGACTCACGACTTAGCGTTCCAGGCAAACTGTCTGAATGCGTGGCATTCTGGATAAATGTAAACAAGCCAATATGGTAAAAGTTTGAGATTTGGCAATAGAGTCTGCTAAATTACCATGTTTAATGCTTTATGTATACTATCTGTTAGTGTGAAGTGTGATGATTTCTGTACAGCCAAGATCGAGCAGTTGGGGGGGGGGGGGGGGTGGGGGGGTGGAGGTGGACAGGGGTGGAGGTCTGCACTCTGAGTGTAAGCCCCTCTAGTTGAGAGATGTTTTTACCCAGGACCCACCTTTGTACAGCACTTTGGTCGACTTCTGTCGTTTTAAACGTGCTCTATAAATACATTTTGATTTGATTTGATTTGGATTTACCCACCTGGGACTCACCAGGACTCTACTTCACACCGCTACACTCCCCCCTCTAGACTCACCCCACATCCACAGTGCATCCAGGTCACGGCACCAGTGTAACCCATACAGTATTCCCAGGGTGGGATTCGAACCAGCTTTGTACGAGTCGTGTTCAATTACTGGAACGCTCTCCAAGAGAAGTATGAGCTGGAAACAGAGGATTGTAAACTGGACTAATGATGGTTCTTCCATAGCAGATCAGCTGATGTATCTGAGCTGAGTCTCACCACCATGGTGACCCACTATCCTGCTGCCTACTCAGAACCAACACTCTCCCACCAGACAAAGCATGCTCTTCTCCAGAGTCTCTCTCTCTCTCTCTCTCTCTCTCTATCTCTCTGTCTTTCTCTCGCTCCAGACAAAGCACGCTCTTTTCCAGAGTCTGTCCACTTTCTGGTACAGTGTGGACTCGCTGGGCTCGTCTCACTTCCTGGTATGGTGTGGGCTCGTTGGGCTCGTCTCACTTCCTGGTACGGTGTGGGCTCGCTGGGCTCGTCTCTGAGGACAGGCAGCGTTTCTCACATCCAGCCGGCCTGCTGTCTCTGCCATGGCAGATGGCTCGTCCCTCCTCCTCCTCGTCCCACCTCCTCCTCGTCATCTCCCCTCCTCCTCGTCATCCCTCCTCCTCGTCGTCATCTCCCCTCCTCGTCCCTCCTCCTCCTCCCTCCTCCTCCCTCGTCCCTCCTCCCCCTCGTCCCCCCTCCTCCTCATCCCCCCTCCTCCTCCTCCTCCTTGTCCCCCCTCCTCCTCGTCCCTCCTCCTCTGATCCCTCCTCCTCATCTCCCCTCCTCCTCATCCCTCCTCATCTCCCCTTCTCCTCATCCCTCATCCCCCCTCCTCGTTCCTCCTCCTCGTCCCCCTTCCTCCTCATCTCCCCTCCTCCTCATCCCTCCTCATCCCCCCTCCTCCTCATCCCCCATCCCCCCTCCTCATTCCTCCTCCTCATCCCCCCTCCTCCTCATCTCCCCTCCTCCTGGTCCCTCCTCCTCCTCATCCCTCCTCCTTGTCCCTCCTCCTCCTCATCCCTCCTCCTCCTCGTCCCTCCTCCTCCTTGTCCCTCCTCCTCCTCATCCCTCCTCCTCCTCCTCGTCCCCCCTTCTGGGGCTGCTAGGACCTCTACGCACGTCTCTACACACGTCTCACCGGAGGCGCGGCTCCCCTGACCCAGCCGGCCTTAGCCACACATGTCAGGTCCATGGACCCGGCCTTGAGCAGCCATTCAACTGAGGGAGCACTCAGGTCAAAGGTTCTTAAAGGGAAACACACACAGGACCTCTGCTGATATCATTATAGCTATCACCTCTACTCAGACAGGAAGTCATGCACAGCTTTCATCCACATATCTATAGAATTATGTTTTTGAAGCAGCACTTGATTCTAGTAGGATGTTTTCAAAGCCATTGTTAATAATGGCATTATGCACGTTGAAATAAACGTTCTATTCTATTCTATTCTATTGTGTTCAACTGGCTGAGCTGCCATGAGGCTACTGACCAGCGCCATCCATTTCTGCTGCCTCAGGCCTTTCAACAGGCTCTCCCTCTCGCCTGCCCTGTGTGTTTGTGTGTGTGTGTGTGTGTGTGTGTGTGTGTGTGTGCTAGTGCACAGGGCAGCTGATGCGATAGTGCAGTATTACTGGGGTAGTAGTACTTGTAGTTGTAGTTGTAGTGCATGCTGCACGCTGCCTCTGCTTGCTACTTTCTGCTTTCAGCTACTGCCGCCGGCTAGCCTCCTTCACAGGGGGTGAAAAGAGGAGCCGAGTGCGTAAGTCTCCTCCTGCCGGTACATAGCCTCTCTACTGCCAAGACTCCTGCAGTGCCTCCTCGCGGCCACACATGGAAACTGGGTACCTCGCGGTCCCAGGCGAAACTGTAAGGGGATCTCGGAGCTGCAGTGGTCCCCAGAGGTCAAATGTGCAGGCCCACGTGAAGTGGACACGCCCTGGCATTGACCAACCACTGTCCCGCTGCCTTGTGGGTAAGTCTAGGAAGACAAAGGCTAGGGGAGCACACCCTGAGAGAAAAGCAACGTGTGTGGCGGCGCACGACAGGCGGTCCTCCGAAAGACTGGAGCTCCGGCAGCCTCCTGCAGCTGTGGGAGAGTGCTGGCCGTCTTGGGTTTCCCTTGCCACCAGATCCCACCCTCTTGCGGCGAAGAAGTGCTGCTGGGACATGCGCATCCCCAACGGCACTCTAAATAAGGTCATTGCGCAGGTATCCACTTCTGCCTCGGTGAGACCAGCACCGGAAACTATGGGAAGTCTGGCGGCGCCAGGGTGCCTGGTGACGGGGGCAGGTTCGAATAGACTGGAAGCCTCTAACCAGACCCCTGCACGCCAGCGGCACAGGGCTATCTATGGTCGCTAGCAGCCGACAAGTGGCAGCTGCTCTCGGCAGACCCCTGTGCGACTGAGCAGCCCTATTTAGGAGTGCACTGCTCACCCCCTAGGGGGAGGGGCCTAGAAAAGGTGGCCTAAACATTGCCCACTTAATCTACCCTGGACAGGTTACCGCGCCTGTCGGGGCATTCCACCCTGCGGTCGAAATAAAGCAAAGAAAATTATCCCCCTTAAACTGGCAACATGGAACGTTCGAACCCTGCTGGACGGCAACGCCGAAAGACCTCAGCGACGGACTGCACTCATTGCAGCGGAACTCAACCGCTACAATGTTGACATTGCCGCCCTGAGTGAAACAAGGTTCCTGGATGAAGGCTCCCTGAAGGAAGATACTTACACCTTCTTCTGGAAGGGATACCCCACCGGAGGACAACATCAGCATGGTGTGGGACTCGCAATAAAAAACAGCCTCCTACCAAGACTCACCGAAACACCGATTGGCATAAGTGAACGGCTCATGTCACTCAGGATCCCTCTGGCCAAGAAACGCTATGCAACCCTCCTAAGTGCCTATGCACCGACACTACCATCAGGGGACGACGTGAAGGACCGATTCTATCAGTCACTAGACGAGGCCCTCCGTCGTATACCCAAGGAGGACAAGATCTTTTTGCTGGGCGATTTTAATGCCAGAGTGGGGAACGACAACGAGGTGTGGAGTGGTGTCATTGGTGGGCATGGCGTTGGCCAGGTCAATGCTAACGGCCTGCGGTTACTAAGCCTATGTGCCGAGCATGGCTTGACCATCACGAACACACTCTTCCAACTCAAAAATAAGCACAAAACATCCTGGATGCACCCACGCTCCAAACATTGGCACCTGTTGGACTACATCATTGTGAGGCGCTCTGAGATAAAAGACGTCTTACTCACACGTGCAATGAGAGGGGCTGAGTGCTGGACAGATCACCAACTCATCATGACCAGGCTCCTGGTGAAAGTGCGCCCTGCTGTCCGTCTCCAGAGGTCAGGGAAGAGGAAGCTTGACTGCATCCAGCTAGAAAGGGCTGAGATCCGGGACAACCTCCGTCTGTCTCTGGCTGAAAACCTGGAGGACATTGAACATCTCCTGAGCACAGATGACCCTATTGATGAAAAGTGGTCATCTGTGAACTCTAGGCTTTATGAGGCAGCTTCCCAATCCATCGGGTATAAGGGCAGAAAGCAACAGGACTGGTTCAATGACAACACTGGCACAATAACTTCCATGCTCAAAGACATGCACAAAGCACACAGTGCTGTCCTCAATAATCCTACATCAACGACTCTCCGACAAAAGTGGCAAAAATCCAGGAAAGAGGTGCAGTCAAGATTGCGTGCCCTGCAGAATGAGTGGTGGATAGCAAAGGCAAATGAAATACAATCTTGTGCCGATAGAAATGATATGCACAACTTTTATGATGCAGTGAAAACCATCTACGGCCCACGAAACTGCTCCGTCTCTCCCTTGAAGTCTGAAGATGGTACCACCCTCATAAAGGACCAGAAACTCATCACGAGAAGGTGGGCAGAGCACTTTCAAACACTGCTGAACCAGCCCTCCCCAACAGATCCCTCAGTCCTGGATGAACTACCTATCCGCCCCACCATCCAAGATCTCGACCTTCCACCAACCTTTGAAGAGGTTCATAGTGCAGTCAGGTCGCTAAAAAACAACAAGTCCCCTGGCCCTGACAACATCCCTGCAGAGGTTTTCAGACAGGGAGGCTACCTCTGCACCCGTGCGCTTTTCCTCACCATCTCACATGTATGGAAGAATGAGACCGTTCCCCAGCAATGGAAGGATGCTAACATTGTCTCCATATATAAAGGCAAAGGAGACAAGTCCCTCTGTGGCAACAGTCGTGGCATTTCACTACTGGCTGTTGCTGGAAAAGTCCTGGCCAAAGTCATGTTACAGAGGCTGGTGAAGAACATCTCGGAGGAGCTGTTGCCCGAGTCACAATGTGGGTTCAGGAGGAACAGGAGTACTGTGGACATGGTATTTGCAGCACGACAACTCCAGGAGAAGTGCAGGGAGCAACAACAGGACCTCTTCATAGCCTTCATCGATCTGTCAAAAGCCTTCGACACAGTCAACAGGGAGATCCTATGGAACATCCTTCTGAAGTTTGGCTGCCCACGAAGGTTTGTCAACATCCTTCGGCAGTTCCACGAAGGGATGATGGCACGCGTGACCACCGGAGGCCAGGAATCCGAGCCGTTCAGGGTGTGCACTGGTGTACGCCAGGGGTGCATCCTCGCTCCAGTTCTCTTTAACATCTTCCTCCTGTGTGTGACGCTACTGCTCCACAAGGACATCGAGAGGGATAGTGGAGTTACTGTGGACTACAGACTTGACGGGAATCTGTTCAATATCCGTAGGCTCCAGGCAGTCACAAAAGTAACATCTGAGCGCATCATCGAGCTACAGTATGCTGATGACTGTGCGGTTGTGGCCCATACTCCGGAAGCCCTGCAAGCTACCCTTGCAGCCGCTGCAAAGGCGTATGGTAGGCTTGGTCTTTCCATTAACGTGGCAAAGACTGAAGTTATATGCCAGTGGGCTTCTACCCCTCCATCTCTCTCACCAACCTTCACGGTCTCCGACAAACCACTTACAATAGTGGAATCCTTCAAATACCTGGGCAGTTTCCTCTCTGACGACTCCAGCATCGACAGAGAGATACAAAACCGGATTAAACAAGCGTCATCCTCTTTTGGCAGACTCAGGAGAAGGGTCTTCCAAAATAAAGACCTCAACCTGCACACCAAAGTATCAGTTTATCTGGCAGTTGTCATCACAACTCTCCTCTACACCTGTGAGGCATGGACCCTATACAGTCGCCACCTCAAGGTGCTCGAGGCCTTCCATATCAGATGCCTCCAGTCCATCCTGGGGATAACCTGGCATGACCGAGTGCCCCATACTGAAATCCTACGCAAGACCAACTGCATCAGTATGGAGGCTACAGTCACCCAGCACCAACTTCGTTGGCTTGGTCACATCATCCGGATGCCGAGGGAGCGCCTACCCCGTAAAGTGCTGTATGGCCAGTTACATCTTGGCCGTCGCCTGGCAGGGGGCCAGAAAAAACGTTACAAGGACCAACTGAAGACTACCATGAAAAAGTGTAGCCTGAACCCAAACCAGCTGGAGGACACTGCCGCTCAACGTTCCATCTGGCGGCAGCTCTGTCAACAAGGGGTGCAGAAGCTTGAGGAGGACAGAGGTGATCGACGGACCAGGAGACGCTTGAAGAGACATGAAGCCAGTTCTACACCCCCAGTCAGTGCCTTCACCTGTTCTGTTTGTAGCAGACAGTGTGGCTCACGGATTGGGCTTTATAGCCACATGAAGACTCATGAATAGCAGAGGCAGGATTGTCATCATCGGATACGATGGACAACCATAAGCAAGTAAGCAAGCAAGTAAGTGTGTGTGTGTGTGTGTGTAACCTACTGTATGTATTTAGCTAGTCATCCTCTGTAACATCGTAATTATTAGTTTCAATTTAAGAGGAAGTGATGTCTTCACAGGAATTAGGAATTATAGAATTGAAATATAAGAAGGTTTGAGAGAAAGACAGAGAGAGAGACAGAGAGAAAGACAGAGAGAGAGACAGAGAGAGAGACAGAGAGAGAGGCATTTGCTCGCTTCATTTCAAATCTTCCGCTGTGTTGTTGAAATTTCCCGGCATCCCAATTAGCCTTCACTACATGGCGTGGCGCCCTCATGTGCTGTCAGACCTTAAATCATGATTACATTTCAAGCAACTCCCATTGATAATGTTTGTTCAAAAAAAAAAGTAATGTTCCAATCCATTAACAAGCAATTAATCGAGTAACCAAATCTTATTTGAGTAAATTCTTATCTGCAATTAATCGATAGTCGATTAACTGTTAACATCCCTAGTCCCTCAGTGTCCCCCGGTGACATCATCCCAGTCTGGGATGAGTCCGGTTACAGTGAGTCTGAAACAGCGGTGGGTTTCTATCCTTCCAGACTGCTGTAGCAAAAGCACTTCTGGTTTCTGTCTAAAGGGTGTTGTGGGTTTTTCTGAGCAGGTTCTAAGACAAATCTTGCTCCTCACTCAGAAACGGTTCTGGTGGAAAAAACTTCAGACTTTCTCATGTGAAGAGAGGCTGCCAGGACGAAACGAGCACACCGTAGATTAACTCCCCTAAAACCTGATTTAATGAAAGAGTGTGCTACCATTACGAGACTCAACGTGTTATTACATGCAGGCTGTGTGCGTTATCAGGGCCTCTGCCAGTTCTTTTTATAACCCTGTGGACAATACAACAGAGGAGGATTTTGAACACGCCCTTGTTATTTAGCGTATCCAGCATGCCCAGATAGGAACTCTGGGAAAACACAGGCTCTCTGGGAGACGGACTCCACAGCCGTGTCCAGCGTGTCCTAGCCATGCCCAGGGCTCTGCTGTTCACATGGAGAGCAGATGTGTCTGTTTTTGAGTGGAGGAAGTGAAGAGGTCTTCAGGCCGGGACAGGCGGGTGCTTCTCTACAGAGATGGAGCCAGCAGATTCCAGACAGCTCAGAGCACAACAGATCAGATCAGATTAACTCATCCTGATCCCTGTAAACCAGAGACTAATTTCATTGATTCCTCCACCATATACAGTTTTACTGTAGGCCTCAGTTTAAAATCTACTTAGTTTAAAAAAAAAAAAAACCACCCCAACAACACCCCCTCGGAACCACGTCCTATTTTAGGCTGTATAACATCTCTATGTAGCCCTACATGCTGTATAACATCTCTATGTAGCCCTACATGCTGTATAACATCTCTATGTAGTCCTACATGCTGTATAACATCTCTATGTAGTCCTACATCTATATGTAGTCCTACATGCTGTATAACATCTCTATGTAGTCCTACATGCTATATAACATCTCTATGTAGTCCTACATGCGTTATAACATCTCTATGTAGTCCTACATGCTGTATAACATCTCTATGTAGTCCTACATGCTTTATAACATCTCTATGTAGTCCTACATGCTGTATAACATCTCTATGTGGTCCTACATGCTGTATAACATCTCTATGTAGTCCTACATGCTTTATAACATCTCTATGTAGTCCCAAATACTGTATAACATCTCTATGTGGTCCTACATGCTGTATAACATCTCTATGTAGCCTCATAGACACGTCTGCTTCCAATACAAGTCAGTTTGTTTCCATGCCTGGATGTGACTAACCTGAGACTAGAGTCACATAGTCAGTCCTAAGACATGTTTGACCATTTACCCACGGAAACCACAAAACCACAACAAGCGAGTGAAAAACATTGTGGTGCGCTGATCACCATGGCGACACACTGACAGAGAGCAGCGTGTCTGGAGCCCGACTCTGACCTGGTGACCAGGCCTCCACGGCTTTAATCCCCATGTCCCTGTCCTAGTTAGGGAGGAGGGGGGTGGGGTGAGGACATAACGGGACAGCAGGAGTGCCTGCTCTGTGTCTTCAGTCTACGGCCTGGGCTGCAGCTTACTGATGTGTTTAGCAGCCGCTGTGGACAGGAAAAGCAGGCTGCAGTTGCTCTGGTGCTGCCCACCCTCCAGCAAGAAGACAATTCAGCCAGGCTTGACTGATCTGACCTGCTTTCCTCCCCCCTCCCTGGAATGAGCAGCCGGGATCCTCCACAGCTCAGCCTGCTTCTACCACAGGCTTTCCTACCAGCTTCACATCTCTTGTCAGATAAAGTCTGTCTCTAAAAAGCTAACTCGCAGGACCCAGCCGACCCAACCATCTAACAGTGTTGGCACTTTCCAGATGCCATCACTAGTCTAGCACTCAGGCCCTTAGCTACTAGTACCTCCTCACCACTAGTCTCACTAAACGCCTCACAGTGAATATACTGCACATGGTGGTTGACTAGACAGACACATGCTGGGCTGTCAGTAGGCCTATAGGTAAACAGGGTGTCAGTAGGCCTATAGGTAAACAGACTGTCAGTAGGCCTATAGGTAAAACAGGCTGTCAGTAGGCCTATAGGTAAACAGGGTGTCAGTAGGCCTATAGGTAAAACAGGCTGTCAGTAGGCCTATAGGTAAACAGGGTGTCAGTAGGCCTATAGATAAAACAGGCTGTCAGTAGGCCTATAGGTAAACAGGCTGTCAGTAGGCCTATAGGTAAACAGGCTGTCAGTAGGCCTATAGGTAAACAGGCTGTCAGTAGGCCTAGGGGAAGGTAAACAGGCTGTCAGTAGGCCTAGGGGGAGGTAAACAGGCTGTCAGTTGGCCTAGAGGGAGGTAAACAGGCTGTCAGTAGGCCTAGGGGGAGGTAAACAAGCTGTCAGTTGGCCTAGAGGGAGGTAAACAGGCTGTCAGTTGGCCCAGTGAGAGGTAAAGCAGGCTGCTCTAAAACAGGGCATGCTGGTCTCTCAATTCCTCTAAATTGTCCTAAAAGGCTCTCTGATCTCATTTAACAGCTCATTTGATGCACGGAATTCATGTTTCTGCCGATACAGTAGCCTAATATAAGGATAACATAAAGTTAATGAACACAATCTCTTTGGTGTAGGCTATAACTCCTGACCAACCTGAATGGTAGTAGGCTAGTGTGCGTAGCCCTACTGTCTAATTTCATGAGGCAATGTTGTTCAAACATGAAAAAGCATCGACAGACCTTCATGTGATATTTCCATTATCCATAGACTCATTCGCATGGATCCAAGGCATAATGAAACCGATCACGAATCGCATTTAGTGCATTAACCTAAATCCTGCCATGCCTTCGCGTTTTCATGCTGAACACAGCGGCGCATAAACCGCTTCTGTCCAACAGTGGCGGGACTAGCCTGCCCCGACAGCTACATGAAGAGACATTTCTACCCGTAGGTGCGTGATATCCTACCTGGCTGCGCTCAAAGTTCTCCTTTTCAACTTCCAGACTGTTGGCACCGCCGGCGGTGCGTCGGATCAGCGCTTTAGGAATCGCGTTCGGTACTTGCTGCATTGAGCTTTTCACACGGTCCATAGTTATGTATTTTGAATACACACGGTAACACTGCCTGTTTTCATACAATTATATTTCCACATCAATTGTTATTGGAAATAAAACCGAGTCGCGCGATAATAATAACCCATGCCGTCGACCAAATCAGCAGGTCATTTCGGCCTTGCTGTCCACCGCCCAAGCGTTTCTGGGTCTTCCCCTCCGTGCCAGAGCAGTCCCGCTGTGGCCTGTAACAGTGGTGCTGTGCCAATCAGCTGATCTATAAGACAACCACTTGCACACTGGAGCCAGCTGCTTCCTATCCCCATGCTGTTTATATCGGTGTGAAGGTCGGGATGCGGCTCGGTTTAGACGTTAATGAACGACTCTCATATTTGCCTAGACACAGCAACTGTCAAACTACAGGCAGGATTCCTCTGGTCTGATGCCCGCCCGTTATAGGCTATGCACCGTTATTTTGAAGGGTGCTATTTTGTTGTTGTTGTTGTTGTTGTTGTTGTTGATATCTCAACCAAGCCTATACTGCGCAGCTCTTTTATTGTACACACAGTCATTAAAGGGATAGTTGTTTTAGGGATAGGTTAGTTATTATTGCGTGACCTTGATCATTTTCATTCAGAAATTATTACATATAGAGGAGAAAGACTGCGGTACACGGACCGACTACGTAGCCTACGTGGGGTAATTCCCTGTCAACTCGCCAACGCCAAACAAGAGGACATTCATCGTTTTATTTTTTCTAGTTGAAAAGCAAAATGATCATGAAAAAGGCCTCCGTGGCTCAGTGCTACCCTCTGCTGGTCAGACATCAGCTAAAATGATCTCTAGCCTAAGTGTAATCAAATACTTGGAGAGTGACACATGTTGTTTTAACGGCTTTATGTTCATCCACTGTCTTTAAAATGATACGGGCTTAATCCTGCAGTCTGGTGGACCTCTGCTAGTCGTGTTAAACAATAACGGTAACACTTTACAATAAGATACACAAAAAACGAGTAGGCTAGTTACTGAGTAGCCTAACTAATGAGGAGCCAATGATTAGTTGGGTAGTTCTAATTGTTGAGTTCTAGCAGGTGAGTTTTGAGGCGTTTCTTGGAAGCAAATAAGGTGTCTCAGTCCAGTCTGGTGTGTGTGTGTGTGTGCGTGGAGTTCCAGAGCCTGTATAGGCAGTAAGCATATAGACTTGACATGTATCTGACAGACATTATAACAGCATAGACCTACAAGAAAGATGCAAAGCCTAGAATCAAGACTAGACAGCGAGTAGGCTATAGGTGTTCGTCAAATCCCCTTCCCAAAATGTCTAATCTATCTATCTAATGCTCAGCCGCAAAACCGTTTATTGCTGGGTGTTGCGTTTCCTTGATCTAGTCAGAGTGCAGATGATTCGAGATGATGCGCGAGGAAAATCTTACGCAAGGGTGTCGAAACCTCGCGAGACTTTGTTGGGCTTCAAGGTAGATCTCACATCGCGAGACTAGCCTCAAGACGTCGAGATTTTGCAGCTGGGTAGTAACGACAGAAGATGTCTGGGAGGTCGGGGCGAGCAGAGACTCGCAGTCGCGCTAAAGATGACATTAAAAAGGTGCTGGCAGCCATTGAAAAAGTGCGCAAATGGTAAGTAAAACCGGGGGGATTGTGTTTTCGAAACTATAAGTATTTGCAACGCAACACCACAAACTTCACTCGGAAAAGTTTCGTGACTGAAGGTTTAGCCAATCGAGAGAGCGGGCTGCAACTGGCGAGGCGGGACTAACGGTTCTGTTACCATGAACTGTCAAAATGGCTTCATCTATCACATGTTAGCAATGTAAAAACCAGTTTCACCACCACCTCAGTTCAAGTTAACATGAAGGCAAGGGCTCATTGACATTATACTTGTTTACAGAATAGTACTTGATTTTGATCACACTGAAATGGTTTCATTTAGAGGCAGCTGTCTGCAACAATACAACAATAGACATGATTGCTATTGTAATTCTTGCAGATGGTTAAGGATTTGGACATAGATTTAGTGCAGACTCCACACACAGGAAGTCCATATCCTCTCTGATAAGTCTAAATCCTTACCCTGAGAGTCTGTTCTTTGCAGGGAGAAGAAGTGGGTAACGGTAGGAGATACTTCCCTACGCATTTTCAAGTGGGTGCCAGTAACAGATGCAAAACAGGTACGAAACATGGTGATGGATGGATTATTGAATGTGGCTTATAGTATCCATGTAGTGGATTATTGAATGGGATGTGTCCATGTAGCCTAGTGATTTCCTGTGGTTTAATGCTCTCCCTCCGATCCCTCAGATATACCGGAACAAATCTACAGGTGGGGATGTTCGCGGCCTGAAAGATGTGGTCTTAGAAAACAGCAGTTCTACCTTACTAGACTTCCAAGGTGAGCCCACCTCATGATGTCACCACCGCGGCCAGTAGCCCACTGTGTTCTGAATCGTCTCTGGCGCGTCACACTGTGACACTCTGGCTGTTCTTCACTGCAGATGAAAACAGCAACCAGAGCTTCCTGTCTGACGTCTACCAGCCCAAGATGGACGGCGGCAGCACCTCTAGCTCCCAGCACGCCAGCGAGGCGGTCAGTCCATCACACACCTCCAGCCTGCGCCCAGAGGACGCTCAGCCCCCCATGCTGGGTCAGGAGACCGTGGACGGTAGCGCGCTAACAACACAGAACCATATTACCCACTAGAACCCTAACACAGCACAGAACCATGTTACCCACTAGAACGCTAACAACACAGAACCATATTACCCACTAGAACCCTAACACAGCACAGAACCATATTACCCACTAGAACGCTAACAGCACAGAACCATATTACCCACTAGAACGCTAACAACACAGAACCATATTACCCACTAGAACCCTAACAGCACAGAACCATGTTACCCACTAGAACGCTAACAACACAGAACCATATTACCCACTAGAACGCTAACACAACACAGAACCATATTACCCACTAGAACGCTAACAACACAGAACCATATTACCCACTAGAACGCTAACACAACACAGAAGCACATTACCCACTAGAACCCTAACACAGCACAGAACCATTTTACCAACTCGAACGCTAACAACACAGAACCATATTACCCACTAGAACGCTAACAACACAGAACCATATTACCCACTAGAACGCTAACACAACACAGAACCATATTACCCATGGGAACGCTAACACAGCACATAACCATATTACCCACTAGAACGGTAACACAGCACGGAACCATATTACCCACTGGAATGCTAACAACACAGAACCATATTACCCACTAGAACGCTAATACAGCACAGAACCATATTACCCACTAGAAGGCTAACACAGCACAGAACCATATTACCCACTAGAACGCTAACACAGCACAGAACCATATTACCCACTAGAATGCTCACACAGCACAGAACCATATTACCAACTGTAGAACGCTAACATCCTAACATAGAACAGAGACATATTACTGGCTGTAGAACGCCAACACAGCACAGAACCATATTACCGAGTAGAACGCTAACACAGTACAGAACCATATTACTGACTAGAACGCTAACATAGCACAGAACCATATTACCGACTGTAAAACGCTAACACAGCACAGAACCATATTACCGACTAGAACGCTAACATGCTAACACAGCACAGAACCAGGTTGTACCCCAGTTCGTCTAAAAATCACTCCGTGATTTTGGGTCGAGTGGCAAATACTTCAGCACACACTGAGCACGATGCGAACAGCTACAATGAGACAGTGAAGAGTGTGGCAGCGTTCGGAATCGCATACTTCTGCTTTTCACTACCAGTACGTACTACAGCTGCCCCTAGAAAGTATGTACTTTGCATGCAGTATGCATACAATTGGGACAAACCACTTTGTCATAACATTGCGCCTTGATATTTGCCCACATCTGTCGCAGTCCATAAAGCGACATCTGTCCATTTTGCATCACACTCTGTGCACGTTGAAGTGGTAGGGGACCTGAAACTTCTGTGGCACTGGACGAAGCGGGCAGCATACTGTACGCAGAACCACACCGACTGTTTGAGCCTGTTCAGCACTTTGGTCAACTGTGATTGTTTTAAATGTGCTATACAAATAAAGTTTGACTTGACTACAGCCCTAACACAACACAGAATCACACCGACTGAAGCTAAAGTTTAAGCAACTTCTAAAATGAATGTTCACTGCAGTATATTTCAGGAACTTGGCGTTAACTGTGAGTGTGGTGCTGTGTGCAGAGCCGTTACAGCCACGGCGGGAAGGGGCCGACGAGCCTCCCACACTGATCAAGGAGGACCTGCTGTTGCCCGGCGGTGCTGGAGTCAGGGCTACACACGCAGAGGTTGGTCACTTATTATCGCTATATCACTTAGAATAACTCAGGTTATTATCACAGCTAGGTCTTGTGGGCCGGCTGTGGCTCAGGAGGTAGAGCGGGTCGTCCAGTGATCCTAGGGTCGTCAGTTCGAATCCCGCCTCCTCCCGTCCATGTGTCAAAGTATTCGTGGGCAAGACACCCCTGACACTCCCAATGAGCAGGTTAGCAGCTGCCACCATTGGTGTGTGTGTGAATGGGTGAATGAGAGGCCATTGTAAAGTGCTTTGGATAAAAGCGCTATGTAAATGCAGTCCATTTCCCATAGCTTTTCCTTGCTACAGAACACACATTTCACTGTATGAGGAAACACGCCCTTCCAATAATCACCTAGAATAACCTGAATTGTTCGTAGCGGTATAACAGAGTGCACCATCACTTAAAATATATGTGCTGTTGTTTATGTTGTTGTTTATGCTGTTGTTTATGTTATGGAACAGGAAGGAGCTGAAGGATCAGGAGCCCCCCCCTTGAAGAAGATTTGCACAGAGCAAAACGCCGTGCTCAGATAGCTCACTGTGACCAGGCGAGCGCGCATACAAGCTCTGCTCTGCAGGCTTTCCATGGCCCTTAGACTAGGCCTGCTTTGAATAAATGTAAAAGAAACCTGAGCTAAATTCCATGCATTTATATATAGTTTTTCTGTTAAACAGAAAAATTATGTGCTCACAAGAGTGCATTTTGTTCTATATTACTCTATTTATTTTCTTTTAACCACGTGAAGTGTCTTCATATAATGTGTTTCAAAACATGTCCTATTCATTCAACTCACCTCTCTGAATTCAATCTACGGTCTACAGTATCTCTGCTATCTTGGTGAGGGACATGAGCTCAGCCAGAAGACATGTCACGTCTGGGAGGACAGTATCTCTGCTATCTTGGTAAGGGACATGAGCTCAGCCAGAAGACGTCAGATCTGGAGGGTTGAGATATTTGCTTACAAATTTACTCAAACTCCCATAACGGGTTATAGTAATGCTGAAAGGCATGAGCTGAGCGCACATCCAACCTTAGTAGGCCAGGTCCTGGATCTTAGAGTACATACGTGAGAAGAGAGGAAAGATCCGCACACTGTCTCCCGGTTCACTTTATTGAAAATACACAACGTTCCGACCCTTAGGTCTTTATCAGGCAACTTCAGTAATGCTGAGACATATTTAAACTATTCAAAATGTATCTTTTAATTATTTTGCATGTTGGAGGGCTCACAAGCACACACAACACTGAAGAATGGTGAATACCTGTATTTCTGCTCCATATTCATGGCCAATGTTTTGCTGTCACAATAAACATTGTTTTCTATATTGATTTGAAATCTCTAATTACTGTTTCCCATGGCCTACTAATTACTAAAGCTGAACACTATTTTAACTACCTTTTTATTCATAAACGTTTTAGTTACCTTTTGCTTCTATTCATAACACGTCTGTGAATAATATAAAAGGACATAATCACACTGGCTGTGGCTCAGGAGGTAGAGCGGGTCGTCCAATGACTGCAGGGTTGGCGGTTCAAATTCCGGCTTCTCCTGTGCACATGTCGAAGTGTGCTTGGGCAAAGACACTGAACCCCAAATTGCTCCCAATGAACAGGCTTGCATCTTGCATGGCAGCTGCTGCTGCGTGTGTGAATGAGGGGCCATTGTAAAGCGCTTTGGATAAAGTGCAGTCCATTTACCATTTATTTAATCAGGCTGGAGAAGCCGTCTGCACGTTGCCCCCGGTCCTGTTCCAAAATGTTGCCCTCCTCCACCAACGTCGATTGGACGTCTGAACAATAATCAAACTTTACTCAGTCAATTCATGCATTTTAGCAAGTGAACGACTGTCTTGGATAATTAGATATTGGGTTCTGATGGTAAGCGCCTGACCTCTAACCTATCCATTTGAGGCGTGACTTTTTTTTACAACAGACAGCCCGTGACGACCAGTGAGTGATCGCTCTGGTGGGCGCTGTACTCTACAGAACAATCGGACGGCAGAGGGGCGGGGGCGCTGTACCCGATGGACCAACCGGAGGGCAGGGGGGCTGGAACGCTGTACCCGACGGACCAATCGGAGGGCGGGGGGCGGATTGCTGCTGCCGGGGAAACCGAGCTCTGGCGGTTGTGCGGAATCGTGCCGGCGCGGAGTAGAGACAAGCTCCCGCCATTTCTTTCGGCCGAGGAATTAACCTCTTGTGTGTTACCAGTTAAACTTTTTTTTTTTTACAACCTTGTTTAACTATTTTCGTTACGTTGAAAACTGAGGACCACAGGAAACGCGAAAAGGAAAAGAAAACGTTTGTGTGCGTGAATAAGAAGAGGCCTAAGCCAGTTCAGACAGACCGGGGAGTCCAGCCCGCCAGACCCCCTGACGGGAGACGCTGCTTTGCCGCGAGTTCGCGTCTCCATCCTCCTTTGCTCCGAGGATTAGCAAGACTAGCATAAGTTTGTTCCAGATAGACACCCCTAAAGGCTTTACTTGTATCATACATTTAATGTTGAAACGTGTTCGTGTTGCATAAACATGACACAGCCACCGGCGAATAGAAGATGGATGCGATGTAGCTGGTAACGTTAGCGATAAGCGGTGTTATTGTTTTGCAAGGAAGGAATTAGCTTAGCTAGCAAACTTAGCCTGCTAGCCTAGCTAGGTTGATGCTACACGCTGTAGCTGCGCGCCGCCGGTAACGTGGACATTGCTTGGTGACATTTTTGGGGGGATACTTCGGGATACATGCCAAGGTCATATCCATTTATTTTGAGTAGTTCTGTGCTAGGGAGACTTAATATTGAAAAGTCGACATTACCGACCCACGATGGCACCGCTGTTGGGCCGTAAGCCGTACCCGCTGGTGAAGCCGCTGGCCGAGGCCCCGGGCCCGGAGGACGAGGTCTACATCATCCAACACACCCAGGAGGCCTTCAGGAACAAAGAGTATCCTTCACATCACTGCTCGGGCTGGGAGACGCACCGAGGCTAACCTTAGCCAGCGTATACATTTGTAACCAGCTAGCTAAGCTACTCGGAGATCCAAACTGGTTTTCATTCGATTTTTAAATTATATTTCAATGTTGTTTTCAATTATCTTTGATGTAGTTTTCATCTGTGTTGTAACGTTAGCTAGGCTAATTCGTACATACACGGCGCCAGCTACTGCTAGCTAGCTTTGCTAGCGTGAGTGTTTATTTCAACTGAAGTATTTCCTGCCTGGCGGTGTGATTAAGCTAAGCTAAAGCTATGTCTAGCGGTTCTCTGGTTCGCTAGTTGCCTGTGTGCCTGGGGAAGTTGTAGGAGCTACTGTAGCTAAGTTATCTCTATCTGTAGTTGGGTTTGCATGTAAAAAGGGTTTTGGTTTTGATTCTCACTCGCATCGACTCACGATGGAGTCACGTTTGAACGCTGCTGGCAGCAAATGACTTCAGTAGGCTGATTCGCTACCGTTGACTTGGAAGTATCAGATGATTAGGCTGACTTGTAGTAGCAAAGTTTAGAGATCTGGGGAACTGATCAGTGTTGACACCATCTTGGTTGATGTGAATGACTGACAACTTGACGTGACGCGTTCTTTGTTAGGAACGGTGGCATAATAACAATAAAATTGTTTATACAGAGTTCTTAATCTAGTATACATACATACACACATAATTGAAGTTAGCTTTTGTTTTGCCTGTGCATAATGTTTCTGGGAGAGTACCCGGGGATTACCATGCAATTTATCCTGTCTGGTCTATAGTGATTCAGATGTATGTACACCCCCACGTCTTTCTTTTAATTATTGAGATCAGTTGCTACATAATTCATGAACAATTGACGAGAGGTCTGTCATGGCTGGCTGGGTAGCTGAGCTAAAGAGAACACATGAAAGAGAGAACCTTGTTCTCAATGATTAACGTGAAGAAAGAATGTTTTGAGTGAGCGTTGTTGTTGTTGTTGTCCTGATGCGGCGGCGCCAGAGAGTACGAGGCGCGGCTCCAGCGCTACGGCGAGCGCATCTGGACCTGCAAGAGCACCGGTAGCGCCCAGCTCACCCACCGGGAGGCCTGGGACGAGGAGCAGGAAGTCACCGAGCTGTAATTATACTCTCCTTCCCTTCACCCCGCAACTCTCCCTCCTTCTACACGCTCTCCTTTCACCCAACAACTATCCATCCTCTTCTCAGTCAGCGTGCCCTAGTCCACTCCGCTGCATAGTCTGCATGTCAGACTATCTCCCATGTGCTCTCCCGTACCCCTGATACAGGAGTAGGACATGCCATCAGGCCAGACCAACACTACGCTGGACGTGTTGGTGGTGCACTTTAATGTCCCTTTCTTGGATGTTGAATTGTGCAGATATGCCACAGTTCAGTTTACCTCAAATTTATTTTGGGTGTAACGTAACAACTCTGCTCCCTAGAGCAGAGGAGAGGTCGGGTGGGGAGAGGAGAGGTCGGGTGGGGAGAGGTCGGGTGGGGAGAGGAGAGGTCGGCTGGGGAGAGGAGAGGTCGGCTGGGGAGAGGAGAGGTCGGCTGGGGAGAGGAGAGGTCGGCTGGGGAGAGGAGAGGTCGGGTGGGGAGAGGAGAGGTCGGGTGGGGAGAGGAGAGGCAAGGTGCCACTTAAGGGAAACGTGTAGACAGTAAGAGCGGTTCTGCAGCGACAGACGTCTGTAGTTCAGCGTTCATCAGGGCACATAAGGTCTTCATCTTCAGTTATTCCACTCTGAGAGGAACCAGTGTCAGGAACAGACCTGGGGATTCTGGTACATTTACATTAGTCATTTAGCAGATGCTTTTATCCAAAGTGTCTTACAATTATTGCATTTAACGTGGGTAGTCAGTCAGTGTACTACTACTCGCCAGAACTCAAGTCCTAATCTAGTGCTTAAGTCAAACTGCATGAGCAGCAAAATATAAATAATAGGTGCTTAAGAGGGAGGATGGTGGTAGTACTTCTTGAAGAGGTTTTGAACCTGCGGTGAAAGATGGACAGCGACTCTGCTGTCCTGACGTCAATGGGCAGTTCGTTCCACCATTGCGGGGCCAGGACAGAGAAGAGCCGTGACCGTGTCGATAGGCCGCAGGGGCCTCAGGATTGACGGGGTAGTACACATGTAATGTTCACTCACTGTTTCATAAGAAATAAGAACCCTGTCTGGCAGACCGTTTAAGGAGGTCAGAGACGCATCCCTGCATGTGATCCACTGCTGGGCTGTGATTGGATGTCCTTGGTGACGTGCCATTCCTTCCATTCTGTCTACAGTCCTTGAGTGCAGCATGGAGCGCTCAAGAGATCATCCCTATTCACTCTGAAAAAGGACTGAGCAAAATGATTGTTTGTGTGTGTGTGTGTTGTCTAGATACCACAGCCGTTCTGCTGTTCCCTGCCCCGGCCGTGAGCTCCGTTGAGAGCGTGAGGCTCGGCCAGCTTAGCGTCCACCACCGACCTCCCAGCAGAACAGCACGTCTGCTCCGTAGCCATATTTAAAACAGGCTATTAATACCAGGCCAGACGTGGCTGAGTTGTCGCCCCCTGCTGGCCAGTCTATTAATACCAGGCCAGACGGTGGTTGAGTTGTCGCCCCCTGCTGGCCAGTCTATTAATACCAGGCCAGACGGTGGTTGAGTTGTCGCCCCCTGCTGGCCAGTCTATTAATACCAGGCCAGACGGTGGTTGAGTTGTCGCCCCCTGCTGGCCAATCCTCACTCCTAACAATGATGTGATGGGATGTTATGAAATGCTTTCGTCACTCGCTAAGTAACAGTGCTAGTAGGATGCACAGCTGGGTTGGATTTGTACTCTATGGAGCAAAGTTAATTTACAACAAAAAACATTTCTAAGTAAATTGAATAATTCATAGTGGCATATCTGCAGAATTCAACATACAACAAATTCAACGTCTGACAAAGGGACATAAAAGTGCACCAACACAGCCAGAGTCCTATTGTTCTGGCCTGATGGCATTGTGTCCTACTCTTGTAATGGAAGCTGTTAATGTCTGTGTCCATCTCTATGACTAGATTCCAGGAAGGATGCCGTGTGGTTTTAGAAGCCTGTTCTGTTAGAGTGCTGAGTGTGTGTGTCCATCGCTGTGTGCAGGCTCCAGGAAGAGTACCCTCTGTGGTTTGAGAAGCCCGTCCTGGAGATGGTCCATCACAACACGGTGTCCCTGGACAAGCTGGTGGACCAGGCCTGGGTGGAGATCCTCACCAAGTTCGCCGTGGATGAAGAGTGCGACTTCCTGGTGAGCTTTCTCTCTCTCTGAAGTTGTTTTGATACAACGAGATGGAAGTTAGTTGGAATAACACTCAACATTAGTCACAACAATGAGTTTGTAGACGTAACACAATCTCCCCTTTTTCCCCACCCCTTCCTGGTTTCAGGTGGGGAAGGATAAGAGTTTGCGTGTGAAGATTGCGAAGATCCACCCCCTGGAGAGCGCCGACGGCGAGGCCGTGGAGAAGAAGCTGGAGGGGGCGTGCGACTCTCCGTCCAGTGACAAGGAGAACGCCAGCCAGGAGAACCAGAAGAAGGAGCCGCCGCCCAGGGAGGAGGAGCCGAGCAGGAGAGAGAGTCTTAGTGAGTCCCTACCTGGTCCAGACAGGAGAGAGAGTCTCAGTGAGTCCCTACCTGGTCCAGACAGGAGAGAGAGTCTCAGTGAGTCCCTACCTGGTCCAGACAGGAGAGAGAGTCTTAGTGAGTCCCTACCTGGTCCAGACAGGAGAGAGAGTCTTAGTGAGTCCCTACCTGGTCCAGACAGGAGAGAGTCTTAGTGAGTCCCTACCTGGTCCAGACAGGAGAGAGTGTCTTAGTGAGTCCCTACCTGGTCCAGACAGGAGAGAGTCTCAGTGAGTCCCTACCTGGTCCAGACAGGAGAGAGAGTCTTAGTGAGTCCCTACCTGGTCCAGACAGGAGAGAGTGTCTTAGTGAGTCCCTACCTGGTCCAGACAGGAGAGAGAGTCTTAGTGAGTCCCTACCTGGTCCAGGCAGGAGAGTGTGTCTTAGTGAGTCCCTACCTGGTCCAGACAAGAGAGAGAGTCTCAGTGAGTCCCTACCTGGTCCAGACAGGAGAGAGTCTTAGTGAGTCCCTACCTGGTCCAGACAGGAGAGAGAGTCTTAGTGAGTCCCTACCTGGTCCAGACAGGAGAGTGTCTTAGTGAGTCCCTACCTGGTCCAGACAGGAGAGAGTCTTAGTGAGTCCCTACCTGGTCCAGACAGGAGAGAGTGTCTTAGTGAGTCCCTACCTGGTCCAGACAGGAGAGAGTGTCTTAGTGAGTCCCTACCTGGTCCAGACAGGAGAGAGAGTCTTAGTGAGTCCCTACCTGGTCCAGACAGGAGAGAGTGTCTTAGTGAGTCCCTACCTGGTCCAGACAGGAGAGAGTCTTAGTGAGTCCCTACCTGGTCCAGACAGGAGAGAGTGTCTTAGTGAGTCCCTACCTGGTCCAGACAGGAGAGTGTCTTAGTGAGTCCCTACCTGGTCCAGACAGGAGAGAGTGTCTTAGTGAGTCCCTACCTGGTCCAGACAGGAGAGAGTGTCTTAGTGAGTCCCTACCTGGTCCAGACAGGAGAGAGTCTTAGTGAGTCCCTACCTGGTCCAGACAGGAGAGTGTCTTAGTGAGTCCCTACCTGGTCCAGACAGGAGAGAGTGTCTTAGTGAGTCCCTACCTGGTCCAGACAGGAGAGAGTGTCTTAGTGAGTCCCTACCTGGTCCAGACAGGAGAGAGTGTCTTAGTGAGTCCCTACCTGGTCCAGACAGGAGAGAGTCTTAGTGAGTCCCTACCTGGTCCAGACAGGAGAGAGAGTCTTAGTGAGTCCCTACCTGGTCCAGACAGGAGAGAGAGTCTTAGTGAGTCCCTACCTGGTCCAGACAGGAGAGAGAGTCTTAGTGAGTCCCTACCTGGTCCAGACAGGAGAGAGAGTCTTAGTGAGTCCCTACCTGGTCCAGACAGGAGAGAGTCTTAGTGAGTCCCTACCTGGTCCAAACAGGAGAGAGTCTTAGTGAGTCCCTACCTGGTCCAGACAGGAGAGAGTCTTAGTGAGTCCCTACCTGGTCCAGACAGGAGAGAGAGTCTTAGTGAGTCCCTACCTGGTGCCAACGGCGCATCTGGTGTTCACCAAGGACATCGTTAGATATAAGTTAGTCCACACCAAACTGCACATCACACCATACCTCAGTTATTTAGAGTTTATAAAGTGGTTCAGGCGTGTTACCTTGTTTTTCTGGTCAGTTGAATTCTATTGCATTAATGCGTTGGTGTTTGCCATCAGGTGACCGGGCGCGCCGCTCGCCTAGGAAACTGCCCACCAGCATGAAGGAGGAGAAGAAGAGATGGGTGATGCCCAAGTTCCTGCCACACAAGTATGACGTCAAGCTGCTCAACGAGGATAAGGTTTGTCTTCTCTGAGTCTGGAGCCACAAAACATGGGCAGAGGGGCGGAGCCAGCGCAGTAGCCTACCTACCTTTCAAATCCAGCTGCATTTGAACATTATTTCATCAGGAGCGTATAGTCGGAACTAAATGTTCAAGTTGAAGTAGAGCTACGAGCCGCTGTGACTGTGCGCACCGCCATCATCACCACAATGAAAAACTAATTTAGCTAATACACTTTGCCTTTGTGTAATAAAAACCTCTGAAGTCAAGTAAATCACACCTTGTGTGACAGGTATTCTACTGACAGCTCGCTAGAGTGCAGAACTGCAACACAGTGCAAACCGCTTATAGTGATCGCGTCTGTCCGGCTGAAATTAATCACTATAAGAGGTTTCCACCATTCTTGGAAATCTGCGGTCAGTGACCAATCAGAGGTCAAATCAGTGTCTCCGATTCTCATTGCAGAAACCTGACTGGATTCTCATTGGTGTCCATTAATATCATAGCTTGTTCCCAGACGTTCTTGCCGTAGCGAGAGCTTCTGGGTACTCAGAATAGTTTTCTCTCAACCACTTTGACAAGTTTTTTTTAGCTTGCAGTCAAATTGGATAATTTTCTTCTCTAACGGCGTCATCCACCCTCAGGTCATCAGTGACGTCCCGGTAGACAGCCTCTTCCGAAGCGAGCGCCCTCCCACCAAGGAGATCATGCGCTACTTCATCAGACACTATGCCCTGAGGCTGGGGATGGGGGAGAGCGCCCCCTGGGTGGTGGAGGACGAACTGGTGAAGAAGTTCAACCTGCCCAGCAAGTTCAGTGATTTCCTCCTGGATCCACACAAGGTCATCAGAGTTCACCGTCTCCCCCCCCCCCCCTCAAACCACAGATACTGCATTCTGGGTAGTTGACTCGGATTTGTTTGTTTATTTGTTTGTGTAGTTTTTGGCAGAGAATCCTTCCACCAAGCGCAAGAGTTTAACTTCACCTGAAGGCAAACCCAGTAAGAAGTTGAAGGCCTCCGACACCCCCGGAGAAGACTCTGGAAACGAGAAGGGCGAGAAGAGGAAGAAGAAGAAGGACTCTGCCAGCATGCCCCTGAGCCCCACGCTCTGGGTTCACATGCAGGTTAGCTGAGTTATGAACACTGTGGTTTGATGGGGATTATTCACATGCTACAGGAGACCCGTCAAGCAGCCAACCGATTACTTGCCTTATTTCTTTACTAGAGGTGGCAGTCGCTAGTGATCTCACAATTTGATTCCAATTGGAGTCACAATTCGATTTCAAAACAATTTTCGATTATTGACATTCATTGTGATGGATCATAATTTTCAATGACCTCGCCACCATTTGACTACAGTAACCCATGAAATACACCTTTAAAGGGTTCCACATATGCTAATTTAACCTACCTTCTATCTCTACCTTTGGTCCCGAAAATGTGCTCTATAATGTCCTTTGGTCTGAATAAACATGTATTTATTTATCAGGGCTATTTTAGTATCCCCCCCCCCCCCCACCAAGGCTGAATTGACTTGATTCAGAGTATGCTAATTATTTATTTAAATTAGTTCCCGCCAGGTAATGTTACCGCCCACTTTGCTGTTTTGAAAAGATGGCAGCTAATTTGGTTCCTTACGATTTTGACCCGCCTAGCGATCCAGAAAACGACAACCACCAGCCGTTAGGGTTAGGGTTGCCACCAGGTGCATCAATCAAATGCATCGATTCTATTGACAGGTGTCATTACAGCGATGCGAGTGCAATTTCGAAACAGGATGATGACGTTGCACAGAAAAAGGTCTATAGCTTACCAGCAACTTGTTGGCTAATGTACCCGAGCCTTTTTAGTTAAACCAGGAGGCTAAAATAGCAGTCACATAGGCCTAACGTTATTACCAAAATAGCAAATAGGCGAGCCAACTGTAAACAATCTAAGTGCCTGTTAGAATAATACTAACGTTAGCGCGCCGGCTACAACAGCCACCATCCACACACACAAAGCACAACTCGTGGAGTTTGTTTTTTTTGTACTTACAGTTTCAGCGTCTTCACGAACAGTTGGTATAGCATCGTTCCTTAGAAGCAGGAACTTTGCAAGTCCTTGTTCAAACTGGCCGACATTTATGAACGATTCGCGAGTAAAGTGCGCAGCGCACACTAAGACTGATTTAGGAAGGGTTTCGGGAATATTACAATTATAAATAAAATTCAACCACTTATCCTTTCTTTCATCGCGTGGGAGGGAGTGGAGAGGCTTGTTTGTTAGAGAACAGCCAAGGACATGGCACCGTTTACCAAATTTAATGTCCATCCTCGTAGGAGACACTGGAGACGCGAGGCTAGGTAAATGATAAGGTGGCCTACGCAACAAGCTAAATATGAAATCCATAAACAAATGTATGGAAAAAAATAAAACAAATCTGGGGATTCATCGGTAATCGTAGAGAACAGAATCCTGATTCTTAAATGAATTGATTTTTCCCACCACCTCTATTTCTTACTGCTATCTTCAGAATGTGGACCACTTATCCCGTAGTAGAGGGAGTCGGTAAGGAGTAGTAGAAGTACAGGAGTAATACTCATTAAGGAGTAGTAGGAGTACTGGAGTAATACTCATTAAGGAGTAGTAGAAGTACAGGACTAATACTCATTAAGGAGTAGTAGGAGTACAGGAGTAATACTCATTAAGGAGTAGTAGGAGTACAGGAGTAATACTCATTAAGGAGTAGTAGAAGTACAGGAGTAATACTCATTAAGGAGTAGTAGAAGTACAGGAGTAATACTCATTAAGGAGTAGTAGAAGTACAGGAGAAGTATTAGTAGTACTCCTTTCTTCTTTCTTACTCTTTTCCTTTTTTCTTCCTAGAAAATGAAAATGAACGGCTCCCCCCTGAAGGTGAAGAACGGAACCCCCAAGAAGGGAGACGGTAAAGGCTCCGCCCCTTCTACTCCCAAATCCGGCAAGAGACCCGGAGACAAGAAACCAGCTGACGGTAAGAAGACTAGCAGCAAGAGCGGCGCCAAGAACCTCAACGGCCTCAAGCTGCCCAAAAACGATAAAGGCGGAGTCAAGAAGCCCAAGATGAAACAGATGACCTTGCTGGACCTGGCCAAGACCCCGCCCACGGCCGCCACCGGCAGCCCCAAGAAGAGGGTCCGCAGCTTGGGCCCCGCCTCCGGCGCCACGCCCAAGCTGGGTAAACCCCTGCACCCCATGGCCCTGCACCTGCTGCGCTACTACAAGGAGAACAAGGGCAAGGAGGACAAGAAGAACGCCCTGTCCTCGCTGCTGTCCAAGGCGGCCAAGGCGCTGCCCCCGGAGGAGCGCGGCCGGCTGCCCGAGGAGCTGCGCGAGCTGGTGACCAAGCGCTGGGAGCTGCTGGAGCAGAAGAGGCGCTGGGCGGCAATGAGCGAGGAGGAGAAGCAGGACGTGATGCGGCAGAAGCGGAAGGAGATCAAGGAGAAGCTGCGGGAGAAGGCCAAGGAGCGGCGTGAGAAGGAGATGCTGGCACGGCGCGAGCTGCAGCGGCGCTACGAGGACCAGGACATTCAGACAGGCCGCAGCCTTCCCTCGCCCAAGCTGGTGGACATGCCCGAGGGGCTGCCCAACGACTTGTTCGGACACGTGGCCATGGTGGCCGACTTCCTCAACTGCTACTCGGGGCTGCTGATGCCGGACGACCAGTACCCCGTCACGGCCGCCGCGCTGATGGAGGCGCTGGCCGGGGAGAGGGCGGGCTTCCTCTACCTCAACAGGTAGGGAGGGGAGCTCATGAGATTTGTGATACCAGTATATTAGTGATTCCGCTAATGCAGTTTTCAGTGTGGAAAAAAAGTCGGCCTACACAGGTTAACCGTTTTATTATAATCTGAACATGGCGTAGAAACAGAGTAGAAAAAAGGCATGCATGTCTGCCTAATAACATTCATTTTGAATGTTGAAGGGGAGAGCACATGCATCAAACCCATACGTAGAAGAAGATTTTGAACATGTTAAACACGCATACAAAGTACAATGCTCCTTATATTTTCCTTTTAACAGCGTAGACATATGACATCATTGTTTTGCAATGAGCAACTTTCAGAAAAACATGATACCGGCATTGATGAAAAGAATTGATTTGCTTGGTGGCCTCACTGGCCTGCAATGTCACTTCTGTGAGTGAGCGATTGGTGTTGTCTAAGGATGTGGGTGGCGTTGCTGTCCCAGGGTGCTGGTGATCCTGCTGCAGACCATGCTGCAGGACGAGCTGGCCGAGGGCTACAGCGAGCTGGACATGTCGCTGTCCGAGATCCCGCTCACCATGCACTCTGTGTCCGAGCTGGTGAGGCTGTGCCTGCGGCCCAGCGATGCCCACGGCGGGGGGAGTGGCCGGGGCTCCGGGGACGACTGGGCCCTGGGGGGCTTTGACGACGTGGTGACCAGTGAGTTCTTGGAGCAGCTGGAGACGGTGGAGGTGTGTTGTAGAAAGGATTTCATTAATATTTTTATATAATATATAATTATTTTATATTCATATTTTACTTTATAATGAATTATTTATTATTACTATTTATAGTATATATATTATTATTTTATAATAGCAATTTTGTTGTAATTTTTACATGTTGCCTGTAGGCTGTAGACTACTGTCACGTTTAATTTCTTTGTTACTTTAATGTCGAGCGCAAAACGCAAACGAGTCTGCTGCGTGAGAGCTGCATTCCTTGGTAGCCAGAAAGCGCATCAGCAACCTGAAGCAGAGGAGCATCGAGTCATTTTTCGTTCCCAGTTAATGGGCTTCAGGAACACAGACGTGTTGTAAGCATGTAAATTAGCCTACTAGGCCTACTGTATTTGTTAAATAATAGCCTACAGCCTAGGCCACGTTAGCCTACATCAGTTGTTAGGCTGCAATAGCCTAAGACACGACAAGTTTTCTGTCATTTCATTTATTTATTTATTATCATTTGCTCTAATTGTTCTAATGTTGGGTTGTTTTTAGGCTATACCATTTTGTTCTGCGAATACAGTAGCCTATCGATGCAGCGTAGGCCTCATTTGAGAATAAAGTACTGTATTTGATCAAAGCATGCACTCAAGTGGAAATTTGTTTATTTTATTCTAGGCTACTGTAGGCCTATTATAGGCTAGGCTGTGAGTTTGGTTGGCTATTTGATTGCAATTTTGATGCATTTTCACAAGTAATTAAGGGTATTTATCTTGTCTATTATGAGTATATGAAACAAGTATACCACTTATTGAATTTGGTGCATTTTAACATAAGTTTCAGTCATCTGGACATTTCAGAGATACGAACGACCTTCGGTCCCGTTGGGTTCGGATAAGTGGGCTCCTACTGTAATTATTTTATTATTTTATAATAGACATATATTATTATTATTAAGAATTGGAAGGAAAAATGCCTTGTTTCTGTCATCAGTCAGAAAGTTTATTAGTATTCCCCTGCAGGAAGAAATAGGGTTTCTACAGCAAAAAGGTCATGCAAGTCACAGCCTTTGTCAGAACCCGACAGACCCCGTCATGAGGAAACGGAGCATGGCTTTAAACTTTTTGGGGCACAACCCATACATGAATATGTAAAAAATTGAGGGGGTTGCCAGAGAAATTTTATGAGAGGGTTACCAGAGAGTGGGGCAGTTCTACGGGTCAACAGCTGACGTGTAGGTGGAACACCCCAGTGTAGGTGGAACACCCCGGTGTAGGTGGAACACCCCAGTGTAGGTGTAGGTGGAACACCCAGGTGTAGGTGGAACACCCCGGTGTAGGTGGAACACCCCGGTGTAGGTGTAGGTGGAACACCCAGGTGTAGGTGGAACACCCAGGTGTAGGTGGAACACCCCGGTGTAGGTGTAGGTGGAACCCCGGTGTAGGTGGAACACCCCGGTGTAGGTGGAACACCCCGGTGTAGGTGGAACACCCCAGACCGTTGTTTTATGGGAATCATCTGCTAGACCATAGCAGAGTCGTAGAAATGGGTGGGCAGCTCCTTCCTGACGTGGTTAAACAACGAGGAGACGAGAGATTGTGGCATGATCGTGAAAATGTTCTCACTCCTTACCTGCCCTGCAGTATTGAACATGAAATGATGAAGATGGATTAGAATTTTTCCTCTTTTTCCTTTTTTTTGTAACTGCAAGAAATAAGCAAAGAATACCAAGTTCATAATAACAAACAGTAAAGTAAACATTTAACATGACTGAGTAACAGACTTAAAGCGAGGACATGAAGGTGTGTGTGGTTGTTTGTCCCTGCGCAGGTGTTCGAGCTGACGCCACCTGAGAAAGTGAGCCTGCTGGTGGCGCTGTGCCACCGGCTCCTGATGACGTACTCGCTGGAGTCCCACGTGGAGGGCTGCCAGCAGCGCTCCGCCGAGCTGTGGAAGGAGCGCCTCGCCACGCTCAAGGAGGTCAACGACCGCAAGAGGGCCGAGAAGCAGCGGCGCAAAGAGCAGGCCGAGGTCAAAGGTGAAGGAGGAGGAGGAGGAGGAGGAGCAGCTGGGGTTACCACACCCACGGTGAAGCTGGAGAAGAAGAGAGAGAGTGGGAGCGCCAAGAAAGAAGCCAAGAAGGAGGAGCTGAAGAAGGAGGAGCCTAAGAAGGAGGAGCCTAAGAAGGAGGAGCCTAAGAAGGAGGCGAAGACCGAGGCTCTGGACTCCGATGACATGATTAGCTCGGTGAAGAGCAGGAGACTGATGGCCATCCAGGCCAAGAAGGACAAGGAGGAGCAGGACAGGCAGAACAAGGGTGAGCACCGGATCGGGGGGCATGTTGTAACAGGGACAGAGTGTGTGTTGACGTCTAAACTCCTGTGCTCTCATTTCTGATAGTGTGGGCACAGTTGTAGTGTTATTACTGGTTTACGAGAGACTTGTTCAGTTGTTGTATTGTTATAACTGGTTTACAAGAGACTTATTCAGTTCTAACTGGTTGACGAGAGACTTGTTCAGTTGTAGTGTTATAACTGGTTTACGGGAGACTTGTTCAGTTGTAGTGTTATAACTGGTTTACAAGAGACTTGTTCAGTTGTAGTGTTGTTCAGTTGTAGTGTTATAAACTGGTTTATGAGAAACTTGTTCAGTTGTAGTGTTATAACTGGTTTGAGTCTTGTTCAGTTGTAGTGTTGTTATAACTGGTTTGAGGCTTGTTCAGTTGTAGTGTTATAACTGGTTTATGAGGCTTGTTCAGTTGTAGTCTTGTTATAACTGGTTTGAGACTTGTTGAGTAGTGTTGTTATAACTGGTTAATGAGACTGGTTCAGTTGTAGTGTTATAACTGGTTTATCAGACTGGTTCAGTTGTAGTGTTAACTGGTTTATGAGACTGGTTCAGTTGTAGTGTTCTAACTGGTCCTGTTCTCAGAGCGTATGCAGAAGGAGGCGGAGGATGAGTAGTAGTGTTATAACTCACCCCTCTGTTTGTGTGTGTCGTGTTCTCAGAGCGCATGGAGAAGGAGGCGGAGGATGAGCGCGCTGGTTCAGTAGTAGTGTTATAACTCACCCCTCTGTTTGTGTGTGTCGTGTTCTCAGAGCGCATGGAGAAGGAGGCGGAGGAGGAGCGCGTGCGGAAGCAGAAGGCGGCGGCGGAGCGGGCGTTCCAGGACGGCATCACCAAGGCCAAGCTGGTCTTCAGGAGGGTCCCGCTGGGAACAGACCGCAACCACAGCAGGTCAGAACACCAGACCTCACCTGAGATCTATCACAATCATATTCACGCTGTTGTGCGTGCGTGTGAGAGAGAGAGAGTGAGTTAACGTCTCTCTTGTGTGTGGCAGGTACTGGCTGTTCTCAGACGTGGTTCCAGGTCTGTACATTGAGAAGGGCTGGGTGCACGAGAGCATCAACTACAGCTACACGGCGCCCCCAGAAGAGGTCAAACCCGAGGAGGTCAAACCCAAGGCCGAGGAGGAGGCAGAGGAGGATGGGGCTGAGGGTGAGTAATAACCACGTGATAACCACGCCCCAAAAAGAGGCGCACGTCTCCAACGAGAACATGTTCAGCACAGAGGCTAACGGCCGTCTGGTTGTCTGTGCAGGTGTGGAGGAGGAGGAGGAGGAGGAGGAGGAGGAGAAGGAGGAGGAGGAGGAGGGCAGCGTCGACGGCGTCCAGCAGGGGGCGTCAGCAGATGTCTGCATCGAGACCACTGTACCCAAACTGGGACAGAACCTCTGGTAAGAACTACAACTCCCATGGTGAGCTGGGGATTTCCCCTAGTCCGTTTTCTTCAGTCTCAGATCACTGCTCAGAGCTGTGGTCTCCTCTCCCTGACGACCCAAAGCCTCCATCTTGTGTTGGGCAGTAGGGATGTAACGGTAGATCCAGAGCCTCTATCCTGTGTTGGGCAGTAGGGATGTAACGGTAGACCCAGAGCCTCCATTCTGTGTTGGGCAGTAGGGATGTAACGGTAGACCCAGAGCCTCCATTCTGTGTTGGGCAGTAGGGATGTAACGGTAGACCCAGAGCCTCCATCCTGTGTTGGGCAGTAGGGATGTAACGGTAGGCCCAGAGCCTCCATCCGGTGTTGGGCAGTAGGGATGTAACGGTAGACCCAGAGCCTCCATCCTGTGTTGGGCAGTAGGGATGTAACAGTAGACCCAGAGCCTCCATCCTGTGTTGGGCAGTAGGGATGTAACGGTAAACCCAGAGCCTCCATCCTGTGTTGGGCAGTAGGGATGTAACGGTAGACCCAGAGCCTCCATCCTGTGTTGGGCAGTAGGGATGTAACGGTAGACCCAGAGCGCCCATCCTGTGTTGGGCAGTAGGGATGTAAAGGTAGGAATTTTCAGATCACGATTATAGTGACCAAAATGACCAGCGGGTTATCAGTATTATCAAGGTATACTTAAAATATGCTGAAAATGTTCAAAAAGTACATTACATTACATTACAGTCATTTAGCAGACGCTTTTATCCAAAGCGACTAACAATAATTGCATTTAACGTAGGAAGAGCCAATGTACTACTACTTGCCAGAACTCACAAGTGCATCTTCTCTCTAAAACAAGTGACTAAGAGCATAATCTAGTGCTGAAGGCAAAGTGCAAGAATCGCAATCTAAAGTACAGTGCGATATAATATAATACAATAAGTGCTTAGGCTGGAGGATTGTTGTAGTACTTCTTGAAGAGATGAGTTTTGAGCCTGCGACGAAAGATGGGCAGCGACTCTGCTGTCCTGACATCAGTGGGCAGTTCATTCCACCACTGCGGGGCCAGGACAGAGAAGAGCCGTGACCGTGTCGATCGACCGCAGGAGCCTCAGAGTGACGGGGCAACCAGTCGCCCTGAGGTAGCAGAGCGTAGCGGTCGGGAGGGGGTGTAGGGTTTGACCATGGCCTGGAGGTAGGAGGGGGCTGTTCCTTTCATTGCCCTGTAGGTTAGCGACAGAGTTTTAAACTGGATGCGAGCCGCTACAGGGAGCCAGTGTAGGGAACGGAGGAGGGAAGTTGTGTGGGAGAATTTGGGGTGGTTGAACACCAGGCGAGCAGCAGCTTTCTGGACAAGTTCCAGAGGTTTAATGGCTGACGCCGGGGGCCCCAGCGAGGAGGGAGTTGCAGTAGTCCAGGCGGGAGATGACCAGGGCCTGGATGAGTACCTGCGCCGTTTCATTAGTGAGGAAAGGGCGAATCCTCCTGATGTTGTAGAGCATGAATCTGCAGGAGCGTGTGACGGATGTGACATGTGCGGAAAATGACAGTTGGTCATCCAGGGTCACACCCAGATTCCTCGCAGTCTGAGTCGGGGTCACCACTGTGTCTTCAATGGTGATGGCCAGGTCCCGGTGCGGGCAGCCCTTCCCCGGGAGGAACAGCAGCTCAGTCTTGTCCAGATTGAGCTTGAGGTGATGTGTCGTCATCCACTCCGAGATGTCAGCCAAGCACCCAGCTATGCGTGTCTCCACTTTTGTATCAGAAGGGGGAAATGACCAGTTGGGTGTCATCGGCATAGCAGTGATAGGAGAAGCCATGCGAGTGAATGACAGAGCCCAGAGATGTAGTGTAGAGGGAAAACAGGAGAGGACCCAGGACTGACCCGTAGTCAGACTACGCCGTTCCGACGTCGACCCTCTCCATGTCACCTGGTAGGAGCGGCCCGTCAGGTAGGATGCAAACAGGGATTGTGCAGAGCCAGCGATGCCTTTCTCCTCGAGGGTGGAGAGGAGGATCTGGTGGTCTACCGTATCAAATGCTGCTGACAGGTCTAGGAGTATCAGGACAGAGGAGAGAGAGTTCGCTCTCGCGGCATGGAGTGACTCCGTTACTGCAAGGAGGGCGGTCTCTGTCGAGTGGCCAGCCTTGAACCCGGATTGGTGGGGATCTAGGAGGTCGTTCTGGTGGAGGTACGAAGACAGTTGGTTAAAGATAGCACGTTCAAGTGTTTTGGAAGTACTGATACACTGAAATCATTATCACTATTATTCTCTCTTACTCACTCAATCTCTCACACACACACACACACTTTTTCTCCATTGATAGTATAGTCCGACCGATTAATCGGTTAACCGATATATCGGGCCGATATTCACACTTTTAAAAATATCGGCTATCGGTTAAAAAAAATAAAATATATATATATATTTTTTTAAATGTATTTATTGTGCAAACTCCAAGACATGTAACAAACGGTACAAGTCAGCAGTAAATGGGAAGTTTGACAGTTTTAGCATATCAATAAGACAAAAGCAAAAACAAACACAAAAATGAACAGTGCTCAATGAACCATGCTAAACTAAAATTGACAAAAATACTTAAATGACAAAAATAACAAAAACAAAATAAATGTGCAATAACTAAGTAAAAAGTAAATACTTAAAGGACAGAGAAATAAAAAGAGGTATTGGTCAGAATTAAGTGTCTATTGAAGTTAGAGAGGTAGTAACATAGGAGAGAAAAGGGGTCCCAAGTTCTGTGGAATCTTTGTAAAGATCCTCTGACCGTGTGTTTGATTTGTTCTAGATGCAGAAAATACATTAAATCTTTCAACCAAGAAGTTGTGCCAGGGGGGGTTAAGACTTTTCCAATGTAGCAATATACGACGTTTGGCTATGAGGGATGCAAGTGAATTTAATATTGTCCTCCACCACCGAATATCGGCCACCAAATATTGGGATATCGGCCACAAATATCGGCCCAAAATATCGGTGTCGTATCGGTATCGGCCACTGCAACGATCCCCAAAATCGGTATCGGATCGGCCTTAAAAAAAAAAAAGCATATCGGTCGGACACTAATTGATAGTACGCCTCTCTTCTTTCAATACAAATCTGAAAGTGAAACTAAATGTTTACGCCCGATGAGCCTACAGCAGCAGAACAGCGTGTGGTGTTATACAAGAGTAGGTTACCCTGAAAGCTTCAGTTTACATCATTGAAACAGGCTATTCGGAAGTTAGACAGACTATGACATTTCCATCCATTCCAAAGTCCCCACATGCAAGTTAACTTCAGATTTAAGGTGTGTTCCATTTGTATCGGAAACATCGGGATTCCCGAGTTCGACGTCAAAGTCGTCATCAATACGTCACTCCGAACTCAGGATTTCCACCATTTTACTCGTAAAAAATCTATCCCGACTTCACCAACGTCAATCAAGATGGCTACTGTGCGCATCAACAATAAGTGAAAGCTGTTATAAGACTGTTTATAAGCGCTTCTGTCTTATTTGTGTCTCGTTAAATCAGTCGTACACACAGTACAGCGTATTATCAGTGGACAATGTTGCTACCACTTAACTGTGGTTTGACCGCAGAACCGGTAAGCGTTTGGTCCCTGTTTGGTAGGTTTGTGTGCGACACTACAGCAGACCTGGATGAGCTGGTGGACAGCCTCCATCCTCAGGGAGTCAGAGAGAGCGAGCTGAAGAGCAAGCTACAAGTCAGGTGAGAACACTCATCCACCATAGACTCCGCACACTCACTCACTCAGTCACACAATCACTCACTCACTCAGTCACCTCACTCAGTCACTCAGTCACTCAGTCAGTCACTCACTCACTCACTCACTCACTCACTCACTCACTCACTCACTCACTCACTCACAATCACTCTCTTTCTCTCTCTCTCTGTTGACGGTGTACTGAATGTCCCCCAGGTACCAAGACATCCTCCATTCTATCCACCGGACGCGTACGGTGCGTGCAGGACTCAGGACCTGCGACGGCCACCAGGAGCTGCTCAAGTACCTGCGCAGCGACATCCTGGAGGTGGCCTCACGCCTGCACAAGGGAGGCCTCGGCTACCTGGACGACGCCAAGCTGGAGAAGAAGGTCTGTAGGCACATTGCTGCTTCACGCAGTCAGTGTACAGGATGGTGTTTCTCTACTGACCACTCAGCTGTATCCCTCATGCTCTTCACTCGGTCTCCAGAGCTGTTCCAGGGGAGGGGGGGTGGGGGGCTGTGCCTCATGAGGTTAGAGCGGGTCGTGCAATGATCGTAGCGTCAGCGGTTCGAATCCCGCCTCCTCCTGTCCACATGTCGATGTGTCCTTGGTTAAAGACACCGACACCCCAAATTACTCCCAATGAGCAGGCTAGAATCGCATCATGATTTGTGAAAAGTGGGACATACGAGCGCAAAGACCACGAATCGTCACGTCTCTTGGCAAAAGAAGTGTGATCTCTGGAAGGCCACAACTCCTAGCAGCGGTAACATCTCTGGTGAATTCACACCGGAGGAAAGCTCTGTGACCTGACTCCATCCGCCCGGAACTTATACTCCCATGCCGCACCTGCCTGGAGGTCCGTTAAGAGCGTTCCTCTCTTCCTGCTTGCGCCAACTCAAGATCCCCAAAATCTGGAGAAGAGCCCTAGTTGTTGCGATCCCTAAGCCGAATAAGCCTGAAGGGGTTCACAAGAGTTACCGTCCCATCTCTCTGTTATGTATCCCCTTCAAGATCCTTGAGCATCTCATCCACGCCCGCGTCGAACCAATCATCGACTCGCTGCTCCTACAGGAGCAGGCCAGGTTCCGACGTGGGAGATTGACCATAGATCAAGTCACTTTGATGATTCAAGACGAGGACAGCTTTTCAGCCAAAAAGAAGGCCGGGGCCATCTGTATAGACCTGACGGCTGCCAACGACACCGTATGGCACAGCAGACTCACCTGCAAGCTGCTCTGCCTGCTGCCGGACAGGCACATGGTCAGCATGATTATGGAGCTTGTCCAAAACCGCAGCTTTACCCTCACCACGAAGCAGCGAAGCAGGTTGAGAAGCTTTAAGAACGGTGTCCCCCAGGGATCTGTCCTGGCCCCCCTCCTTTATAACATCTTCACCTACGACCTGCCGTCCAGTCTCCAGTAAGTATGCCTACGCAGACGACCTCTCGCTGGTGTACTCAGCTGGAGACTGACAGGCCGTGGAGGAGACCTTGAGCCAGGACATGCAGACACTAGCGGCATACCTCCGGAAATGGAGATTGAAGCTCAGTGAGGCAAAGACGGTGTTGGCGGCCTTCCACTTTAAAAACAAGGAAGCCAAACGTGAGATCCGAGTGCACATCGATGGAACACTCCTGCCATGCTGCTCTGAACCAACCTATCTCGGTGTGACATTGGACAGGTCGCTCACATTCCGCCGACACCTCGAGTCACTGCGCAAGAAGTTAACAGCTCGTGTGGTGTTGATGAGGCAACTGGTCTGATCAGGCTGGGGCGCCGGCGCAAAAACAGCATACGGCAGCCCTAGCCCTGGTCTACTTGACCAGTCAATATTGCGCACAAGTGTGGTTCCGCAGTGCTCACACCCGCCTCATCGATCCGCCTATCAACGAAGCCTTGCGCATCGTGACAGGATGCCTGCGCCCCACTCCTGTGGACAACCTCCCCATCCTTGCAGGCATCCAGCCCGCAAAGTAACCACAGCACGTCTTGCCTGCCGGGCCGTGGAGCCTAACCACCTGCTCTACGACAGGCTCACTGCAACAGCGGAGCCTCCCTGGCATCTCAAGTCGAGACCACATCTGGTGTGTAGAGTGGGAGGAGAACACCGCCAGACTCTGTGATTTCATCCCGGCCGCCGGTCCTTCCCCTCCTGGGATGGACTTACCCAGACTGGCGTGGGTGAGGCTTAATCGCCTCCGGACCGGCGTCGGACGCTTCCGCTCATCGATGCACAGATGGGGCTTGGGTGTGGTAGCGAGGAACAAACCGCAGACCACGTCATCCAGGACTGTCCGATATATCGGGCACCCAATGGAATGCATGGCCTGACGGTCGTGGATGACGAAACGGTGACGTGGCTCCTGGAGGTGTGCCCGGATATATAGCCTGGGTGACCCCTCACCCAGGCTCGGGGTGGTAAAAGGATAGCCCCGAGCCTCGGAGGAGAGGACGAATCAACCTTACCTAAACGGCAAAGAAGAAGCAGGCCTTGCTTGGCAGCTGCCACTATTGGTGTGTGACTGGGTGAATGAGAGGCCATTGTAAAGCGCTTTGGATAAAAGGGCTATATAAGTGCAGTCCCTTTACCATGTGCCATATCCTTCAGAACCCTGACCCCTCTGTGTGTGTGTCCAGAACCCTGACCCCTCTGTGTTTGTGTCCAGAACCCTGACGTGTGTCCGTCCGTCCATCCAGAACCCTGACCCCTCTGTGTGTATGTGTCCAGAACCCTGACCCCTCTGTGTGTCCAGAACCCTGACCCCTCTGTGTGTGTCCAGAACCCTGACCCCTCTGTGTGTGTCCAGAACCCTGACCCCTCTGTTTGTGTGTCCAGAACCCTGACCCCTCTGTTTGTGTGCGTGTGTGTGTCCAGAACCCTGACCCCTCTGTGTGTGTCCAGAACCCTGACCCCTCTGTGTGTCCAGAACCCTGACCCCTCTGTGTGTGTGTGTGTGTGTGTGTGTGTGTGTGTGTGTGTGTGTGTGTGTGTGTGTGTGTGTGTGCGCGCGTGTGTGTGCGTGCGTCCGTCCGTCCGTCCGTCCGTCCAGAACCCTGACCCCTCTGTGTGTGTGTCCAGAACCCTGACCCCTCTGTTTGTGTGTGTCCACCCTCAGGTGGGCGCCCTGGAGAACCTGAAGGACTTTGGAGAGTGCATCATCACCATCCAGGGCCGTGTGGTGAAGAAGTTCCTCCAGGGCTTCATGGCTCCCAAGCAGAAGAAGAGGAGGTGCCACGGAGGCGAGGAGAGCAGCAAGGCGGAGGAGGTGGACGAGGAGAAGAAGCTGGCGGAGGAGGCCAGGGTGGGTGGACACACTCCTCAGCACAGTCTGGACTTCCCTTAAAGGAGAATGCTCGTTTTTGACAACCTGGACCTTATTTACGGCATATTATAAGACGTTTGACTCACCGAGATAACTTTGGTGTAATTCGGAGGCCTGTAGAAGAAATTTAAAATCCAGCGCGAGCCAAGTATATCCATGTAATGGCGGCGGACGGGGCACTGAGAATGCAGCTTCTAAAAAATCTATTTTCTGGAGCAACGCTTGCGTGCTGTGCGCATGCGTGCTGGAGCAAGTGGGGAAGCTTTTTCGTTTCTAAAGACGTTTCTAAAGATCATATTACAGAGGCATGTGAAAAACCACAACAAGTCCTCGCTCTATGTAAGCACAACTAGTGATTCATAAAGACAGATTGATGAAAACAACCGTTTCGCGGCAGAAAATATATTTTTTAGAAGCTGCATTCTCAGTGCCCCGTCCATCGCCATTACATGGATATACTTGGCTCGCGCTGGATTTTAAATTTCTTCTACAGGCCTCCGAATTACACCAAAGTTATCTCGGTGAGTCAAACGTCTTACAATATACCGTAAATAAGGTCCAGGTTGTCAAAAACGAGCATTCTCCTTTAAACATGATTTGGTCGTCCCCTCTTTTACATTGAGCTGAAGGGACAGCTGTTCTCTCAGATTCAGATCTTTATTTGTCACATGTAACGTAGTGCACAGTCACAGTGAAATGTTCCGCTCCGAGATTTGCTCATTACAGATCATTACAAATACACCATTTACACATTACACAAGAAATACAAATCTATACATCATAAAGATAAGATACAGGTATGGATAGATTATGTACATGCTATAAATGAATATGAATATAAATAATCCCAGGGGGCATGGGCATATTATCTACATCATGCTATAGATTAATAATCCCTGGGGTGAGATCCACCGTCATGTGTGTTCCTCCCCCGACCTGCAGGTGGCGACGGCGGTGGAGAAGTGGAAGACGGCGATCCGCGAGGCGCAGACCTTCTCCCGCATGCACGTGCTGCTGGGGATGCTGGACGCCTGCATCAAGTGGGACATGTCCGCGGAGAACGCCCGCTGCAAGGTCTGCCGCAAGAAAGGTGGGTGCTCCGGCAGTCTCTCTCCAGACTCCCTCCGTCTCTCCAGACTCTCATATTTACTAGGGCTGGGTATCGAGTCGAATTTCAAGAATCGATTCGATTCCGATTCACAAGGTTCGGAATCGATTATCACGATTTGATTCGATTCGATTTGATTCAATATCGATTCGGTTAGTGTTACTAAAACCTTTTTTTTTTTTAGCTGTAACCTTAATTACATGACTGCCAAGTTATGCAACACATCAATACTACGGATACTGATTTCCAAAAATGAATGAATGAATGAATCATCGAATTAATTAATGAACTATTCATTCTTTCATTTATTCATTCATTAAATAAAAGATCGATTTTGGGATTCATGAATCGATTCTGAATCATTTGATTCAGAATCGATTCAGAATCGATGAATCGATTTTTTAAACCCAGCCCTAATATTTACGCTGAATCGCTGCGCTCCACATACTACATAAGAGTCTGTGCCACTTCACCGCCCAAGCTGGTGTTCTGAGGGCGTATCGATGGGTCAACATTGAAAGAGTGACAGGTCGCAGCAGCTAATGAGAGACGCTACCCCAGGTCAGATGGGCGGGGCATAGCTATGAGTGGGAGCGCCTGAACGCAAAAGTTGTTACTGATTGGTGTCGCCAGACTTCCGGCACTACCAAAGAATTGCCAGGATTTTAACAACTGATTTTTTTCATGAAGTGTCCCAGACCCATAGAGAGATCTGCAGCATGCAGTAACGTAGTTAGCGTAGCTTACGTAGCGTATCAGCGACAGAACTCTCATAAGTCTGGCGTTAAGGCTAGGGGTCCCTCAACGCCATGCTGGCGGAGGTCGACAGGGAGTTTCTCGCAGAGCGTTAAGATGTAATCCCAACCAGAGTTCCTCTTTACTGTGAACCCAGTCTGGATGTCTGGGTCCAAGACTGGCTATTCCAAACATGGACAGTTGGTGTATCAAAGCAACATTTGCAGCCTTCCTCAGTACAGTTTATTGGGTGTCCACTCTATATCTCAGTGGTTATATATCTCAGTGGCTGTGTTTAAAGTATTTCTTGAGCACTTTGATTGAGCGGTTCACTTCTCTTTAGTGTTGAGAGTCTGTAGTCCAGCTGAGGAAGAGAGACCTGAGCCCCCAGCAGCATAGGGACAGGCTCAGGCCAGGGGGGTGTCCCACTGGTCCAGATGACCACCACCCCCACACAACTACAGACCAGCTACAGACCGCCACCCCCACACCACTACAGACCACCACCCCCACACAACTACAGACCAGCTACAGACCGCCACCCCCCACCACTACAGACCACCACCCCCACACAACTACAGACCACCACCCCCACACAACTACAGACCAGCTACAGACCGCCACCCCCACACAACTACAGACTGCCACCCCCACACCACTAGAGACCAGCTACAGACCACAACCCCCACACCACTACACACCACCACCCCCACACAACTACAGACCAGCTGAACTAGACCGCTACAGACCACCACCCCCACACAACTACAGACCACCACTCCCACACAGCTACAGACAAGTTGAACTAGACAGCTACAGATCAGCTGAACTAGACAGCTACAGACCAGCTGAACTAAACAGCTACAGACCAGCAGGTGAACTAGACATGAGCCCATAGGGATGGATATTGATAAGATTTTAGCGATTTCGATTCTGCTTATCGATCCGATTCCTTATCGATTCTCATTGGGAAAAAGAGTACAAACAGGTTTATTAACATACATTTTCTTTTATACATACTTTGAACATGACAATTACAGCGCTGTTTTTTTTTAACGTGTATTCACCTTGAACTAAAAATAAAACTGACATAAACAAATCAGTATTTTTTCTATAGAAAAAGATAAATAAAACATGAATTATTCTGTCCAATAACAGTCTAACATGTTACTAGTAGAAATTACAATGCTCCTTCCATTTAAAAAGGGTATATGAGCTGAGCTGACAAAAATAAAACTAGCAGCGGCAACTGGCAACAAATACAATCAAGTGAAGTCCAAATGTAACTGAGTAGGTCTGCAACCATCAACTGTATGGAGAATTAACAATTCTACTACTTCTACAAGAAGTAGCCTCTGACCCAGACCGACTGCCACCAGCCTGACTCTGAACGGCATCATCTAAATTACATGGATGGAAATGGAGATTATTCATATAGTGAAAGCTGGTTTACTAACACAATAGACAGGGACTCTGGAGGAGTTTACCTTCGACTACACTAACGTTAGCTGCGCTGCTGTACCCTGGAGCGCATCAAAAACGGGACATTCCTGCAAAGTTATCGCATGCTGTGTGGCCAAATGTTTTTGCATATTTGTAGTATTTCCCTTTGATGATACGTTTTTTGCAAGCATTGCAAGTGGCCGTGTTGTCATCTTGTCGCGTGAAATGTAACCACACTTTCGAACGTTTATGCCTAGACGACATGTTGCTGGCCTCTTCTTTATTTTGGGTACATCTCAGCACATGATGCTTGTGGAGTGATGTCAGTCAGTGGTGAATTGTTTGTCTAAACGTATAGATGGTTTGTAGATGTGCTGTTGCCTGACTCTCCCCTCTCTCTCTCTCTCCCAGGAGAGGATGACAAGCTGATCCTGTGTGACGAGTGTAACAAGGCCTTCCACCTGTACTGCCTGAGGCCCATCCTCCACCGTATCCCCCCCGGGGAGTGGCTCTGTCCCGCCTGCCAGCCCCCCGTGGCCCGACGCTGCTCCCGCAACAGGTAGCCCCTCTCACCCCCAGAGGAACAAGTAGCCCCTCTCACCCCCAGAGGAACAAGTAGCCCCTCTCACCCCCAGAGGAACAGGTAGCCCCTCTCACCCCCAGAGGAACAGGTAGCCCCTCTCACCCTCAGAGGAACAGGTAGCCCCCCTCACCCCCAGAGGAACAAGTAGCCCCTCTCACCCCCAGAGGAACAAGTAGCCCCTCTCACCCCCAGAGGAACAAGTAGCCCCTCTCACCCCCAGAGGAACAAGTAGCCCCTCTCACCCCCAGAGGAACAGGTAGCCCCTCTCACCCCCAGAGGGCCCAGAGCTTGTTTTTGTAGAAGGATTCAGATGTCTCTGACTAATGCAGGCATAGGGGTGTAACCATAATCATAAACCAACATTCAGTCCAGGAGTGCTCGGTTTGGTCCTCACTGTGAACTTTAAAAAAAGAGTCTGAGATAACTGTAAATGGTTATGAATCAGTACCCTTTTAGTGATCGTAGGCCATTGTTTCCCATAGGATTTTTTTCAGTGGGGGGTTGGCAGGCCCCCCGAGACTACTAGTTGTGGCGGGACGGGCATGTCACCAATACATGGTGTTGACAGTGTCATCGTAGACACGTGCAGTAAGGCATTTGTTAGCATATATATCCATGTTTGTTAGTATCGGAGCATTTCTCTGCACTGAGCTGAAATGAAACGAGTGCTTGGGTAAAGGCATATTAACAATCAGGGGTGCAGACTTGTCACCTTTAGGTGAAAATAGCCGTTTTTAATCCAAAACAGGTAATTTGTTTGATCTGTGTATGTACAGTATGGTAGGGCTGCACAATTAATTGTGAATTAATCGAAATCGCGATTATGACCTCCGCGATTAACTAATCGCAACAGGCTGCAATTAATGTGATTAATAATTTTGCTTTGAATTGAGTGTGCTATGACTACACGGACGAATCACAGGCACTTATACTGTCTGACCAATCACATGCGTTCCCGCTGAGTGGTTACGAAAAAGATGATGTCGCTCAAGCCCAGCAGGTCATATGCAAACTGTGCAGAGCTAAAGCTATTACTTTGAAATATTAATCGCAATTATTAATCGCAATTACCATTTTTAAGCAAATAATCGCAATTATCTTTTGTCATAATCGTGCAGCCCTAATGTATGGGTTTGCATGTTTGTCACCTTTTTCACCTGTGATCGGTTTACACCTCTGAACAATATTAACAATATTTATTTAGAACACAAAACCATATTACTAGAAAGCTGAAAAGTGGGTGTGAAAGCTGAAAAGAAATCGCTAAAGCATTGCTGAAAAATGCATAGCCTGAATGGGGAAAACTAGCTTGAATGCGACACCATTTAGTCCACAACATATAGCCTAGCTAATGTTAGCCTACATAGTTACTAACGTCAGAAGACATGCGCTAAACTGTGGTTACATTACTTATAGCTACAGCAACAGAAAATATTCTGACATATGCTAAATGTTAGCGATCTAAAAGTCCACTATTTTTGGCTTTTGGGGTCTTTCTTTTGCCCCTCCACAGCAGTGGTAGGAGAAACACTGGTAGGTTTTAGTTGACGTTTGTACTGTTGATGTAATAGTTCCATCAACAGTTTGTTTCGGATTGTTTTACTACACTCCTGGTGAGCGCAAAAACAATGTTCAATATCTTGGAGCTCCCTTTTAAACACGTTGTTTTCTAAGTCTGCTCTAGACTGCATTCCTGTGGTGGTTGTTTTGTCCAGGTACTAATGACGTCTGTTACAGGAACTACAACGAGGATACTGAGGAAGAGGAAGACGAGGAGTCTGAGGAAGAGTCGGAAGACGAGGATGATGATGAGGAGGATAATGATTACAAGGCCATGGGCCACAGCTGTGAGTGCACGCACCTCTAGAGGGCAGCCTGCCCCATATCACCCCGTGTTAAGGTCACTACCTGGCAAGGGACCTGGTCCAACTCTACCCAGTCTACCCCTGAGAAAGACCCTCTGACCCACAGCTCTGTCTGTAGATCTACAGGGATCCACCAGCTCTGTCTGTAGATCTACAGGGATCCACCAGCTCTGTGTAGATATACAGGGATCCACCAGCTGTCTGTAGCTCTAGAGCAGTGATCCACCAGCTGTGTCTGTAGCTCTAGAGCAGTGATCCACCAGCTGTGTCTGTAGCTCTAGAGCAGTGATCCACCAGCTGTGTCTGTAGCTCTAGAGCAGTGATCCACCAGCTGTGTCTGTAGCTCTAGAGCAGTGATCCACCAGCTGTGTCTGTAGCTCTAGAGCAGTGATCCACCAGGCTCAGTAGGAGGCTGCAGAGGGACTGGAATGCGAGAGGGATTCTGGGTCCTGTTCTCTCCTGAGGGATTCTGGGTCCTGTTCTCTCCTGAGGGATTCTGGGTCCTGTTCTCTCCTGAGGGATTCTGGGTCCTGTGGGAACATGGGTCCTGTTCTCTCCTGAGGGAACCTGGGTCCTGTTCTCTCCTGAGGGAACCTGGGTCCTGTTCTCTCCTGGGGGAATGTGGGTCCTGTTCTCTCCTGAGGGATTGTGGGTCCTGTTCTCTCCTGGGGGATTGTGGGACCTGTTCTGTCCCTGCCCGTGGTCTGAGTGGTCCGGGAGCCCCTTTGATCCGCAGGGCCTCTCACCCGGCTAGGCTGAGGGTATGTGGCAGGGTGATCCTCTGTGAGTTCAGCCCCGTACGCTGGGTAGCCACAGACCATTGTGTTTGTGTAGAGCCAGGAGGAGGACTGTGTGGTCCAGCGACTCGTCCCTCATCCCCGCCACATAGTTTGAGGAACTCTTTCTCTGTCTCTTCTCCATACATACACGGTCTCATCCTAGTGCACACTGAGGTACATGTAGCTTAACCCCCCAGCTGAGATGTGCTGGCCCTGCTAGACAGACAGGAGCCTTGCTTTTTATGTCATAAAAATACACAATTCACAGCTTTTTGCCTTAGAAAATGTCTCTTACAGATCAGCACATTTGTCAATACTATTTGTATTACTTTTATGTATAATATTTGTATGACCTTTAAATTAATTGAGTTGAAGTGTTTATTAATCTGAGGATTCTGCTCCACAGTGAGACCGAGGAAGAAGAACAAGCAGCAGTCTTCTCGCTCCAAAGGTTCCAGTAAGAGCGGGACTAAGAAACAGTCTCCCCCTAGTGGCCGGGGCAGCAAACAGAGGGCCGCTCCCAGCAGCCCCGCAGACATCGACGAGCTGGTGAGAACAAACACACGAGTAAACAGCTGTTTATATTCTGTCTTCAACATTTTTAGGGAACCTGTGTTCATGTGACAATCTATCTATTGACAGATTACTAATAATGTGTTGTTCTAAGGTGTCTGCACACAGCCCCAACCAACGCCAACCAACACCCAACATTCTAAAGTTGGCAGTTGTTAGAATGTTGGAATTGGAATTTAAAATTCAGCTGCAAAATCCTTCCAATCCACGCCAACAGTCACCAACAAACATGGCATACCAATCCAACGCTGGTGTTGGTTGGGGCAGTGTGCAGACACCTTTAGATGTTATTTACCATATTGACCCAAATATAAAAGTTTTTTTTTCCTGGAAAAACTTGGGGTGGTCTTATATTCAGGGTCTAGACTTGGATAGAGCGCCCTGACTGAAGCCAGCTAAAGTTGTTCACAGCTAACGTTAGAGCACCATAGCTATAATCTATAATCAAACCAAATCCTGCAAGCTATAACGCTACGGCAGTGAAAAACAATCTGAGGCTGGTAATCATTTTGTTTGTCAGTTTGTCATTGCAATAGTGTGTTCTGACCGTTATTTTCACAATTTCAGTTCTTGAAGTGGTATTTTGTTGGTAAGTTTTAACATTAGAGTTCCTGGTTTAGTCACCGCATTCGGCCTGCGTCAGATGGGCTACATGGGTGTTTTTTCATGTAATATGTAATATATATTCATGTACTCAGGGTCTTATATTACGGTCAGTACGGTATACTCATGTACTCAGAGTCTTATTTTAGGGGACGATATATATATGAGATTAGCGACGGTGAAGCCGTGTTTGTTTGTAGGCTAATAGTGCTCTGCTTCTCTCTCCCAAGATCCCCGAGTCGCGGGGCAGTATATGTGTGTGGGTGTGTGCGCGCGCTCTCTCTCTCTCCTCGCGTCACTCTGCAGCGAGCAGCACAACAGTTTTTCCCCCCTCATATGCACGCATGTTCGAGAGGATGGTAGCTAACCTGAGATGGCTACAAGTACAAATGTCGACTGTCCACAGCTTGTCGATAAAGCTGATGCGCGCAGCGAAATCTGGCATATTTTGCTTACAGAGCCGACAGTGAGGGCAAGCTCACGGACATTTGCCCATCTGTAAATGATGCTACAAATCTATACAAACCAAGGGAGCCAATACAACCAACCTGGCAAAGCATCTTTCCAGACAGACATGCCGACTTACACAAACAATTCAAAGAGTGACAGGTTAGCGAATGTGATAGAAGATAAGACACACACAGCAGCAACACCAGTACTGTAACTGAATACAACCGAAGGATATTTAGCCTACCTTATGTTTGAATGTATGAATGCACAATACATTTATTGCACTAGATGATGGCTAGAGAAGCTAATTTTCATCTGTAGAATGCGATTTTTAGCTAGCATAGCTGCAGCCTACAGTAGCTGCAAGCCTAGCTCTCTGCCTAGCGCACGTGTGACAAAAAAAATCAATACCTGTATTTTTTCCAGGAAGTAAGAAATTATATACTTTGATATAAGATTACAACAAAAGTAGAATTTAGTACTTTTTTTGGCATATATCGTTGCATAGGTGAACACTGACCAATTGCGACTTTAAGGTTAGTGTTGACGCGTGTAATGTTAGGTTAAGGTTAGTGTTGACGTGTGTAATGTTGGGCTAAGGTTAGTGTTGACGCGTGTAATGTTAGGTTAAGGTTAGTGTTGACGCGTGTAATGTTAGGTTAAAGGGTTCCACATATGCTAATTTAACCTACCTTCTATCTCTACCTTTGGTCCCGAAAATGTGTTCTATGTGTTTGGTCTGAATAAACATGTATTTATTTATCAGGGCTATTTTAGTATCCCCCCCCCCCCCCCCCACCCAGGCTGAATTGACTTGATTCAGAGTATGCTAATTATTTATTTAAATTAGTTCCCGCCAGGTAATGTTACCGCCCACTTTGCTGTTTTGAAAAGATGGCAGCTAATTTGGTTCCTTACGATTTTGACCCACCTAGCGATCCAGAAAACGACAACCACCAGCCGTTAGGGTTAGGGTTGCCACCAGGTGCATCAATCAAATGCATCGATTCTATTGACAGGTGTCATTACAGCGATGCGTGTGCAATTTCGAAACAGGATGATGACGTTGCACAGAAAAAGGTCTATAGCTTACCAGCAACTTGTTGGCTAATGTACCCGAGCCTTTTTAGTTAAACCAGGAGGCTAAAATAGCAGTCACATAGGCCTAACGTTATTACCAAAATAGCAAATAGGCGAGCCAACTGTAAACAATCTAAGTGCCTGTTAGAATAATACTAACGTTATCGCGCCGGCTACAACAGCCACCATCCACACACACAAAGCACAACTCGTGGAGTTTGGTATTTTTGTACTTACAGTTTCAGCGTCTTCACGAACAGTTGGTATAGCATCGTTCCTTAGAAGCAGGAACTTTGCAAGTCCTTGTTCAAACTGGCCGAGATTTATGAACGATACGCGAGTAAAGTGCGCAGCGCACACTAAGACTGATTTAGGAAGGGTTTCGGGAATATTACAATTATAAATAAAATTCAACCACTTATCTTTTCTTTCATCGCGTGGGAGGGAGTGGAGAGGCTTGTTTGTTAGAGAACAGCCAAGGACATGGCCCCGTTTACCAAATTTAATGTCCATCCTCGTAGGACAGACTGGAGACGCGAGGCTAGGTAAATGATAAGGTGGCCTACGCAACAATCTAAATATGCTAATCAGGGGCGAAGTATGCAAATTCTCAAAAAACGTGACGTCAGGGCCCCCACTTCCGGAAAATGAAGCAATTGATAGGAGGGGGGAGGGGGGGAAAGCGCTCACGGGCAATACAGAGAGAGCAGCGAGTGTTAGGAATTGGGACTGGGCATATCAGTAAGACTCAAAAACCGAAATGAGGGTGAAAAATACATTTTTGATTGAGTTTAGCATATGTGGAACCCTTTAAGGCTAGTGTTGACGTGTGTAATGTTAGGTTAAGGTTAGTGTAGACGTGTGTAATGTTAGGTTAAGGTTAGTGTTGACGCGTGTAATGTTAGGTTAAGGTTAGTGTTGACGCGTGTAATGTTAGGTTAAGGTTAGCGTTGACGCGTGTAATGTTAGGTTAAGGTTAGTGTTGACGCGTGTAATGTTAGGTTAAGGTTAGCGTTGACGCGTGTGATGTTAGGTTAAGGTTAGTGTTGACGTGTGTTGTGTTGCTGCAGGTGCGTCAGAGCTCCAGGACTGGGGTGAGCAGACAGGTGCTGGAGCTGGAGAGGTGTGAGGAGATCGTCCAGAAAATGGTCAAGTTCCGCTACAGCTGGCCGTTCAGGTGAGCTCAACACAGACGGCTCAACACAGACAGCTCAACACAGACAGCTCAACAGCAGGGTTCACCTGAAACCCGTCTTTTTGCTGTCCCCAAGCTGTACAGCTGCAATGTGATGTATGGAACAGCAGGTCTCTAACAATACTACATGTTATAACAGCTGAACTCTGACCCCCCTCCCTGCAGAGAGCCTGCGTCTGTAGTAATAATACATGTTATAACAGTGATTAAACCCCTGGAACTTGTCCAGAAAGTTGCTGCTCGCCCCAAATTCTCCCACACAACTTCGTTCTCTACACTGGCTCCCAGTAGCAGCTCGCATCCAGTTTAAAACTCTGGCACTAGCCTACAGGCCAATGAAAGGAACAGCCCCCCCTACCTCCAGGCCATGGTCAAACCCTACACCCCCTCCTGAATGCCATGCTCTGCTACCTCGGGGCGACTGGTTGCCCTGTCACTCCGAGGCTCCAGCGGTCGATCGACACGGTCACGGCTCTTCTCTGTCCTGGCCCCACAGTGGTGGAATGAACTGCCCACTGATGTCAGGACAGTAGAGTCGCTGCCCATCTTTCGCCACAGGCTCAAAACTCACCTCTTCAAGAAGTACTACAACAATCCTCCCTCCTAAACACTTATTGTATTTCAGATTGCTATTCTTGCACTTTTCCTTCAGCACTAGATTATGCTCTTATTCACTTGTTTTAGAAAGGAGATGCACTTGAGTTCTGGCGAGTACATTGGCTTTTCCTACATTAAATGCAATTATTGTTAGTCGCTTTGGATAAAAGCGTCTGCTAAATGACTAATGTAAAATGTAATGATACTACATGTTATAACAGCTGAACCCTGTCCCCCTTCCCTGCAGAGAGCCTGTGTCTGTGGAGGAAGCGGAAGACTATCTGGACATCATCTCCAGCCCCATGGACTTCCACAGCATCCTGGCCAAGTTCTCGGAGGGCCAGTACCGCCACCCCCAGGACTTCCTGGAGGACGTGAAGCTGGTGTTCTCCAACGCCGAGGAGTACAACCGCCCTGGCAGCGCCGTGCTCTCCTGCATGGCCAAGACCGAGGCCTGCTTCACCGAGCTGCTGCACAAGCTGCTGCCCGGCCTCGGCTACCTGCGCCGGCGCCAACGCAAGCGCCCGCAGGACACGCCGGTCCACTCCGACCAGGGCAGCGAGGAGGAGGAGGAGACGGAGGAGGGGAGGAAGATTCAGAACGGCAAGTCCGGCCGGCCCAGGAGAGGGACGGCGGAGCGGGGCAGGAAGACGCGGCGGAGCAGACAGCGAGACGAGGAGGAGGAGGAAGAAGAGGACAGCGAGGGGGAGGAGGGCGTCAGGAGGAAGAGCAAGCGTGCCGCCAGCAGGAGGGATTACCGGGAGGAGGAGAGCGATGGCGAGCGCCGCAGCAGGAGAACTCGTCAGCATGGGGGGCGCGGCCGGGGGGGCGGGGCCAGCAGTCGGGGGGGCAGGGCCAGCGACCAGGACAGGCCGAGCCAGCCACATTCCAAGAGGCAGAAACGCTCATCGTGAGTCCGGGGGGGCCTCAGTCTCGTCTTTTCTAAATATCTGTCCCTTCTCAAACGAAAACGAACCGCTCCTTATTACCGGAGACGGGGGACTCAACTCTGACAGAGTTTTTCTGTTTTTGGATTTATGTTCATATTTTGAAAAGCGGTAGAAAACTGATTTATATTTGTAATGCCTTTGATATGGGTGATTTTTTTTTTTTTTTTACTGATTTGTGAGAGCATTCAAAGAGACTTTAATTTAGAATTTAAAATCCCTGTTTCCTTCGATATCACTTCCTCCCCGAGAGCAGTGGCAGAACCGGGCTGCATCCAGCGCTCCCAGAGTCCAGGGTTTGTCTGTGTGTGAGGCGGCAGCCGCTGTCACGTATAATCGACCGCGCGGTCCCGACACGCGTCGCCACGGGGCAAATAAACGCTGGTAAAGTCATCTGACGTTGGTCTCCCCATGTTGCTCTGTATCGCCCTGTCGAAGCTTGGGCCCCAACGTGTCTCGTGTAGTCCGGCCTCGGTTCTGACCCGGTTCTGAGGAGCCGTCCTGAGACGAGTCGGTCCCGGGCCCACGGAGGCAGGCTGGATGCTCCTATTCTGGACCCGGTGTTTAGAAGACGTACAGACAGGTGCATATGGGTATGAAAATTGGGCATTCTAAGGCTGCCTTTTGCACATTTGGCTGGAAGGCAGTACTTGCAAGTTATTGCGTAACCACTTGTAGATTTGTTAGCATCAGGTCAGGGAACTCTTTAACTGTGCGTCCCGTCATGAACACCAGGTGGTGCTATGCTCCTGCACTGAGAACATTGATCGAACGGTCTCACTAAAGGCCTCTTTCTCTGAAGGTCAGTACAGTGGAGAATGTGTTGAAACAGCCCTTAACCTCTTGCTGGTGGCAGCGTTGGCGCGTCCTGGACTGCCGGTGAACAGTAGAAGTGTCGAGGTGCACAGGTGCTGGTTCGTTGGTGATGGACCTCCATGTCTGGGTTGGCCCTGCTCTGTGTGTACGATGCTGAGTCATCGGGCAGTGTTCCCCTTCCCCCCGACCCTGGTTTGGTTCATTGGTTAGTTTTATAAATGCTTTGATAATATTCCGCTCTCTTTTTTTTTTTGTCCATTCATTCAACTCCTCTATACCTGACATGATTAGCTGAGGTCATAATTGACTGTTAAAATTGATAAATCTTATTTTTTCATAGAAGACTTGCCTGAAAAATCTACAGCAAAAGTGACTGCCCGACTGTAAATGCTTTCTTTCTGGAGGAACTGAGTCTTTTACACCTCATTTTTTATATTTATAGTCTCTAAACTGGGACAGGGGTGGGACAGGTTTGGGGCCACTTCTGTAAAGAATTTTCAATAAAGACTATGAGTGTAGATCTCCCCTGTTTGTTTCAATAAAGACTATGGACTATGAGTGTAGATCTCTCCTGTTTGTGTTGAGGTGTAGTGTCCCCAGTCATCACTGCCACTGGTAACCTTTCTGATAGATCATTGACAGTGAGGCGGCCGAGGGACCCCGGCTTGATCTGTTTTCTTTACTTTTTAATAAAACATAATTGTCTTGTTCTCTGGAGTGGACTCTTGTTTGATTCGACTGTCAGGAAGTGTGTATTACACACACTGGTGGAGCTAGCTGGGCAGAGGGACACAGCAGACATGGATTCACTTAAATCACCCGGAGGGAGAAGGACCTTCACTGAAGCCGTGGAGTGAAAGCAGCTTTTGTGGAGCACAGTGAAAGTGCTGGTGTCTGAGGAGGTACGTCTCGCTGGCGGGGTAGGTCTCTCGCTGACGCTGGTGTTTTGGTTGGACCCCGCCGGTGCGCTGGTGGCACCAGCCATTCCTCATTGGTGAGAAGACACTGTGGGCTCCAGACCAGTTTCCACTGGCACACTGGGGGAGACGGGAGAGAGACAGGGTGGAGGAGAAGGATACAGGGTGGAGGAGAGACGGCGTGGAGGAGGGAGACAGGGTGGAGGAGAGAGACGGTGGAGAAGAGGGAGAGGGTGGACGAGAGACGGCGTGGAGGAGAGAGGGTGGACGAGGGAGAGAGGGTGGACGAGGGAGACAGGCTGGAGGAGAGAAAGACGGTGGAGGAGGAGAAGAAAGAGTCGACTATCGGTCTAGTCTATCGTAGGTCTAGTCTATCGTAGGTCTAGTCCATCGTAGGTCTAGTCCATCGTAGGTCTAGTCCATCGTAGGTCTAGTCTATCGTAGGTCTAGTCTATCGTAGGTCTAGTCTATCGTAGGTCTAGTCTATCGTAGGTCTAGTCTATCGTAGGTCTAGTCTACCGTAGGTCCACTCTATACAGGAGTGTAGGAGCCCCTAGGCGGTGTGTATGGGGTCAGGCAGGCCTCACACCCAGCAAACATTGACCTCCAGCTTTGTTCCCAGGCCTGGCTCAGGGCAGAGGCCTTCCAGCACTGCAGCAAACAAGCGCATGTCTCAGTCTCACTCCCAACGATACTGTGTGTAGTACGTGGGTGTGTATAGAAGAGTGTGTAGCCTGTAACTCAGGAGATTGTGGACCTGGTCAAGGTACACTCTCACTGACTGGACACTAGCTTTCCTTTGCCCTAATCGACAGAGTTGATCTTGGCACAGGAAGTTGATTTGGATGATGTGTGAATGAGTGGATCATTGTAGATATGTTGGGAAGCTGGACATGAATTGAAATGAGTGAATTCTGCAAGTCCATGTGAATATGATGTCTGTGACTATGGGGAGGAATGGATTATAGTGACGTGAACAGGTTAGGGTGAGGATTATAGTGATTTGAACAGATTAGGGTTAGGATTATAGTGATGTGAACAGGTTATGGTGAGGATTATAGTGATGTGAACAGGTTAGTGTGAGGATTATAGTGATGTGAACAGATTAGGGTTAGGATTATTGTGAACATAAGATAAACAGGAGGTAGATTAGGGCTTCAGTGATCCTGACAGAGCCAACTGATACCGTATGATCTCTACAGCAACATGCCCTAAATATGTCTCCATCTCAATGTGAGCAGGGATGGTTATTAATGAATTATTAACAAAACCGCCCCCCCCCCCCCCCACCCTTCTGTTCAGTCCACCACTCTCTCCCAATCTCTGTTCATATGTGCGTCCTCTTCCTCTGATGATAGACCAAAGTAAAAAATAAATAAATAAAAAGGTTGAATCCAGAGTTGGGGGGGCAGTTTTCCCCCCTAGGGGCGGTAGAGAGTTCCTCCCGCTGGCAGATTGGTCTTCCCGTCCGCCAGGGCAGGACGCCTCATCACGCCCACTCCGCCCCCCCTGGCCAGCCATCTCCCCTGAGAGGAGGGTGTGAGGCGCCCACCCCGCCCCCTGGCCAGCCATCTCCTCTGAGAGGGGGGCGTTAGGCGGCGGTGACCAATCTGCCACCGTGCCGCACCCCCCCCTCCCCAGACCTGGTCTTTCCTCATCCCCCCCAGACCTGCTCTTTCCTCATCCCCCCCAGACCTGCTCTTTCCTCACCCCCCCCCAGACCTGCTCTTTCCTCATCCCCCCCCCCAGACCTGCTCTTTCCTCATCCACCCCCAGACCTGCTCTTTCCTCATCCCCCCCAGACCTGCTCTTTCCTCATCCACCCCCAGACCTGCTCTTTCCTCATCCCCCCCAGACCTGCTCTTTCCTCATCCCCCCCAGACCTGCTCTTTCCTCATCCCCCCCCCCAGACCTGCTCTTTCCTCATCCACCCCCAGACCTGCTCTTTCCTCATCCCCCCCCCCCCCCCAGACCTGCTCTTTCCTCATCCCCCCCCAGACCTGCTCTTTCCTCATCCCCCCCCCCCAGACCTGCTCTTTCCTCATCCCTCCCCAGACCTGCTCTTTCCTCATTCCTCCCCAGACCTGCTCTTTCCTCATCCCCCCCCAGACCTGCTCTTTCGGCCGGGCTTGAGAGCTGTGTGAATGAGGCTGTAGCCCTGGTAACCCATGTTCAGGGCTTGAAAGCTGAACGTTTAACTCGGTTACACCCCCAAAATACAACAGCTAGAAAAAGACCAATGAGAGTTTACAACAGCCAAGTATTTACACAGAAAAACCTGGAGACCGACAGTTTTACTTTCTATATCGACCACAACAAACCTTAACTTGATCCCCTTGCTGTTTCAAGCTGCATACCGGAGTGCAAACGGCAGATGAAAGATGTGAGGAATGAATAGGTAACAGTGCGTAGCTGTCCAGTATATAACCACCCGGGGAACCCGTCCTCCTACACAGCAGAACCAAACACGGCCGATTCATTAGGACAGAAAAGCCGGTTGCAGCTGTTGTCCTGCGCCAGGTCAGATTCCCACTACAAAAAGCAGGTCAAAAACTGATTTTTATAAGAGATGTGAGTTTGGGTAATGGTGCCCTTCTAGAGTGAGTGCGCTTGTGTGTGTGTGTGTGTGTACTGTATATGTGTGTGTGTATGATGTAAATGAAAGAAACGGTGTGAGTCTCCAGGATATGTGTATAGGAGAAAGCTTGTGCAAGAGTTTGTGTGTGTGTGTGTGTGTGTGTGTGTGTGTGTAGGAGTGCACTTGCATTTGTGTGTGTGAGTATGTGTATGTGTGTGTGTGAGTGTGTGTAGGAGTGTGCTTGTGTGTGTGTCTGTCGGAGTGTGCTTGTGTGTGTGTGTGTGTGTGTGCGTGCGTGTGTGTGTGTGTGTGTGTAGGAGTGTGTGTGTGCGTGCGTGTGTGTAAATGTTTTAATGGGAAGCAGTCAGAGGGCTGTTGACGGCCCCATAAAGGAGTCTTTGAGTGGCGGTCCTGTAAACGCGTAGCAGATGTGAGGAGAGAATATCCGGCCAGGTTGAGCGGCCGTTCGCAGCCAGGCAGGCGACAGCCAGGGGAGGCAGGCGGACGAAGGGCAGCCCCCCACCCCGCGGGACAGACGCTGCTTCTCCGGGTGCAGGGGGAGTCTGGGAGCCAGGCACCGCGCCACCTCTCCTGGCTCTGCCGCCACCGGAGGGCCCCCGGGTGGAGGGACTGGCGCCTCACGGCTAATTAACGTCCTCTCTTTACAGCGCCGGCGCGGCCAGGTAACACACGATACCCGCGTCCCTCTGGCCTGCGCTCAGAACACCGTGGCGTCCGCCAGAGACCGATGAGCTCACCCGTATGACCAGGTCAGTGGCCCCCTCGATCCGGCCACCAGACCTGACGATGTCTGTCTTACTGGAGCCCAATCCTCAAAGGAAATGAGTACAACGCAACCCAGCGGTCTGCGACCTGCGGCGTGTCGTCTGATTGGACGTGCAAAAAAAAACAACACGAGGATGGAGTTTCACTATCAGCACCTCCCAGGGTGCCCCAACCCTCCCCGCCCGCCCTCACAGACGTCTGGCCCCGCCCCGCCCGGCCCCCCCAGCACCGCCACACCGCCCGAGGCATCGCTTTCACTTTTAATTAAAACTTCACACCCAAAATAAACGTGGCCGTGCGTATCGGCCAGTCAGCAACGGCGCGGGAAAGGGGACCCCGTGGGCCAGATGTTTGCCCTAGCCCAGGTTAAATATCCAAGTGGCAGCTTTCTCTGTAAGGGAATCCGCCCTCTGTGTCGTTTGTCGGATTAGCGAGGGCAACGCAAACATGGGATCGAGTTCCGCCTGTTTCCCGCTCTCTGGGATAAACACCCTGCCCCCTCCTCCCACACACACACACCCCTCCACTCTCTCTGGGCGCTCTGCATAAACACCCTGACCCCCCCCCCCTCTGCTCTCTCTGGGCGCTCTGCATAAGCACCCTGACCGCCCCACACGCTCTTTGTGCGTGCGTTTGATTATGTTGCCGGTAACACTGGGTAAGTGTGCGTGCGTAGGACCAAAGAAGGAGGATTTCAGATCCTGGAGGAGCTCTCTGATCTCAGAGGACCCTTCAAATTGGAACTGTGGAGGAATTCACACAGCCTCTTCAAGGTGTCCGCACACTGCCCTAACCAACGCCAAACAACGGCAACCAACACCAGCGTTGGATCGGTGTGCCACGCTTGTTGGTGACTGTTGGCGTCAGTTGGCCGGATCTTGCAGCTGAATTTTAAACTTCCAACATTCTAACAGCAACTGCCAACTTTAGAATGGTCAGTGTTGTTCTAGCAGGGCCTGATCTGGTAGAGAGGTCAGTGTGGTTCTAGCAGGGCCTGACCTGGTAGAGAGGTCAGTGTGGTTCTAGCAGGGCCTGACCTGGTAGAGAGGTCAGTGTGGTTCTAGCAGGGCCTGACCTGGTAGAGAGGTCAGTGTGGTTCTAGCAGGGCCTGATCTGGTAGAGAGGTCAGTGTGGTTCTAGCAGGGCCTGACCTGGTAGAGAGGTCAGTGTGGTTCTAGCAGGGCCTGACCTGGTAGAGAGGTCAGTGTGGTTCTAGCAGGGCCTGACCTGGTAGAGAGGTCAGTGTGGTTCTAGCAGGGCCTGACCTGGTAGAGAGGTCAGTGTGGTTCTAGCAGGGCCTGACCTGGTAGAGAGGTCAGTGTGGTTCTAACAGGGCCTGACCTGGTAGAGAGGTCAGTGTGGTTCTAACAGGGCCTGACCTGGTAGAGAGGTCAGTGTGGTTCTAGCAGGGCCTGACCTGGTAGAGAGGTCAGTGTGGTTGTGTATCTGTCTGTCAGAACCCGGAGCTACAGTCGGCAGTCTGGCCCCACTAATAGCTACTTTACCCACACATCCACCCAGCGGTGTGGACCAGTGACGCTCTGCCGGAGCCTGTAAACAGGGCCAGATGCAACCCATCCCCCCCAAAAAAACGCACAAAGGAAATGTTTTATAGCCGTGTTACAGCAGGTCTTCTTCACAGGAGGAGGTGTGAGCAGTAAGATCCTCACAGGTTGAAACGCTACTCGTCAACTACTCATCGCCCCTAGCGAATACGGCGCTGCTATTGCTAAGAACATAAAGAATAGCTTACATGCAACAGCGTTTCTGAGCGTCGCGGGGCTGAGCCCTTCGCTTGCGACGCACAAAAGGTCCAGTGTGCGACTCCAGCTGGTTCCTGTTAGCGCTGGACTGGATAACGTACGGTGATCAGGCTGTGTCAACATCACTGGCTGGAAAACCGCCTTAATTGATGATAGGAACATTTGAAGCAAAAATATGTTTGAACTGCCTAGAGCTGTCTCATTGAGTTCTCTGTTTCATTTTGCCCCCAAAAACACAGACAGACAGACAGACAGGCGCTAATTAGCGGCGGACAGACTAATGATGCTCTGGTGGGCGAGAGCAGCTAAGAGGATGTTGATTCTTGTCTGTACGGGACAGATCAGAGGATGTTGAGCTGGTGGTCTCAGCTGGTTTAGACTGGTACACGCGTGACCCTCCAGTCCCCCTGTAACCCCTCCCCTCCACCTGGCTGGGGGCTCTTTCATTTGGCACTTCCCTGAGGGATGGAGGTCACTGTCATTACACCGCTATCAGCTGGCCCACAACGGCCTTGTAGGCCTCCAGGTATCACTCCTGTGCCTGTGTGTGTGCCTGTGTGCCTGTGTGTGTGTATGTGTGTGTGTGTGTGTGTGCGTGAGTGTGCATCTGTGTGTGTGCATCTGTATGTGTGCCAGAGCCCCATGGGGAGATCCCCCTTACACACCTCTGTGGGACGTCACACCAAGACTGGAGTGAAACCCTGTGTGAGGAGGGGGGGGGGGGGGGGGGGTGATTCCAGAGGGGGAGGGAGATGTGAGACCCTGTGTGAGGGAGGGGGGGGGTGATTCCAGAGGGGGAGGGAGATGTGAGACCCTGTGTGAGGGAGGGGGGGGGGTGATTCCAGAGGGGGAGGGAGATGTGAGACCCTGTGTGAGGGAGGGGGGGGGGGGTGATTATCACCTGGGTAATAATCACACACAGCTATACTGATCTGCCATCTCCTCTCCCAGGGTGTGTGACAGGGTGGTCTTTCTGGTGGTCTGTATGATAGGGTGGTCTTTCTGGTGGTCTGTGTGATGGGCTGGTCTATGTGATAGGGCTGGTCTTTCTTTCTGGGTTTGAAAGTCATGGGGAGTAAAAGCACAAAGCAGGACAGAGGAAGGGGCGGGGCTTAGCTTTAGTGTCTCATATCCTGTTCTCTAACACACTTCCTGCCCTTTTCAGTGATTTCAGCAGGTCATGTACGGTTTTGTATTTGTTGTTGTTGTGCTCTTTGTTGTTGTTTTGTGGTGTTGTTGTTACTCCTGCTCCCTCACTCTCTTTCTCTGGGGGAGAGATTAGAGCAAGTGCTGCCTAGCAACGGAATAGAAAATGGCAGCTGAGGAGGAAGGGGCGCTGCTCTCTCTCTCTCTCTCTCTCCAGCGCCTGACCTACTAAAACCCCAGCCTACGATCAAGAACACACCACCAGGACAGGCTGGAGGGGATCCCCACCCCTCAAACAGAGGCTGGTTATTGCTGACCCTGGCTCCTCCGGCGGGGGAGGACACCTAAGAGACACTTTAAATGTGGAGGGGGAGCGTCTGTCTGGGGAGGAAGAGGACAAACAAGCAAGAGATCAAATGGACCTGAGAAGACCAGAGTGGGCAAAGGCCATTAGTGCTGATCACACCCATGCTGTCAGAGAGAGAGGGATACAGAGAGAGAGACAGAGAGAGAGGAGAGACAGAGAGAGGAGAGACTGAGAGAGGAGAGAGAGAGAGAGAGAGAGAGAGGAGAGAGAGAGAGAAGAGAGAGAGACAGAGAGAGAGAAGAGAGAGGGACAGACAGAGAGAGAGAGAAGAGTAGAGAGAGGAGAGAGAGAGACAGAGAGACAGGTCTCAGTGAGGGGCAGGGAGTCCAGGTCTATGGTGATGGAGCGCCGGTGAGATGGAGCTGGTGTAGGCCGAGCCGTGGGTACAGGAGGTTTATGTTTAGCAGTAGGGTGGTTGAGACGGGTCGGACTCACCCTTTCTCAGACCTTGGGCGAGGTCCAGGACTTCATGGCTAGCTCCATAGACATAGATAGCACCTGCCCTGTTGGGGTGGAAGCCGTCCCTAGCGAAGAGGTCCCCACGGTCCCAGAAGGTAGTGAAGTTATCCGCAAAAGGGATATTCATGCGGCATTGTACTTTCCTATCGGTGTGCTCATCTCAGTACACAGGGATTGGGATGTGATACTACAGGTACACTGGTAACCAGACACATCCCACAGAGGAAGGAACATCATACTTCCTGGGACTAACTGATTCACTTTTTATGTGTTTCTGTGTTTGGTGATTTTGTGTAGTAGGCCTCGTCAAGGCTACTGTATCATCTCCCCTCATTTTTACACAGGTGGACATTGCAAATAAGAAATGGTTCTTAACTGACCTCCCTGTATTAGAAACTTTAGAAATGTAATTGAGACTGTGTGTACATTTCTGGGATTGTTCAATTCTTACTGTTGGAATAATCTGGAACAACATAGACTCTAGAAGATAGAGAGGGGGTCCATGTGCTGTCTTCTTCTTCTTCAACTTCTTCTTCTTCTTCTTCTTATCTTATTACTGAGATGTCAAAGTTAAAGTCAGGTACGAGTGGTAAAATGTTCTTCTGTTAGCTCCTAGATTGTGCAACACTAAGAAATAAACTATGTGTTATGTGTAAATACAAGATGCAACATACAGTATACAGTATATGCATATATATATATATGCATATATATATATATATAAGTTGAGTTCAATAGATACGTGTAAGTATGGGTCTGAAGGAAATATATGCATGTTCACAAGTATGGAATGTAGTTCTGTATATTCTACAAGTATAAATATAAAGTGCAGTTGTGCTGAATGTAGCTGTAGAGTTGAGTCCAGAGTCAGACCATCTCTTCATCCAGGATCCTGAGTGTCTGAGGGAAGAAACTCTTTCTGAGCCTCTCTGAGAAGCTGTAGTATTGTAGCTACCACTCTTGCTTATTGTCTAAAATGATTATAGCTTATTACTGAGTTATCACATTGTCGCTGTAGTCTAAATTTCCAAATATTATCTGTAAAACCTCCCAAATTCCAAGACATTGAAAAACACTGACAAAGCTCTATAGGCTACTGCAGGAAATTAACTTTCCAAATCTTTGCGTTTTGCTAAGATTTCACACAGATATTGTACTGTAAGGTTTTCTGTGGTGGTTGTTTCTTTAGCAGGTTGTTTTCCAAGCGAGGGTCACGTCAAGGTCATTCCTTCACATTTCTGTCTCCTCATCAGGCGTTTGGTTTGGATTGACTTGAACATGTAATATTAGGCCCACATTATATTTCTATTGATGTATCCATGGGTGTGAGACTGTCACTGTGTAGGAGTTGGACAGTATGTTTATGCTGTTAGCAGTGTGTGTGTGTGTGTGTGAGTGCATGTGTGTATGTATGCGTGTGTGTGTGTGTGTGTGTGAGCCCAGCAGCGAGGAGCTGAGTGTGTGTGTGTGCGTGTGTGTGTGAGCCCAGCAGTGAGGAGCTGAGTGTGTGAGTGTGTGTGTGCGTGCATGTGTGTGTGTGAGCCCAGCAGCAAGGAGCTGAGTGTGTGTGTGTGCGTGTGTGTGGGTGTGCGTGTGTGTGCGTGTGTGTGTGTGCGTGTGTGTGTGTGTGCGTGAGTGTGTGTGTGTGAGAGCCCAGCAGTGAGGAGCTGAGTGTGTGAACTCAAGACTGCAGCATTTTCATGGAAAGCGTCTCTTTGGGGCCGGCAGGTTCTCAATGTGCTCATTTACACATCAAAACCCCACGGCCTGGAGAGGGAGGGGGGGGGAGAAGGGCCGTGTGGGGGTGTAGGGTGTGTGTGGGGGGGTGTAGGGGTGTGTGTGTGGGGGGTGTAGGGGTGTGTGTGTGGGGTGTAGGGGTGTGTGTGGGGGGTGGGGGTGTTGGTGTGTGTGTGTGGGGGGTGTAGGGGTGTGTGTGGGGTGTAGGGGTGTTTGTGATGGGTGGGGGTGTTGGTGTGTGTGTGTGGGGGGTGTAGGGGTGTGTGTGGGGGTGTAGGGGTGTGTGTGGGGGGTGGGGGTGTTGGTGTGTGGGGGGGGGGTGTAGGGGTGTGTGTGGGGGTGTAGGGGTGTGTGGGGGGTGTAGGGGTGTGTGTGGGGGTGTGTGTGGGGGTGTATGGGTGTAGGGTGTGTAGGGGTGTGTGTGGGGGTGTAGGGGTGTGTGTGGGGGTGTAGGGGTGTAGGGTGTGTGAGGCGTGTAGGGGTTTGTGTGGGGGTGTAGGGGTGTAGGGTGTGTGGGTGGGGTGGCAGGGTAATGAGCGATGCCCTCTCTTCTTTTTCTCCCCTGATGGGTGGGAGGGGCTTAGGGCCAGGAGGGAGGGGCTTAACGCTGTAACGATCCGTTTTTATCAGACACAGGGGTTTCCAGTCCCCACTGCCAGACGACAGAGAGAGGGTCAGCTTGACGTAGACTCTGAACCCATCTTTCCACACACACACACACACACACACACACACACACACACAGCTCTGCCAGAGCCAGACAACCCCCCACACACAGTTTCCAGCCTGCAGTCAGTCCGCCGTGGGCCCAGAGAGACTGGCTACTGGAACAGAGGGATACAAGCACACTTCACTATCAGAGAGAGACGCACTGCCTCCGTTCCATTATAAAGAGACTCGCAGCACAGAGATACCAGCACAGAGAGACCCCTGAGCTTAGCCCCAGAAAACCCCTGATCCCTGGCTTCCCAATCCTTCAACCAGGGGCAGGCTTACTCACTCCTGAAATTGGTCATTTCTTCCCTAAAAAAAAGGGGGCGGGGATTCTTTCCAGGCCTGGTGTGATTGGTCGGAGCAGGTTACCTCCTTGGTGCTGACCTCAGGTGTGTGTGTGTGTGTGTGTGTGTGTGTGTGTGTGTGTGTGTGTGTGTGTGTGTGTGTGTGTGCATGCGTGTAAGTTGTGCTGGTACAGCCACAGGTCTGGACACTGCTCAAATAAACTTGTTTTAGGTCCTCTGAGGCAAAGAACCCGTCCAGCTGAACGCAAAAATAAACGCTGTAGTCAGTGTCGAAGTTAAAACAAGCGCCTCACTTGAAAAGACACTTTCAAAGCTTTGCGAGAGCTTCCTGTTGCTGTAATCACTCGTCCCAAAATGTGTTTTCTTAGTCCCGGAAACGTTCACGCGCCGGTCTCGCCAGACTGCCACTATCTGATCAGCACTAGCTGAGAGAGAGCCAGAGTTGGGCCAGGGTCGGGCCTCTCTGGGTCGTATCTCTGGGGTGTATCTCTGAGGTGTAAGCTAAAGATTCACTGCCTCGTGTGGCTAGAGATTCACTGCCTCGTGTGGCTAGAGATTCACTGCCTCGTGTGGCTTCGTCTCTGATACACGCTTCAAAGAAAACACTTGCCGTGTCTGATAGTTAAATGTGGTCAGCAGCTTCAGACTGGAAGCTCTTGCTGCCGAGCACAGCGCACCATCTGCTCCGTCAAACCAGGGCTGACAAAAAGGTGGGGCTTGATTTAGCTCCTCCCTTTAACGCAGGACCACTCACTCTCCACACAAACCTATAACAAGACATGTTAAGAATGTACCAGTGTGTGCAAAAAAGTGTAGCCTAGGGTAAGAGATAAAGTTTTTAACACTACAAACGTTGGTTATGAATTAGATTTACTGTAGAAAAAACAAAAACAAATGACAGTCCAACGTTTGGTGTGAGTCACGCACGGCAACGATGATGATGTCATGACAGAGCTCCTCCCATCTCTCCACATCGTCATTCTCCATCATGATGACGCTGACATGGAACACATTTACACACTCAGAATAAACCCACTACCAACACTGGTAGACCCAACACTACCAACACTGCCCAGCAGATCTGACTCAACACTACCAACACTGCCCAGCAGGTCTGACTCAACACTACCAACACTACCAACACTACCAACACTGCCCAGCAGGTCTGACTCAACACTACCAACACTGCCCAGCAGATCTGACTCAACACTACCAACACTGCCCAGCAGGTCTGACTCAACACTACCAACACTGCCCAGCAGATCTGACTCAACACTACCAACACTGCCCAGCAGGTCTGACTCAACACTACCAACACTACCAACACTGCCCAGCAGGTCTGACTCAACACTACCAACACTACCAACACTAACCAGCAGGCCTGACCCAACACTACCAACACTGCCCAGCAGGTAGACCCAACACTGCTCAGCAGGGAGACCCAACACTACCAACACTGCCCAGCATGGAGACCCAACACTACCAACACTGCCCAGCAGGCCTGACCCAACACTACCAACACTGCCCAGCAGGCCTGACCCAACACTACCAACACTGCCCAGCAGGGAGACCCAACACTACCAACACTGCCCAGCAGGGAGACCCAACACTACCAACACTGCCTAGCAGGCCTGACCCAACACTACCAGCACTGCCCAGCAGGCCTGATCCAACACTACCAACACTGCCCAGCAGGCCTGACCCAACACTACCAGCACTGCCCAGCAGACCTGACCCAACACTACCAACACTGCCCAGCAGGGAGACCCAACACTACCAGCACTGCCCAGCAGACCTGACCCAACACTACCAACACTGCCTAGCAGGCCTGACCCAACACTACCAACACTGCCTAGCAGGCCTGACCCAACACTACCAACACTGCCCAGCAGGGAGACCCAACACTACCAACACTGCCCAGCAGGTAGACCCAACACTACCAACACTGCCTAGCAGGCCTGACCCAACACTACCAGCACTGCCCAGCAGGCCTGATCCAACACTACCAACACTGCCCAGCAGGCCTGACCCAACACTACCAACACTGCCCAGCAGGGAGACCCAACACTACCAACACTGCCCAGCAGGCCTGATCCAACACTACCAACACTGCCCAGCAGGCCTGACCCACCACTACCAACACTGCCTAGCAGGCCTGACCCAACACTACCAGCACTGCCCAGCAGGCCTGACCCAACACTACCAACACTGCCCAGCAGGCCTGACCCAACACTACCAACACTGCCCAGCAGGCGTGACCCAACACTACCAACACTGCCCAGCAGACCTGACCCAACACTAACAACACTGCCCAGCAGGGAGACCCAACACTACCAGCACTGCCCAGCAGACCTGACCCAACACTACCAACACTGCCCAGCAGGCCTGACCCAACACTACCAACACTGCCCAGCAGGGAGACCCAACACTACCAACACTGCCTAGCAGGCCTGACCCAACACTACCAGCACTGCCCAGCAGGCCTGATCCAACACTACCAACACTGCCCAGCAGGCCTGACCCAACACTACCAACACTGCCCAGCAGGGAGACCCAACACTACCAGCACTGCCCAGCAGACCTGACCCAACACTACCAACACTGCCTAGCAGGCCTGACCCAACACTACCAACACTGCCTAGCAGGCCTGACCCAACACTACCAACACTGCCCAGCAGGGAGACCCAACACTACCAACACTGCCCAGCAGGTAGACCCAACACTACCAACACTGCCTAGCAGGCCTGACCCAACACTACCAGCACTGCCCAGCAGGCCTGATCCAACACTACCAACACTGCCCAGCAGGCCTGACCCAACACTACCAACACTGCCCAGCAGGCGTGACCCAACACTACCAGCACTGCCCAGAAGGCCTGACCCAACACTACCAACACTGCCCAGAAGGCCTGACCCAACACTACCAACACTGCCCAGCAGGGAGACCCAACACTGCCTAGCAGACCTGACCCAACACTACCAACACTTCCCAGCAGGGAGACCCAACACTACCAACACTGCCCAGCAGGGAGACCCAACACTGCCTAGCAGGCCTGACCCAACACTACCAACACTGCCCAGCAGGGAGAACCAACACTACCAGCACTGCCTAGCAGGCCTGATCCAACACTACCAACACTGCCCAGCAGGCCTGACCCAACACTACCAGCACTGCCCAGCAGGCCTGACCCAACACTACCAACACTGCCCAGCAGGCCTGACCCAACACTACCAACACTGCCCAGCAGGCCTGATCCAACACTACCAACACTGCCCAGCAGGGAGACCCAACACTACCAACACTGCCCAGCAGGCCTGACCCAACACTACCAACACTGCCCAGCAGGCCTGACCCAACACTACCAACACTGCCTAGCAGGCCTGACTCAACACTACCAACACTGCCCAACAGGCCTGACCCAACACTACCAGCACTGCCCAGCAGGGAGACCCAACACTACCAACACTGCCCAGCAGGCCTGACCCAACACTACCAACACTGCCCAGCAGGCCTGACCCAACACTACTAACACTGCCCAGCAGGGAGACCCAACACTACCAACACTGCCCAGCAGGCCTGACCCAACACTACCAACACTGCCCAGCAGGCCTGACCCAACACTACCAACACTACAAGCACTGCCCAGCAGGCCTGACCCAACACTACCAACACTGCCCAGCAGGTCTGACCCAACACTACCAACACTGCCCAGCAGGGAGACCCAACACTACCAACACTGCCAACACTCTGTACTGCCCAGCAGGCTTGACCTGCTGCAAACTACTACTGTCTTACAGTAGTATGCTTGTAACTGACACTGACAACCAAATAATGAAAATGTGTAAGCCTTACAAATGCAAGGCAAATGTATAAATTAGAATTTGAGGCATATAAGTTCTTAAAATAAATAAATAAATTAATGTCCAAAAAATGGTAGGATAGCATTAGCCTATTGCTTTTACTAAAGAGTTAACATACTGTAACTAAAACATTAGTATCACTTTATCCTTAAGAGTATAACGTAATTTATCAATCAATTAATTCATAACTACAGTAGTGTTGTTACAAGTGTTACTCTGCTTACATAGTAATGAATGTGTACTTAAGGCAAAGTGTTAGCTAAACCTTAAAGATCAGTGCATTTAAGGCATTTTGTAAAACTAATGGACATTTCTGATTATTAACAATCTATAAACCAGTGATTAAGAGCTGTCCTTTATAGAGGTGTCATAAAGACGAATGTGGTGGAGATGATCACTGCACGCTTCTACGCTACGTTTACATTCATTTAGCAGACGCTTTTATCCACAGAGACTTCTAAATGTGTATTTAGGTGATATAAACCCAAAACCAGACATACAGAATACACCCTAACTCTGTCTAGGCTGGCTTAGTTCAAGCATGGGAGACGACACAGTTGGCATGGAGGGCGCAGTGTCACTCTCTCCAAAAGATGGTCATCTTTACAGGACCAGGTGACAGCCCCATATCAGGAGTTGTTATTCAACGTCGCTAGTCTTAAGGAGCTAACACAAAGGAACATCTTTGTGCAAAAAGAGAACATAGTACATGAGTGTGTTCCCCTCCTCAACCTAAATCCACCAGCAGAGACCATGCAACTGCCTGAAGCAGAGATCCGCTAGTTTAAACTGGTGCTGGATCAAAGTGCGAGTGCGGAGTATTTGCATGGGGGTCAAACGCAGTGGTGTCACAATAGTGAGTCTGGGAAGGATTCAAATGCCCGTTAATTAAATATACTCGTCTGTGAGCAGCGTCCGCATTCTAAAGATGACGGCGTGAACACTAGCACTCGCCACAGTTTGTCGCCCTGTTTGTTGTAAATCCTCTCCCTTTGAAGATGACTGCAGATCGGACGCCAGCAGGTTGTAGAATATGCTTGAGCAGAACACACCGATGATTAGAGGGAAAAAAACACTCTGTTAAGTTAAGGTATCCCAAACAGTAATGACAAAATGGTAAGGTGGTTGTATTTTAATATGAATACCACATTTCATTTAACTCAACAGCTTTGATAAGAGGCACTTAGTTTAATGCCGTGAATACCCTCCTCTGTATCCAGGCTTCAGTAGGTACAGGTTAATCCAATCAAACTTTGAACAAACAAAAGAGAAATTAAATTAAATATATATACAATAAATAGAACATTTAAACTTATTTACCGAGCTCCCTATGCCAAGTTCAACAGAGAACACGTCCTTGCAACATGTTTGAACACGTCTATGCAAAGTCCTTTTTTTGCAATACTGTGCATTTACAGTTCACTTGTTCCAGAGACGGTCTATATAAAACAATACATTTCCCTCTATGCATCAAACGCTGATGGAAGTGTAGCGTGTGCTGTGTCCCTTCACAAGGCAGAAAGCAACCGTCCAATCAGATCATTCACCCTCTCCCAGCAGCTGCACTCTCACCAGGGTACAGGGTGTGTGTGTGTGTGGTAGGTCTGTCGGGGTACAGGGTGTGTGTGTGTGTGTTGAGTCAGTCAGGGTACAGGGTGCGTGTGTGTGTTGAGTCTCAGACGTGTGGTGGGTCTGTCGGGGTACAGGGTGTGTGTGTGTGTGTTGAGTCAGTCAGGGTACAGGGTGTGTGTGTTGAGTCAGTCAGAGTACAGGGTGTGTGTGTGTTGAATCAGTCAGGGTACAAGGTGTGTGTGTGTTGAATCTGTCAGGGGGTGTGTATGTGTGTGTGTGTTGATGCTCAGACGTGCGTCGGGCTGTCCGAGTAGGGGTCTGTCTTGCCCGTGTGCAGCCCCGTGGCGGAGGGGGGGGGCTTGTAGTGACAGTGCGTCCCGCCAAAGCCTCCTCCTCCGCAGGACTTCCTGCCCGCCGCTGTGCGCTCGGCCGCCAGCTTCCTGCTGCACAGACCCTGCCAGGTCTGCAGCGTCTTGGAGCTCCACACCCAGGCGCCGCTGGTGATGCCCACCACTAGGGACATGAAGATCTTCAGCATGAACACGGCCACGGCCGGCACCGACGCCCGCAGCGAGCAGTCCTCCGCCTTGCCCCGCCCCCCGGCGAGGAGCGACCCCGCGCACTTCCCCTCCAGCCCCCGGAAGCGCCAGTAGTCCATGTTCAGCCTCTCGTAGAAGTAGCAGACGATGACGCAGGTGGCGGGGACCGTGTACAGGACGGAGTACACGCCGATCTTCACCATGAGCTTCTCCAGCTTCTCCGTGTCTGTGCCCTCGGTCTTCATCACGCGGCGGATGTGGAAGAGCGCCACGAAGCCCGTGAGGACGAAGGACGTGCCCACCACCAGGTAGCAGGACAGCGGGACCAGGACGAAGCCGGTCAGCGCGCCGCCGTCCTCCATGCCCCCCACGTAGCACAGCCCCGTCAGCTCGTCGCCCGCCACCTTCCTCATGGTGAGGATGACGATGGTCTTCAGGGCCGGCAAGCCCCAGGCGGCCATGTGGAAGTAGCTGCTGTGGGCCTCGATGGCCTCGTGGCCCCACTTCTTACCGGCGGCCAGGAACCAGGTGAGGGTGAGGATGACCCACCAGATGGAGGAGGCCATGCCGAAGTAGTAGAGGATGAGGAAGACGATGGTGCAGCCCGTGGACTCCAGCCCTTCCTGGATGACGTAGAGCTCGCCGTTCTCCCGGTCGCAGGCGATGTTCTCCGCCCCCGCCACCGAGCGGATGATGAAGGCCACAGAGTAGACGTTGTAGCACATGGAGAGGAAGATGATGGGCCTCTCCGGGTACTGGAAGCGCTGTGGGTCCAGCAGGAAGGTGAGCACGGTGAAGGCGGTGGAGACGAAGCAGAGCGCCGACCACACCGTCATCCAAACGAAGGCGAAGTCCTTGTCCCGCCGCGACCAGAACACGTCCACCGCCGAGGAGCAGCGTGGGGCGCACGACCGGCTCTTCTCCACGTACTGGAACTTCTCCGGGTTTTCGCAAGACCCCGCCAGGCCGCCCCCCACCCCCGCGCCCGCCGAGGAGGAGCGCCTGTTCCCGACCCCGCCGCCGGGCTGCCTGGGCCGCGGGGGGACAGGCAGCATGCCCTCGCCCTTCTTCGTGGTCTCCGCCGTCCTGGTGTCGTTCTCGGGCGCCTCCATGCACAGAGCGTTGGGGTCGTTCCGGGTCGGGAGCCGGGCGCAGTCCAGCGAGTCTGGCCAGGCGTAGTTGAACTTCTCCATGATGGGGGAGCAGCGCAGCCGGGCCTGCTCACACATGGGCCGGCAGGCAGGGATGGAGGCCGACACCTTGTCCGTGCACATGGGCGCATAGAGCGAGCAGAGGAAGAAGCGGAGGTGCGCGTCGCAGCCGTACTCCACCAGCGGGGCAAACTCGTTCAGCTTGATCGCCGCTTCCTTCTGGCTGTCGTGGTCCATGAAGTTGGGCATCCTGGTCATGTTGTAGCCGATGCCCTGGCACATCGGAATGACGACGGGTTCGCATTTCGCAGGTCTGCCTCGTTCCAGGTCGTAGACTCCTATATCCAGGCTGGAGGCGGATATCACCAGCCGACACCACAGGAAAATCACTATCTTTAGCGGACAACCCTCCACCACACTCATTTTCAGTCAAAAAACAAGTTCCTAAAGTCCTCTTGAAGAGCATCCAGGTAGAAAAAGGGATATATTTAGACGGGTATCTCGCGCACTATTTCCCCATGATTACGCCAAACATTGCGTGGCCATTCCGTTCTCAAACTCACTTGGGAAGAGCACTGCACGTGGAGCCAAAAAAACAACCACTAAAATCAGATACACTACCTTTGGTCTCACAATGACGGTAGGAAATGTGTAGCCTAGTAGAAATATCACCGAGACGACCGCGAAACTTCACACACACGTGGGGGAGTGTTAAATAAATAACACCAAACAGAAACGTGTGGCACGGTTAACCGAAAAATATATTATCCTGCTTCTTGGTTTGAGATTTTAAAAACCAAGAAAAACAACAACAGAAAAACGTGCTCACGTAGGCTAAGAAGCAGTCGGTATATTCCCGTTACCGTGGCCAGCTGTCTCCATCCCATGCTTGTGAGAGACTGAACTTTCTCTTCCCCTCGCGGCGACTTCAGAGGGCGGGCTGGCGTCACACACACACACGCATACGCACACGCACGCACACACACGCACGCGCGCGCACACACACACACACACACACACACACACACACACACACACACACACACACACACACACACACACACACACACACACACATTTCCACTCGCACCGCCCACCGCCAACTAGAGGATAGGCTATTCAGATTTATGAAGGTAGGTCAGATATCCCAAATATATCTTATTTTTTAGGACGGTGTGGTCGGCAAGACTTGACGGCGGTATTTTATGTGATGACGCCTGAGTAGCCTAGGCCTACCCCAATTCTCTATCAGTAGCCTACTTATGCGTGGCTAATCAAATTACAGTGTTAGCAAAGCCGTTTTTTGATAAGAACCTGTAAACTCACATATCATAGTCTAACAATACGATCGACAAGTATATATGCTAAGTCATTGGTGACAGTTGGCTAGAAACAGGTTAATAAGCCATGAAACGGAGAGAAATAGTTCGTTCTCTGCGTATTATTACCACCTAGTGGCTGGATGCGGTACTAACTGCACATCACAGTGTCAAGTCGTTGACAAGCAGTGCGTTTTATAAGATGCCATCTTGAAGTAGATTGTGAGCTACATGAAAGAACAGAATACCCACATTTACCTCAGTGTCTTAAACATCAGTCATCTGGAGGTAGAAGTCATTTAACCCAGGGTGTTACAATGTGCCCCTTTATCAGATGTGGCATTTGTTTAAAGACCCTTTCACCTCACCTTCAAATTCAGATGGAATCTGATTATACTGAAAAGCATTCCAGACATGATGATGCTATCGCTCTATGCCGGCATCAAGCCTTGGGACAAATCCACTATAATACTTTTCTGTTAAGCATACAGTACACTAAAACACTTTAGTCTTCAAGAGTTCACATTTCAAAGCCGCGAGGCAACTTTAGAGGGCCAGATATCATAGCCGTGTCCTCTAAGGCTAAAAAGTACCCATCAGAAAGATTCTTATCTTCTCAAGGTAAGTGGGAGACTCAGGCAAACGGTCAGGAACCATTTAAAACACTGGGTCCTGCAAACCCATTAGGGTTTTGCTGCAAAATTTTAAATTCATGGAGACAAAGTGTTCAGCATGACCCGTCAGAGAGACTCAACATCTGACTGTGATACTGAATACTGTGTCTCTAGGAGCCATCGTATCCTTTTTATGACCCGTTTCCCCTTGGCTGTAGATGGTAGCAGAGTGTACGTTTCCTATTGGCTGATGGTAGCAGAGTGTATGTTTCTTATTGGCTGAGATGGTGGCATGGGTACCAAATGTAGTCCTAAACTGTGTTCGGAATCCCTCCCTATTCACTATTCAGCCATTTTGTTTGTAGTGTCCGAATTCTCCACAGAATTTTCGTTCCCTATATAGTCCACTATTTATTACCCACAATTCACCTTGATTTCCAGGGAACAGTGCATGGCTGCGTTCCGAATTGCATACTACCCTACTATATAGTATGCCAAAACAGGATGTAGTATGTCCCAATATATAGTATGCCACATGCAGTATGGCAAAAATACCAGGATGTCCTACTACATCCGGCCGTATTTTGCAGTATGCAAGCCAGCAGGCTTTTCTGGCTATTCTGACCCATAATCCTGTGCGCACCGGAAATGTGTGTCACATGTGCGAGTCATGACAGCTGTAGACGAATGTCGCGTTATGGACAGCGACGGATGTGGGCAAATTTCAAGGCACAATGTTATGACAAGGTAGTATGTCCCAATTGGATGCCTACTGCTTGCAAAGTACGTACTTTCTAAGGGCAGCTGTAGTAGGTACTAGTAGTAAGAAGTAGAAGTATGCGATTCGGAACGCAGCCCATGTACCCTACATTTTCTCCGTTCCCTAGGTAGTTCACTACATGGTGAACCTTATAGGGAATAGGGAGTGAGGGAACGAGGGAGCGATTCCGAACACAGCTCTAGACCTGCCATCTTTGTGTCGTCCACATGTGTATCAAGTGGTCTAATTAGCTCTAGTGCATAGAATCCTATGCAATCAGACAAATTGACACACCTGTGTAGGGCACAAATATGGCAGATCTTGGACTACATTTGGTACCCATGAATAGGCTGTAACGTTTCTTAACTTTATATTGAATGGATGTGTCTATTTTTGTGGTTGTTGTTGATTTCCCAGTGGACAGCAGGAAAGAAAGAGGCAAATGCTATTTTGTATCCCACTTAGAGTTTTGGATCCCATTTAGAGTTAAATAATCTCTCCCTCCCTCCACACACACACACACACACGAGCACACACACACACACACACACACACACACACGCACACTTACACACACTCACGCACACACTTACAAACAGATACACACTTACACACACACACGCTCCGATTTCCAACACAGCTCTACAACGCAGGCTGCCAGGTCTTTGTATATATGTCTTTAATAACTAGCCTTCAATAAGTCCACGGGCTTTGATTTCATTCTGCCATCCGACCATCCAGTGTGTGGGCCTTGTAATTATGGCCTCTTCCTTATTGGTTATCGTATATCACACACACAGCTATAAAACACCCCGCGGAGAACAATGGAACAGGCTGCTGCAGCTTGGCCCGACATGGCCGCCCCAGACACGCGGGCGGTCTGAGCTTGTTATGGATGTAACAAGAGGTGTAATACGAGGGTCTGAGGTTGCTATGGATGTAATAAGAGGTGTAATTCGAGGGTCTGAGGTTGTTATGGTTGTAACAAGAGACACCTCTCGCGTAGAGCACTACCACATCTGCAGCCGCACGCTGCTTCTGACTGAGAGCACAATGGCATATTGTTGAAGCTGGGATCACGCAATTACCCCTGTGTTAAAGGAATAGTAAAGGGAAAAATAATGTTTAGCCCTGTTTTAAGGTTACTTATGATCATATACAATGGTTCAGATCAAAACGCTGACAAAACTAGCACTTTTGAGAAAGTCTGATAATTGCTCTACCACCGTTTAGGTCATACAATGGATGTGGGTGGGCACCTTGAAAAATCATTCAAAAACATGTTAAACTCTCGATTTCAAAGACAAGAAGCTCACCGAGGGGGTAATTGGTGTCCGTTGGTGTTCTGACATCATATTCGCCGCAAAGTATGAATCCTGTAGGGTATTGAGTAGAGATAATGCCCTCTACATTCTAATGATGAGAAGAGATAATGTCCTCTACATTCTAATGATGAGGAGAGATAATGCCCTCTACATTCTAGTGATGAAGAGAGATAATGTCCTCTACATTCTAGTGATGAGGAGAGATAATGTCCTCTACATTCTAATGATGAGGACAGATAATGCCCTCTAAATTCTAGTGATGAGGAGAGATAATGCCCTCTACATTCTAGTGATGAGGAGAGATAATGCCCTCTACATTCTAGTGATGAGGAGAGATAATGTCCTCTACATTCTAATGATGAGGACAGATAATGTCCTCTACATTCTAGTGATGAGGAGAGATAATGTCCTCTACATTCTAATGATGAGGATAGATAATGCCCTCTACATTCTAGTGATGAGGAGAGATAATGGATAATGTCCTCTACAGTCAAGTCCTATACACCCCTCTGCTACCTCGGGGCGATTGATTGCCCCGTCACTTCGAGGCCCCTGCGGCCGATTAACATGGTCACGGCTCTTCTGTGTCCTTTCCCCGCAGTGGTGGAACGAACTGCCCTCTGACGTCAGGACAGCATCGCTGCCCATCTTTCGTTGCAGACTCAAAACTCACCTCTTCAAGAAGTACTACAACAATCCTCCTCTTAAGCACCTGTATTTTGAGTTTGCTGCCCTTACACTTTGCCTTCAGCACTAGATTATGCTCTTAGTCACTTGTTTAGAAAGGAGATGCACTTGAGAGTTCTGGTGAGTAGTAGTACACTGACTTCCTGGTTAAATGCAATTATTCTAAGTCGACTTGGATAAACGTGTCAGCTGAATGACTGTAATGTGTTGGACAGCTCCTGTCTCAGGTGGACAGAATGAGCACATGGCCTCCTGTCCCTCTTCCTCTCCCCCAGTCAACACACCATGGTAACCAGGCCTGGACACTCCAGCCCAGCTCTCCTCCAGAGCAGAAGACTGGGGCTCCTCGCAAGTATGCACAGAACGTGAGGTGGCCAAGGAAAGCAAATATCCTTCAGAGATTGTGAAAATAGACAGGGTGTTAATTCTATATAAGGGATTAATTGAAGCATCTGAGCCCTCCTCACATGTCAAAATATTATGCGGTTCAGATAATCTTGAGAAATATAAGGAGATGAGATCTGACAATTCTGTTAATCTCTCCACAAACAGGATTTTTATTTTCAAAACCGCCGACTCCCATCTGACCCTTAACCATGCTCAAACTTAAAGTGTGTGTGTGCGTGCGTGCGTGGGGTGTGTGTGGCTGAGGGAGAGAGGAGCAGCGAGAGTGTGTGCGTAGGTGACAGAGCATGGAAGGCCTGATGCTGAACAACTCAATTTGCAGAATCCAACCTCCCGAGTGTTTCTGACAGCCAGGCTTTCTGGGCACGGTCGGCTGTCCCTCCGTCCTGAGGGAGCCGTGCAACGGAAAACAATCCAGCCGCGTGGCCCAGGCAGTGGCACAGGAGATGGAGAGGAACATTCTGAGTGACCGAGGGGGTCATAAGGAGGGAGAAATGGGGTCAGGGGTCAAGTGTAAAGATAACTCTCTTAGAGGAGGGGGGGTGGTGCACACATATATAAGATATGGGAGGTTTATAACCTTGAAAGGTTCACATTTCTGTGGAAGGGTGACAGGAAAACAATTGCCCTCTGCCAAGGTTGTATAACTGGAGAAGATGTTATATTCTGCTTTCCCAGAATCAGAATTCTCAGCAGGCATGGTGAGCAGTGAGCCTGGGGTTGATAGTATTTCACTGTGGGTGGAGGAGCTGAGGAGAGCTGCTCTCTGGACGTTCTGATGTTGCACTGCAGGGAACGTTTCGCATGAATGAAGGTCACTGTTACACAAATGACGATTGATACCTCACATCGCGACAACATTGAAAAATACTGTATTCAGCCTTTGCAACCAGATCACGGGATGCATGCCAAACATGTACAAATATTCGGATTGCGATATAGCGGCCCTACAGTACCCTACATCACAGCAGCCCTACAGGACCCTACACTACAGGACCCTACACTACAGCAGCCCTACAGGACCCTACACTACAAGGCCCTACAGGACCCTACACTACAGGACCCTACACTACAGCAGCCCTACAGGACCCTAAACTACAGCAGCCCTACAGGACCCTACACTACAGGACCCTACACTACAGCGGCCCTACAGGACCCTACACTACAGCAGCCCTACAGGACCCTACACTACAGGACCCTACACTACAGGACCCTACACTACAGCCGCCCTACAGGACCCTACACTACAGCAGCCCTACAGGACCCTACACTACAGGACCCTACACTACAGCAGCCCTACAGGACCCTACATTACAGGACCCTACAGGACCCTACAGTACAGCAGCCCTACAGGACCCTACACTACAGGACCCTACACTACAGCAGCTTTACAGGACCCTACACTACAGGACCCTACACTACAGCAGCCCTACAGGCCCCTACACTACAGGACCCTACACTACAGCGGCCCTACAGGACCCTACACTACAGGACCCTACACTACAAGACCCTACATTACAGCAGCCCTACAGGACCCTACACTACAGGACCCTACACTACAGCAGCCCTACAGGACCCTACACTACAGGACCCTACAATACAGCAGCCCTACAGGACCCTACACTACAGGACCCTACATTACAGCAGCACTACAGGACCCTACACTACAGGACCCTACACTACAGCAGCCCTACAGGACCCTACACTACAGCAGCCCTACCCTACAGCAGCTCTACCGTAGGTTGGTCCCTCTGTCCTTCCTCCGTACTGGAGGGCACATCTCTTCCCAGCAATGCCCACTGAGTGGCTACCAGAGAGGCCTGCTTCATCACACTCCTGCTCCAGCCTGTAAATCACTCGCAGGTCACGGCTGTGAATAGCAGAGCAATAAGCTCAATTAACGCCAGAATATTCTGAATCCTTTCCCTTCTGCTGGCCATCACCGCCTTCAGAGAGAGAGAGAGAGAGAGAGAGGCCTCAGATCTCTGAACATGAGAAGACGCCGCCAGGCCCCATGGTGACACACACACACACACACACACACACACACAAACACTCACAAACACTCACACGCACACACAAACACACACACTCACACACAAACACTCACATACACTCACACGCACGCACGCACAAACACACATACACACACACACACACACAAACACACACACAAACACACATACACACACACACACAAACACACATACACACACGCATGCACACAAAAACACATACACACACACTCAAACACTCACACACACACACATAAACACACACACACACACACGTACGCATACACAAACACACATACACACGCACAGTCTACCTATTTACCTATTTATACATCACAACCTGGCAAAGCACATGGGCAAACAAGGCTGCTGTTCTATGTGTGGCTCCAGTTCTGACAGTCCCCCTGTCCCAGTCAGGTGTCTGATGGGAGATGGACATCAGAAAGACGGGCGTGTTTGAAGATAATATCTGAGGATGATGAGGATGAGGAAGATGAAAGGCTGACAGGCAAATCACTTGAATAATAATTGATAGAATTGCTGGATATTACAGTCATTTGTTTTGCACTCAATGGCCTACTTTTTGCATGCAATTCAAAACTACAGTATGCTCATTAGAGTATTACAGTATACTCATTAGACTACTACAGTATACTCATTAGAGTACTGCAGTATGCTCATTAGAGTACTCATTAGACTATTACATTATACTCATTAGAGTACTACAGTATATTCATTAGGGTACTGCAGTATACTCATTAGGGGTGTGCCGGGAGCCCACTATTTGTATTTGTATTTGACAGCTAATTATTCGGATTCGGATTCTGACAAGTGTGGGCGGGGCTTAAACCGGAAGTCGGTTCAAAACGGTTTAAACTGAGGGGAAATGTTTTCTTTAGCCTAATATTAACTGGCATTGCAATTGCTGTGCTTTCAACGCATCAGAATTGCTGTTTATATATTATTATTATTATTATTATCATTAATTATGAAGTATAATTCCTCATCATCATCATCCTGTATGTTTTTGTTTTAACAAACTATGAAGTGTCAGAACCCCACCACCACCCTTAACTTGGGGACATTCTACATTTAGTAAGAAACTGAAAAACATTTTTCTAAATCAAAATATAAGTCCTCATAGCAACTTTGCTAGAACAGCTATAGTAGCTCTATTTCTCCTGTGTCATAATACCCAGCTGGCATCAACGTTGATTCACAGGTGATTCAACGTCATGTGACTACGTGAATCAACGTTGGATTAGGTTTTGATTTTGAAAGGTGAATTAACGTTGATATTGCGACGTTGTTCCAACATCTTATTCTTCAACATGGGTGAATTAAGGTCTTACAATCAACGTTGCATCACTGTTGAATATGTGTTGAATTTGAAAGGTGACTCAACTTTGAAATCCCAACTTTGTTTCAACGGCTTACTTTTCAACATGGGTGAATTAAGGTCTTTGAGTCAACTTTGCATTACTGTTGAAATTGCAACTTTGTTTCAACTTCTTACTTTTCAATCAACATGTAGCCACAGAGAACAAAGGCGTGAACTTTTTACAATTTTAATTTACATTAGAATCAAGATGAACTCTGACAACAGTGCAAATAGCAACAAAATCAATCCAACAATAATGTGAAAAATAAGTGTTTGTGGCACTGGCATGCACACACACATTTTGTGACAGCCTTCTATACAGCAGAAAAAGGCATTCACAGTCAATCTGCCAGCTGGTAACAGCTTTTAGCTTTCTAAACATACAACCTCTGCAGCACAATACGACCCAGGATGTAGCCTATGTTAAAACGCGAAAGCAAAACCAACTCAGCTAGCAAACTAAACAATATAGTAAGCTTACAATACAAGTAGCGGCAAAAGTTGGACAACAAGGGAATGACTGCTCAGCTTGTATATATGTAGATACTAGCTACATCCAGCTAGTGCGAGACAAACATTACACACGATGCACCGCAGCAAAATTTCCAAAGAAACTACGGTGTCCATAATAGGACATCCTCTGAAGGAAATTCTAATCTCATTCTTTGTGCAAGTGCAAAATAAGGATTTGTGGCCAATAAAATCTATTTATTGCAAAGATATATAAAGCAAAACCTTTGTCGGGTCACTTTTACCCATATCGTGCATTAAAGGGCTATAAGGCAGGTTGAAGACATCATGTTGACGTTGTTGTACATCAACATACAGATCTTCAACATAATTTCAACATTGATTTATAAGTATTTTATCAACCTTTTTCAACCATTGAGCATCCAATGTTCTTTCAAGGTTGAAACGACGACTGACATTAATCCAACTATATTTCAACGTTGAAGGTCAGTCAGGTGCCAGCTGGGTATCTAATATTATCTGCGATCATGTGACACAGGCAGCGTGGTGTACTAGCCTAATGGTTTTCACAAACCCAGCAATAAACATGTATTACTATAAATGAAGTCTCCGACGCAAATTCAGCCGAGGCACGTACGTCACGGCCGGGGGGGTCAGCAGAGGTTAATCAGTCACGCATGACGCAGCACCAGCTGACTGTAGCTGTCATAGCATTGGTCAGCTCACTAGAGCGCATGTATTTAAGCTGTCAAAACATGTCATTGTTCGCGCTTGCCTTTACTGCTGGTTGTGCATTGCATGCTCGCTGCTTCCGCGTTCTCTGCGCTGGCGTCCGCTGCCATTCCTGCCATTCCTGCTATTACTGCTATTCCTGCTATTGCTCGTGTCTGCGCGCTCGCTGCTCCGCGTCTTGCTCGCGTTCCGTGCTCATATTGTGATTTGGTGCGTTGCTGCCTGCTGCCCGCGGTGTCCTCGCTGCTTCCGCGTTCTCTGCTCTTGCGTTCCTCTCTGCCCGCGTCGTCTCTCCGGTCCGTGGTTTGGGGGTCCGTTTAGTGGCGTCGTGGAGCGCCGGCTTCCGAGGCCGAGGTGCCCGTCCCTCTGTAGCACCGTCGTGCCATACTTGCGTATGGTTCAGTTGCTCGCGTAGCTTGCGTTGGAGTCCGTTTAAGCATTGCTACGCGCCGGTCACTGGGTTTCATTCATGAGCCGCTGATGTCGGAGGTTGTCCATGCCTCGTCTGCTGCATTACTCAACTGTCGATGTGCGCCGGGTGCATTCACCATTGAAATGTTTGCAGTTTCGGGCGTGGACGTGCTATGTGGATTCTCTATGTATTTGGTTCATCTAAGTCCTCCCCTCGCGGCTCGTTCGTGGATTCGCTGGCTGCATGACAGGCTCTACTGCTCGTTGCTAACTAGCTGGCGTTCGTCAAGGTTCCCGTGTTGCACGTCGGGGCGTCATTATGTTGGATTGCACATACTAGCTCATGATTCATTATGTTATATTGCTAATACTAGCTCATGTTTCATTATGTTGGATTGCTAATACTAGCTCATGATTCATTATGTTGGATTGCTAATACTAGCTCATGATTCATTATGTTGGATTGCTAATACTAGCTCATGATTCATTATGTTGGATTGCTAATACTAGCTCATGATTCATTATGTTATATTGCTTATACTAGCTCATGATTCATTATGTTGGATTGCTGATACTAGCTCTTGATTCATTATGTTAAATTGCTAATACTAGCTCATGATTCTAATACTAGCTCATGATTCTAATACTAGCTCATGATTCTCGCGTTCAATTGTTGCAGCCCGAGGGTTCCGGCCGAACTGCCTCTACTCGCTAGCACCCATGATTGCGAGTGCCTCCACGCAGCTAGCGTTAGCCGTTCGGCGTGGCTAATGCTAGCTGTGTCCCCATCAATCAATCTAAGCGGGAATTGCTCTCACTGCTCGGGCATCTGAACTTCGCGATGCGCGTCATCCCGCAGGGCCGCTCATTCGTTTCCCGGCTGCTCGAGCTGGCCCGGTCCGTCGTGCGGTTGCAGGACCCGGTCTGCTTAGACGAGGGCTGTCGTTTGGACCTCCGGTTTTGGTCCCAGTTGTGCGACGGGTGGAACGGCGTTTCATTTTTCTACAACGACGGCTATGACTCTTCGGCGTCCCTCCGGCTGTTTACTGATGCTGCGCCTTCGGTGGGTTTTGGGGGTATATTCGGTATTAACTGGTTTTCTAGCGCTTGGCCTACCGAACTGACCTCACAAACTAACCAAGCCAGCTCCACGGCGCTCATGGAGCTGTATCCCATCGTAGTCGCTACAATATTGTGGGGACCTCAGTGGTCTAGAAAACGTATTTTATTCTTCTGCGACAACGAGGCCACAGTTACAATAATCAACAATGGTCGTTCGAACGTTCCGTTCATCAACAAATTCATACGCCGCCTCACATGGCTGTCCGTGCAGGGGAACTTCGTTTTCCGCGCCGTGCACATCCCTGGCCTCGACAATAAAATCGCTGACTCGCTGTCCCGGTTTAATTTGCAGAAGTTCCGCAGTTTATGCCCGGATGCGGCTCCGTCCGGCCTGGTCTGCCCTCTTTTTCGGCAGACGGTTCTGGACTGAATGAAGCCCTGATGCCCCTCCTGTCATCCGCCTCCCGATACATGAGAGCCGGTCTAGCCAAGACCACACTAAAACAATACGACTCTGCATGGTCTCACTTCACTACGTTCTGCTCCACGTTCTGGATGCCCAGAGAGATATGAGTGGACTGTGACATTGGGTTGGGGGGGTACTGCGTATTCAGGTGGTCATGTGGCTGGTGCACTATTAAATGTTGTCTGGCTCATCAGTCAGAGCGCTCTCCGTCAACCCTTCTGCGCATGCGGGCCGCGGAGTTGCTGGTGTGTTCTTTTGGGGGGTAGTTTGCAGGTATTCCACCTGCGTCGGCCGGTGGATGCCAGAGTAGCCGCTAGCTGGTCTCTGTGGCTTTCCGTGGCGGGCGCCATGGACGCAGAGACACTAGGCTGTATCTCCCGCGGAACCCACGAAGCGTCGGCCCGTGGGGACCAGGGACTATAATGTACAGCAGTCCTCCTGTGGCACTCTTTGACGGTCTTAGTGGGCTGAGTTACCTCCGAGCGTCTTCCCGATCGCGGCCCACTCTGATCGTCATTGAGGCAGGGGGCTAGATGCCGTTCCCCCTTCCTGGCTCTCTGGGCCAAGGGCTTGGCCCAGAGGGGGGGAACACCTAGATTGCCTCCCCCTGCTAACGCGCTCCACGCCGGTGGAAGGCAGGGGGCTAGATGCCGTTCCCCCTTCCTGGCTCTCTGGGCCAAGGGCTTGGCCCAGAGGGGGGGAACACCTAGATTGCCTCCCCCTGCTAACGCGCTCCACGCCGGTGGAGCGCTTTCCACGCCGGTGGAAGGCAGGGGGCCCCCCGGACAGAGCACACCGCCAAAAAATTCATATGCATGTATTATGCCGCTTGTATATAAATGTTCAAATTTGACAAAAGTGATCTCGACTGAAATTAAGTCTCCGACGCAAATTCAGCCGAGGCACGTACATCACGGCCGGGGAGGTCAGCAGAGGTTAATCAGTCACGCATGACGCAGCACCAGCTGACTGTAGCTGTCATAGCATTGGTCAGCTCACTAGAGCGCATGTATTTAAGCTGTCAAAACATGTCATTGTTCGCGCTTGCCTTTACTGCTGGTTGTGCATTGCATGCTCGCCCCACCTCCTCCCCTGCTCCTCCTGCGTATGTTAATGTCGTCTGTTGTCATCGTTGCTCTCTGTCCGGGGTAGTTTGCAGGTATTCCACCTGCGTCGGCCGGTGGATGCCAGAGTAGCCGCTAGCTGGTCTCTGTGGCTTTCCGTGGCGGGCGCCATGGACGCAGAGACACTAGGCTGTATCTCCCGCGGAACCCACGAAGCGTCGGCCCGTGGGGACCAGGGACTATAATGTACAGCAGTCCTCCTGTGGCACTCTTTGACGGTCTTAGTGGGCTGAGTTACCTCCGAGCGTCTTCCCGATCGCGGCCCACTCTGATCGTCATTGAGGCAGGGGGCTAGATGCCGTTCCCACTTCCTGGCTCTCTGGGCCAAGGGCTTGGCCCAGAGGGGGGGAACACCTAGATTGCCTCCCCCTGCTAACGCGCTCCACGCCGGTGGAAGGCAGGGGGCTAGATGCCGTTCCCCCTTCCTGGCTCTCTGGGCCAAGGGCTTGGCCCAGAGGGGGGGAACACCTAGATTGCCTCCCCCTGCTAACGCGCTCCACGCCGGTGGAGCGCTTTCCACGCCGGTGGAAGGCAGGGGGCCCCCCAGACAGAGCACACCGCCAAAAAATTCATATGCATGTATTATGCCGCTTGTATATAAATGTTCAAATTTGACAAAAGTGATCTTGACTGAAATATAATAAAAGATAAACATTTTACACTCAAACCAATAAACTAAACTCTAAACTAATACATGCCTATTTTGTAGGGTTTGTGTTAGTTTGGACCCAAATGACTGGACTCAGGGAGGTGGAAAAGGTACCTAAGGCGCTCGGTCAAATTGATTAACTTATTGGGTGGAAAAGTGGTTAAAAAGCCTTTAATCCATATGTAGGCTACAATATAAACCGAAACATGTTGGTGTTTTTATTGTAGGCCTATATAGCCTGATGGATTAAAGGCTTTTTAAACACTGTGTGCTTGTTAACCCAGAAATAACTCAGAAAGTTGTCAGGAGTCCGTAATCCAAAGTCTCTGCTTTTTCCTGAAATTTCCTTTTCCAAACAAATCGGAGGGGTCATATCATGTCACTGCTTCAGCACAACCATTAAACACAAATTATATAGGTCTATTCAAATTAGGATCATGTGTGAGCCACTACAATAACGCGTAGGCCTAATGGTTCAAAAAAGCGTGCGCCTCTAGAATGTGCTCGGGCTTATGCGCTAGGGCCTATACGAAAAGAACATTACAAATGTTCAATAAACAATATTTCAACAACCCAAATATTCAATTTTTAAGCTACATATTCAATGCATTTGCACAGCAAATATGACATAAAGCCAAATTAAATGTAGCCTAGACTATAGGCTAATAAGCCGAGGAAAATGACTATAGGCCTAATTGTAGGTCATAGCCTACTCAAGTTTCAACAGTGCTTAAACCATGGGTAAGTAGGGTATTGTAGTGAAATTATTCTTATTCTTATTATTTTATTTTTTTAATCTGTTTAAATAGTTTATTATTGTTATATCAGAGATAAGGACTTTGATTATAGCCTATCCTAGGCCTACACTAGACTACTTTGTTGTGCTGATAACTGAACGGCATGGATCAAACATTTGATCAGTTGTGTTTCAGTTGTTAAAATATACTTTCATAATTATTTTATATTTCAAAATCGCCGGATATTATATAGGCTAGTGAGAGGCTGAGCATGTGTAGCTGAATAGCTAGCGTTAGCTAGATATACTACACTGAGCTAACAAGCTAGCTACCGGTCCTCCTCACAGGAGCTAACAAGCTAGCTACCGGTCCTACAAACAAACGCTACAGTTCACATAGGCTATAGGCTGTATTCCAAATGCAAGGGCTCTACCCTTCGAAGGGAACATAATCGGGGCCACGCCCACCTCCGCCATATTGAAGGGTGTTCCAATCCGAAGGGTGCAAAAGTACTCCCTTCAAAGGGCCCTTCGGAACGGTCGTTTTTCAAGTGAACAAGCGATGGTCACTTTTGCTCCCTTTGCTCCAACAACTCTTTGCGACTGCGACGTCTCCGGTCAATAATTTATCAACAAATATGGTGGCCGTTGAGGCGACAGTAATTTGGCAATGGTTTGCGGACATTGTAGCTAAATCTGTTGATGGCAAAAAAAAAATTTTAGCAGATATCTTAGTTACATCATGATTGAACTAGCTATCGGTATTTTTTTCATTATGTGTGTGGAAATTATTAAAGGTACCCAATGGAGTTTTTGACCACTAGTATGCACTCTAGAGCAAATTTGAGAAGGTGGTCCCCGAAAATCGCAGAAAATCATTAGAGTACTACAGTATACTCATTAGTCATTAGAATACTTCAGTATACTAATTATAGTACTGCAGTGTACTCATTAGAGTACTAAAGTATACTCATTAGAGTACTGTAGTATACTCATTAGTCATTAGAGTACTACAGTATACTCATTAGTCATTAGAATACTACAGTATACTCATTAGTCATTAGAGTACTACTGTATACTCATTAGAGTACTACAGTATACTCATTAGTCATTCGAGTACTACAGTATACTCATTAGAGTACTACTGTATACTCATTAGAGTACCACAGTATACTCATTAGTCATTAGAGTACTACAGTATACTCAGTAGTCATTAGAGTACTACAGTATACTCATTAGTCATTAGAGTACTACTGTATACTCATTAGAGTACTACAGTATACTCATTAGTCATTCGAGTACTACAGTATACTCATTAGAGTACTACTGTATACTCATTAGAGTACCACAGTATACTCATTAGTCATTAGAGTACTACAGTATACTCATTAGTCATTAGAGAACTACTGTATACTCATTAGAGTACTACAGTATACTCATTAGTCATTAGAGTACTACAGTATACTCATTAGAGTACTACTGTATACTCATTAGAGTACCACAGTATACTCATTAGTCATTAGAGTACTACTGTATACTCATTAGAGTACTACAGTATATTCATTAGTCATTAGAGTACTACAGTATACTCATTAGAGTACTACTGTATACTCATTAGAGTACCACAGTATACTCATTAGTCGTTAGAGTACTACAGTATGCTCATTAGAGTACCACAGTATACTCATGAGTCATTAGAGTACTACAGTATACTCATTAGTCATTAGAGTGCTACAGTATACTCATTAGAGTACTACTGTATACTCATTAGAGTACCACAGTATACTCATTAGTCATTAGAGTACTACTGTATACTCATTAGAGTTCTACAGTATACCCATTAGTCATTAGAGTACTACAGTATACTCATTAGAGTACTACTGTATACTCATTAGAGTACCACAGTATACTCATTAGTCATTAGAGTACTACAGTATACTCATTAGACTACTACTGTATACACATTAGAGTACCACAGTATACTCATTAGTCATTAGAGTACTACAGTATGCTCATTAGAGTACACAGACCGACACTGCAGAAGGATCCCACTGCCATGATGAGGAAGCACAACAGTCTTCAGTCACATGTGTGCGTTTCATGTGTTTCACCTTCCAGCTGGAGAGGGCGGGGGGGGGGGGGGGGGGGGCAGGAGGACATGCAACAGGACGGCATCTATCTTTATATGCCCTCCTCCACCCCCCCCCTACACACACACACCCACCTGCCCCCTACGGCTTACCAGGAAGTTTGACGCAGAAGTAGAAGTCGTATTAACAGCCTGTGGATGGATGAGGATATCAGGTGTGTGTGTGTGTGTGTGTGTATGTGTGGTAAAGTATGAGTACAGATATATGTGATGAACTGTAACATTATATACGACACTGGTTTTATGGTCGCCGAACTAACCAGCTGGCAGAATGAGTGAGTGTCAGAGCCTTCCTTTCTGCATTGTTCAAATGTTCAGAACTATAGTCTTGCAGAGGCGTAAGGCTAAACCGACGCTAGCACGGGACAGCAAATAGGCCCATCCATCACTGGCACAGGAGACAGGCACGCTGGCTGGCTCTCTCTGCTTCTCTCTCCAAGCTCTCGAGTTCACGAGTCACACTCACCCGACCGCTGTGCTCAAACACAGGCTTGGGGGGGGGGGGGGGGCGGGCTTATTTGGAAGTTCCGTTCCACGGTATCCTTTCTTTATTATTCCAAGCGAACAAGGGGGCCTTCATGGAGATGGTAATTTATCCAATGTCTCATTTGGGGAGTAAGAAGGCAGAAATGAGGAGGGTAGCAGAGAGAGAAGGCCAGTGTGGTGAGGAGGAACCTCCAGACCTCAGCCCCATGTTCCACGGCGGTGGCGGCCGCTCAGGCCGGAGGGGCATGATGAGGGGATCTATTCATCTCTCCTCCCGCCTCGGCGGCCTGGAGGAAAACACAAATCCATCAGTACGAGACCATAAAAAGAAACCCCCGGTCCTTACACATTGTTCCCCTCCGGCTGTGGTATTGGACCAGTGTTTTCTTTGCATAGTTTGGGGTGATGGAGGCTGGCTGTGAGGTTGAGCAGGGGCTCAGTGTTTGAATGTAGGCAGCGTCAGTAAACTAGACGTGAAAACAATCCGCTATATATGATTCCCAAATATAGACATTGTTTCGCTGAGGGGCCAGTCGGGTAAGGTCCGGGGTCATGGGTCATGACAGAGATGTCCCTCGATGCCTCAGTTCAGCTGAGGACTCTGGTGTTTATTGTAAACAGTCCTGACTTTCGCAGAGATGTATTAAAACATGGTGTTCATGACCTGTTTGTGAGCTCCAAATGAGCCACAAAACAACAAAACTGTACTTACCTATACACACACACACACACACAAATAACCATTTATGCACACACTCACACTCGCCTCACCTCCCCCTGCCTCCCCCTCACCTCCCCCTGCCTCTCCCCTGCCTCTCCCCTCACCTCCCCCTGCCTCTCCCCTCACCTCCCCCTCACCTCCCCTTGCTTCTCCCCTGCCTCTCCCCACCTCCCTCTCACCTCCCCCTGCCTCTCCCCTGCCTCTCCCCTCACCTCCCCCTGCCTCTCCCCCCACCGGCTCCTTGACGCAGACCTCTTCCTCCCCCCATGGACAGTGATGGGGGCTCTCCCTTGTTCCTGGTGCTGGCACTGTTCTGTAAACACACAGCTTCCCTCATATAAAGACTTGATTCTTCTCTGTTATGTTTAAAAATGGACACAAAGAGAAACTTGTATGATAATTTTTGGCATATGGTGGTGGAAGCCAACCCAGACAGAGTTATGCCTTGTTCTTATAACGTGTCTAAGATTTCAGAGAGAACTTTGTGTTTTATGCGAGACCAGGCCTACGCTGTGTGACAGGATGTGAGCTGCAGTTTGTGTTTGAACGTGCCTGAAAATGGCAGGTTTACCAAACTAATGGCACCTCAGAGTCAAGTCCTGTAGCTTGCGTCTGGCCGTGAGGGCAAGACAGAGCAGTTATGGTGCGTTCGTTTGTGGTTGGAGGTGGCAAGTCGCAAGTGGCAAAATACCTACCTCCGACCTGTGTGCATTCGAGCTATATACCATTATATCACAGTTACCTAGTTATATCTAGTGCATTCGAGCAACTGGGAGCTGAGAAACATATCTGAATTTGCGACGAGGAAGTGCAAGTTCATGCTGTGTTTTATTTAATCATTCCTAGTAGCAAGTCGCAATTTGCCACCTACCAGTAATAAACGAACACACCATTAGAGAGGTTGAAACACTGGAGCACTCAGCTACTCTGAGAGATGAATGTCACTCTTCACTCTTCACGTCTGTATTCACAGAACATTTTAGTTTTTCATTCTGTGATACTTGTTTCATCTGGGGAGTAATTGAAACGAAGATAAGGTCCCAGCAGCAGGCAGAAAGCAGCATTGTTCTGGGAGGGGGGCATGCCAGAGATGGCATAGATATCCAGCCTGCCATCTGATTGCCTTGCTGAGAATCTCTGGATCAGCTCTCTGCCTCCGTGCCAACGGTGCCATAGTACAAGCATCGTCCTCTGAGGAGAGAGCTGTCATCCACAAGGCTGACACACCTCCACTCAACACAGTAGTATTCCACTCAACACAGTAGGGCTATTCCTATTGCACTCAACACAGTACTACCCCACGCTTGTAGTGTGTCAGTGGTGCCTCTTTAACAGCCACGGGGATTTGAACCATGAAAAATATAAATGTGCAAAGAAATCTGATGAGTTTGAGGTAGAAAATAATGAAAAACCTTTCAATAATGTTTAGTTGTCAGATTAAATCACTTGACCCTTCTCTGCCTGTAGGAACAAGCGCCATTGACAGTCACAGGTACCGCCAAAGATGACAATAAAATCAAACCCAATATTTAATTTAACAGCCTTCTATAGCACTGGTTTAGGGGGCCTTGTGTGTCAGTGATTGGCAGCACACATCCAATTTAAAAAACACTTCATTCTTCGAGGTGTGAGAGTAGATATTTACCGGCAGCCAACAGACACAGGGTATTTGGGTCTCGGATTATAAAATCATGTTTCTTTTGCGTGTGTCCCAAAGCCTGCTGGGTGTTTCATCCTTGTCCTTAAATCTGGGACTCTGTGGTTCTGGAAAAACAGCTATTACATTCAGCCCTCCAATCCTCTTCTTTTCCTGCTACGTATGTTTTACATGCCATGAGTATTAAAATCTCCACATCAAAACAGCAGCTGAAAATACTCATGAAAACCTTCACGGCCACAGTTAGATCCCCAGAAGAGATTACCACCCACACGTTTCCAATACAGTGGGCCTTCTCATTCAGGAATACATGTTTTCCTCTCCTTGGATGTTTGGCACCCGGGCCAGACTGTTGTTGTTTAGGCACAGTGCACAATACTGGAGCCTTCCTGCCAGTTACCATGCGCACATCTCCCAGGCTCATGGAACGCACAATAAGCCACAAGCCCTGGCTGCGACGCCCACACACATCCATCAGAAGAGGGCAAACAAGCAGGGAAACAGGAACAGAATGGCCTTGCTGCTGCCGCCCGCCTCCCAAAACAGACCCACCACGAGAACCCAGGAATCACAGGTGTCTTTGTTTAGGGCGATCTGGCCAAACAGTGACCCTTTACTTTGAATTCATTATGCTAGCCAACCTCCTGAACTGATGATCATGCATATGGCCCACATGTGCACTTGCTGCATACACATTGATAACTGATAGGGTAAAAAACAACAACAACTTATCTAAACATTACATGTTTGGTTTGTTTACGTCATGCAATTCAGTCGGCGAGTGAGCCTCGTCATGGCTAAAATCTTGCCGCGTTTGCAATGATATGAAGTCGTTGTCGTTAATACAGGATTGTCCCGTATGGAAAAATAAAATCCACTTTCAATACTGAATCAATACGAGACACGATTTTCCCGTATTTATGTGCACAGAACTGTAGTGTTGATGGAGGCTCTGAGCTTTGTAGTCGCACAACCAAATTCAACCAGATACTACAGGCAGCCTCTCACGCATTAAACAGCAAATCAATCCTATTAGCGATATTGGGCTAGTGAGGCGGGACTAGTAGAGAAGGAGATCTGTTAAGTGTTTGTGTACCAAATTTTAGCTGGGGACAATTCAGCAGTCTCTGAATATTGGTGGGGACATGTCACCAGTGTCCCCGCTAAATTCTACGCCCATGTACTCAACTTCCTTCACAAGCCTGGTCAACTCTTCAATCATCATCTACTCAACGCCCTTCACAATCCCGGTCAACTCTTCAATCATCATCTACTCAACTCCCTTTACAAGCCTGGTCAACTCTTCAATCATCATCTACTCAACTCCCTTCACAAGCCCGGTCAACTATTCAATCATCATCTACTCAACTCCCTTCACAATCCTGGTCAACTCTTCAATCATCATCTACTCAACTCCCTTCATAAGCCTGGTCAACTCTTCAATCATCATCTACTCAACTTCCTTCACAATCCCGGTCAACTCTTCAATCATCATCTACTCAACTCCCTTCACATTCCCGGTCAACTCTTCAATCATCATCTACTCAACTCCCTTCATAAGCCCGGTCAACTCTTCAATCATCATCTACTCAACTCCCTTTACAAGCCTGGTCAACTCTTCAATCATCATCTACTCAACTCCTTTCACAAGCCTGGTCAACTCTTCAATCATCATCTATTCAACTCCCTTCACAAGCCCGGTCAACTATTCAATCATCATCTACTCAACTCCCTAACAAGCCTGGTCAACTCTTCAATCATCATCTATTCAACTCCCTTCACAAGCCCGGTCAACTATTCAATCATCATCTACTCAACTCCCTAACAAGCCTGGTCAACTATTCAATCATCATCTATTCAACTCCCTTCACAAGCCCGGTCAACTCTTCAATCATCATCTACTCAACTTACTTCATAAACCCGGTCAACTCTTCAATTATCATCTACTCAACTTACTTCATAATCCCAGTCAACTCTTCGATTATCATATACTCAACTTCCTTCATAAGCCTGGTCAACTCTTCAATCATCATCTACTCAACTCCCTTCACAAGCCTGGTCAACTCTTCAATCATCATCTACTCAACTCCCTTCACAAGCATGGTCAACTCTTCAATCATCATCTACTCAACTCCCTTCACAAGCCTGGTCAACTCTTCAATCATCATCTACTCAACTCCCTTCACAAGCCTGGTCAACTATTCAATCATCTACTCAACTTCCTTCATAATTCCTTCATAAGCCTGGTCAACTCTTCAATCATCATCTACTCAACTCCCTAACAAGCCTGGTCAACTCTTCAATCATCATCTACTCAACTTCCTTCATAAGCCTGGTCAACTCTTCAGTCATCATCTACTCAACTTCCTTCCCAATTCCTTCATAAGCCCGGTCAACTCTTCAATCATCATCTACTCAACTCCCTAACAAGCCTGGTCAACTCTTCAATCATCATCTATTCAACTCCCTTCACAAGCACGGTCAACTCTTCAATCATCATCTACTCAACTCCCTTCACAAGCCCGGTCAACTATTCAATCATCTACTCAACTTCCTTCATAATTCCTTCATAAGCCTGGTCAACTCTTCAATCATCATCTACTCAACTCCCTAACAAGCCTGGTCAACTCTTCAATCATCATCTACTCAACTTCCTTCATAAGCCTGGTCAACTCTTCAATCATCATCTACTCAACTTCCTTCATAAGCCTGGTCAACTCTTCAATCATCATCTACTCAACTTTCTTCATAGCCTGGTCAACTCTTCAATCATCATCTACTCAACTTCCTTCATAAGCCTGGTCAACTCTTCAATCATCATCTACTCAACTTTCTTCATAAGCCTGGTCAACTCTTCAATCATCATCTACTCAACTTCCTTCATAATTCCTTCATAAGCCTGGTCAACTCTTCTGTTGTCGCCAGGCCTTCCCATATAATTCCTGTGGCAGGTACCTAGCCAGTCTAGCCTACTGTTTGCAGTTCGTATCTGTAGAGCTTCTCCCTCGTGTTTTTTTTCGTGTTTACTTCATCCAGTTTTTCATCTTTTTGTTTTTTTTCCTCCAGACCCAGTGTGCAGTGGAGGAACCTGTTAGTCTCTGAAAGCCATAAACCACTTTGTATGTTTGGTTCCAGTTATGGTGTCAGAAGCAGATCTACCATGCCCAGGCTGAAGAGATCCATGTCATCAGTGTTTATCCTGCCTCAGCATGCATCATACCTGTCAGAGATGTGTTGCCTCTGCTGCCTGCTGTATAAGATCCTAGCCAGTCACGGCTTAGCCCATCATCAGTACAGACCCGTTGGGCGAGGCAGACACCTTCTCGTGGTGCCCCGTCAGGAGCTGCAATTAACCACCGTACACAAAGCAAAGTCTGCCAACTGAGGGCCACCACCCGGGCTGGTGTTCAGCTGCAACAGACGGGGAGAGCAGTCGGCGGAGCTTGCCCCGCCGGCTCCCAACCCAGAATTCTGCAGCTGAACTCCAAAGGACCCACCCCCAGTAAAATCAACATCATCGAGCACCTGCACTGCACCACCAAGGCCCTCGTCATCCTCCTCCAGGAGACCCACTGCGTAACAGCAGATAAGCTAGTTCTTCCAAATTTTGCTCTAGCTGCCCTAAGCAGGAAGCATGGCCTCGCTACGTTCGTCCATCAAAGGTTGAACTGGACTCTCGTCAACCAATCCCCGACTGGCTCGGAGATTCGAGTGGTTGTGTGTGGACGTTGGCGGCTTTAAAATTGTCAACGTCTACAAGCCTCCGCCCTTGCGAATCACACCAGCGCATCTCCTAGTCTTCCCTCACCTCTGCCTCTAGGGTGGCGCCTTCCGATGGAGAAAACCTGGCTGCTTGGGCAGCTAACAACAGTCTGGCCCTGTTGTACGATCCCAAGGGCGCAGCCAGCTTTGTCTCAGGTTGCTGGAAAACTGGGATGAATCCTGACTTGGCATTCACGAGCGTCGGTGTTGACAACCGGTTCCCTGATAGACACGTGGTAGGAAAGTTCCCGCGGTCCCAACATCAACCATCGCTGATTACCATCACGAGCCGGTGAAGCGATGGAACTTCCGAAAGCCCAACTGGAAACACTACCGCCTCTTTACCCATAGATCCACGAGATGCCTTCCACCACCTAACAACAACGTGGACGAGGCATACCGGGAACTCTGCGGAAAGCTCCGGGGCCTAATTCTATCTGCCTGGAGCTTATACTCCATGCCGCACCTGGTTAAGAGCATTCCTCTATTCCTGCTTGCGCCAACTCAAGAACCCCAAAATCTGGAGAAGAGCCCTAGTTGTCGCGATCCCTAATCCGAACAAGCCTGAGGGGGACCCCGAGTGCCCCATCTCTCTGTTATGTATCCCCGTCAAGATCCTCGAGTGTCTCATCTACGCCCGCGTCGAACCAACCATCGACCCGCTGCTCCCACAGGAGCAGGCCAGGTTCCGACGCGGGAGATCGACCATAGATCAAGTCACTTTGATGACTCAAGACATCGAGGACAGCTTTTCGGCTAAAAAGAAGGCCGGAGCCGTCTTTATAGACCTGACGGCTGCCTACAACACCGTATGGCACCGCGGCCTCACCTGCAAGCTGCTCCACCTGCTGTCAGACAGGCACATGGTCAGCATGATCATGGAGCTTGTCCGAAACCGCAGCTTCACCCTCACCACCGGTAGTGGTAGCAGGTTGAGACGCCTTACGAACGGTGTCCCCCAGCGATCTGTCCTGGCCCCCCTCCTTTATCACATCTACACCTACGACCTGCCGACGACAGTCTCCAGGAAGTATGCCTATGCAGACCTTGCGCTGGTGTACTCAGCTGGAGACTGGCAGGCCGTGGAGGAGACAATGAGCCAGGACATGCAGACACTAGCGGCATACCTCCGAAAATGGAGATTGAAGCTCAGTGAGGAAAAGACGGTGTCGGCGGCCTTCCTCCTTAACAACAAGGAAGCCAAATGTGAGCTCCGAGTGCACACCGACAGTAAACTCCTGCCATACAGCGCCGAACCAAACTATCTCGGCGTGACATTAGACAGGTCGCTCATGTTCCAGCGACACCTCGAGTCGCTGCGCAAGAAGTTAACAGCTTGTGTGGTGTTGTTGAGGCGACTGGTCCGATCAGGCTGGGGTGCTGGTGCAAAAACACTGTGTCCGGCAGCCTTAGCCCTGGTCTACTCGATCAGTGAATATTGCGCACCAGTCTGGTGTCGCAGCGCTCACACCCGCCTCATTGACCCGCCTATCAATGAAGCCTTGCGCATCATGACAGGATACCTGCGTCCCACTTCTGTGGAAAACCTTCCCATCCTCGCTGGCATCCAGCCCTCTGGCCTTCGCCGCACAGGAATCACAGCACGTCTCACCTGCCGGGCCGTGGAGCCTAACCACCTGCTCTACGACAGGCTCACTGCAACAGCGGAGCCACCCCGGCATCAAGTCGAGACACCCTTTTGTGCCTGCCGCACGGGATCTCCTGCAGCAATGCAGCGATCTTAACATCAGCGAGGCAGTATGGGCGGACCACATTTGGCGTGCGGAGTGGGAGGCAAACACCTCCAGACTCCATGATTTCATCCCGGCCGCCGGTCCATCCCCTCCTGGGATGGACTTACCCAGACCGGCGTGGGTGAGGCTTAATTGCCTCCGGACCGGCGTCCGATGCTTCCGCTCATCGATGCACATGTCACAAAGGTTCTTTAGATCTCTGGTTCGCAAGAATACACAGACCACGAGGATGCAAAGTCACTGAACAGTTTATTTTAAAAGAGGGCTATTAAAAACCTAGAAAAAGGGATTCAAAAATGCTTGATTTGGGACAGCCAGCAGGGGGCGCAGATGCGCAGTCTTTGTGTCGCTGGCCCTGTAGTTTCCTGCGCTGGCCTATCCTATGGCCTATCCCAGCTACGTGAGTCCTCGGGGGACTGGTCTCTCGGGTCCTCGATTGGCCGCTCCGGTCAGTAGCTGGAGAGCAGAGAGGATCCTTGTGTGTAGGCTACCAATAATAAACAATGGAAATTAGAGAGATTCGGAGATACACTCGCCTGGTGCCAATAAGGCTTGAAGCGTATCAGGTCCAGTGGACCTCACCCTGGCCGCACCCTCGGCTCGCTGCTTCACTCCAGAGGCCTCATTTATCAAAGAGCGTGTAAATTCAGTTGTAAAAGAGGGCGTACGACGAAAACGAGAAATGGGTGGACTGCCGCGTACGACGAGAATATTTACACGCTTTTCGGATCTATCAAACATGGCGTACACGCTGTTGCGCCGATTTCTCAATGATAAATCCCACTGTGTCGTAGCAGACAGCGGACGTGCACGCGCCTCGTGTTCCGCCCTCTCCACGCCCAAATTCAACCATATATGGTCAAAACTATGACAGTGCACAACGTGGTTACCCGGAAGGAACCGACATAATATAGCGTGGAGCAAAGGCAAGACAATTACGTTTGTGAAAAAACGCGGAAGAGAAACTTTTCGGAGACGGAGGTGCATGTGCTTGTTGGTGAGGTCCACGCAAGGAAAAAAAATCATCTTCGGAAGGTATTTGTACTAGCCTACCTTTGTCTGATTGCTCCTACAGTTTAGGTAGCCTACTGTACGTTTCGTGCATCCTGTATTTGGCGTAGGCTACACGGACATTCTGTATTATGTGGCTGTGAGGAAAGCAAACATTCTGTGGTAGGCTATGATTGATTTAGGACCAAAAACAGGGAACGATAACACAGATGATCACTTCATAATGTTAGACCACATAAAACATTTTCCCCTTTTAAATTAAGACACTCATTTAAATCACCCGGTAAATCACAGCATTTATTTGGCTGCCAACAGAAACACATATCAAATGAATATGGCTACACAATGAAATGTTTAATGCATAATAAAGTGTACAGACAAACTCAAAGAAAATTAATTGTTTCTCCAGACTCTGACGTGGGGTGGGACTCAGAGGAGTGGGAGTCTTCAGTGGTCCTTGACCTGACGGTCGGGCCCCCGCCGGTTGTAGCCTCCACCTCCAGCGCCACGACCTCCAGTGCCTCCACCTCCAGCGCGCCGGCCTCCACCTCCGGCTGCCAGCGTCCCTGCCTCAAGGGTCCCTGAGGGCTGGGCTTCCTCTCAGACACTGTGCTGGAGGCTCATGACCCTAGAGGCCCAGAGGGACATGGCAGAAGGGATTGGGGCAGTTGTGGGGCAGTTGTGCAGCAGTTGGTGGAGGTCACCACACTACACCACCAGAGCCAACAGCACATCCTCACTGCACTTCATTCCCTCACACATGCTGTCAAGGACCTCACACAGTCACTCACTACCACACTCACGGACCTCACACATTCACTCACAAACGCACTCACACACCTCACACAGTCACCTACCAACAGACAATAAAATGGTAACAATGTGAACCTTACTTGTTTGTGTCTTCATAGCTGGCGCATGACCTCAGTGCGGGCCCTTTGGCCCCGCTGGTTACCCTCATGACGGGGAGGGGGCTGAGGGCTTGGGTCCTCATTTTGTGGTGGGGTCTTGACTGGTTCTCATTCTTATCAGCTTTGAATATGTATCTTGGCAAACATAACACAGGATGATGTACAAGGAGGGGACAGATACCTAGTCAAAGTACTATTGGTTGCTAGTAAAAAGACAATAATGAGGGCTTGGTATAAGGTGGAACGCCCAACCAAGGAGCAGTGGCTGGGTGTTGTGGAGGAGATTTATGTTATGGAGAAGCTCACGCATGCATTGAGGATGCAGGAAGGAAAGTTTGAAGGGAGATGGGAAAAATGGATGGATTATAGAAGGAAGTGTGATGATACCACTAATATTGAAATTGTAATATTTGAGTAAGAAAAAAAAGCTGCATGGATGGAAGTACCCATCAGCTGTTATTGTTAGTTTTTATGTTTTATTGTATTGTCGTTGTCGTTGATAAATGAGGCCATATTGATAAGGGCACCATCAGTGAATGAATACGTCTATGTGAATCGCAAAAATGTGCACACTATAAATACCCAAATCATATGTGACGCCGACATGCTCATCACAAGTGTAGTGGCATGGTGGCCTGGCTCCACGCATGACTCATTCATCCTGGCGCACAGCAGGGTAGGGGCTAGACTGGAGGCAGGCGCTGCGCGTGACGGCTGGCTTGTTGGTGTGTGCATAGCCAAGATACATATTCTTTGTCTTTTTTACTTTAATCTTTATTAGCATTTTCCATCCATACAACGACAATACAATAGAACATAAAAACTTACAATAACAGCTTATGGGTACTTCCATCCATGTAGCTTTTTTCTCTTACTCAAATATTACAATTTTAATATTAGTGGTATCATCACACTTCCTTCTATAATCCATCCATTTTTCCCATCTCCCTTCAAACCTTCCTTCCTGCATCCTCAATGCATAAATAAATCTCATAAATCTCCTCCACAACACCCACCACTGCTCCTTGGTTGGGGGTTCCACCTTATACCAAGCCCTCATTATTGTCTTTTTACTAGCAACCAATAGTACTTTCACTAGGTACTGTATCTGTCCCCTCCTTGTACATCATTCTGTTATGTTTGCCAAGATATATATTCAAAGCTGATAAGAATGAGAACCAGTCAAGACCCCACCACAAAATGAGGACCCAAGCCCTCAGCCCCCTCCCCGTCATGAGGGTTACCAGCGGGGCCAAAGGGCCCGCACTGAGGTTATGCGCCAGCTATGAAGACACAAACAAGTAAGGTTCACATTTTTACCATTTTATTGTCTGTTGGTGGGTGACTGTGTGAGGTGTATGAGTGCGGTAGTGAGTGACAGTGTGAGGTCCGTGACAGCATGTGTGAGGGAATGAAGTGCAGTGAGGATGTCCTGTTGGCTCTGGTGGTGTAGTGTGGTGACCTCCACCAACTGCTGCACAACTGCCCCACAACTGCCCCAATCCCTTCTGCCATGTCCCTCTGGGCCTCTAGGGTCATGAGCCTCCAGCAGTGTCTGAGAGGAAGCCCAGCCCTCAGGGACCCTTGAGGCAGGGACGCTGGCAGCCGGAGGTGGAGGCGTGGGCGGTGGAGACGGAGACAGAGGCGCTGGAGATGGCACTGGAGGTGGAGGCCGGCGCGCTGGAGGTGGAGGCACTGGAGGTCGTGGTGCTGGAGGTGGAGGCTGCAACCGGCGGGGGCACGACCGTCAGGTCAAGGACCACTGCAGACTCCCCCTCCTCTGAGTCCCACCCCACGTCAGAGTCTGGAGAAACAATTTCAGTAATTTTCTTTGAGTTTGTCTGTACACTTTATTATGCATTACACATTTCATTGTGTAGCCATATTCATTTGATATGTTTTTCTGTTGGCAGTCAAATAAATGCTGTGATTTACCGGGTGATTTAGATGAGAGTCTTAATTTCCCAGAGGGGAAAATGTTTAATGTGGTCTAACATTATGAAGTGGTCATCTGTGTTATCGTTCCCTGTTTTTGGTCCTAAATCAATCATAGCCTACCACAGAATAGAAAAGAGCAGCCCACATCAGATTATTCAAACATGGAGAGTAATCAATACATTCTGAACTAGAAATGGTGCTCAGACAACATAGACCCCGCCTCTGAATGCATGTAGTGGCTCTGTGCTGCCAGAATTTAATGGGTTCTCTGGTGGCCCATGCTACACCCCTCCACCGCTTTTCGTGAAAATCGGTCTGGTAGTTTTTGCGGAGTCGTGTTGACAGACTTATATACGTACGGACGTACACTGCTTGCCACCGAACCATCAGACCAGTCTCTCAGATTACCCAGAACCCTCAGACCAGCCTCTCAGATTTCCCAGAACCCTCAGACCAGCCTCTCAGATTACCCAGAACCCTCAGACCAGCCTCCCAGATTACCCAGAATCCTCAGACCAGCCTCCCAGATTACCCAGAACCCTCAGACCAGCCTCTCAGATTACCCAGAACCCTCAGACCAGCCTCTCAGATTACCCAGAACCCTCAGACCAGCCTCTCAGATTACCCTGAACCCTCAGACCAGTCTCTCAGATTACCCAGCGTCTCGCACAGTTCTGCCCTGGGCCCATAAAGGGCACTGTGTACAGCTGTGAGGCCGTGACCCTAGGCAGTGGAAATGTCACAGACGGCCTGTTCACCTCCCCCCTTACCCATGAACGCCCCCAGTCCTGAGACAGCCTGATTGGCCGGGCAGGGAGACCTCTGCAGCACTTGTGCCGCCCCATCACAAAGTGTATTTGTACAGGATTACCAAGATGATCTGTGATAAAGTGCTAGACTGTTTTTCCACACACTGCACATGTCCACAAGGGCATATGGAAAGGACTGAGAGAGAGAGAGAGAGACAGAGAGAGGAGGGACAGGGAGAGACAGGGAGAGAGAGGGAGAGGAGAGAGAGAAAGAGAGGAGGGACAGGGAGAGGAGAGAGAGGGAGAGAGAGACAGAGAGAGGAGGGACAGGGAGAGACAGGGAGAGGAGAGAGAGAAAGAGAGGAGGGACAGGGAGAGGAGAGAGAGAGGGAGAGAGAGGGAGAGGAGAGAGAGAAAGAGAGGAGGGACAGGGAGAGGAGAGAGAGAGGGAGAGAGAGGGGAGAGCGGGAGGGAGGGAGAGAGAGGACACGAGAGATCACGGAAGGACAGAATGTCAGATGGAGATGGCTGAGAAAGGGAGCCAGAGAAAGACCAGAACAAAGAACGTACTGTCAGCCAGCTGATCATCTCCCTCGGGCTGCCAGGGACAACAGGTGAGAGCAGTCTGACTCCATCAGAGGGGGCAGGGGCCAGAGGGCCACACAGGAGAGCAGAGAAGTGCACCCTGGAGTAATGTACTGGTCATGGGACATGGGGAGTCAACTATGCATGCAGGGATCAACACTGGCTTCCATTGGGCCAATGCCAGTAACATCTGGGTGCAGTGTGTGATTGGTATTTCATGCATATGTGTGTTGGGGTGTGTGCATGTGTGTGTGTGTGTATGTGTATTAATTCACCAGGACACAGATATTCTATTAAAGGATATGTACACTGAATTTCATGTTTAGCCCTATTCCTGGCTTCCCTGGCATGTATCTGACTAGTACAGGTTAAAATATTTCTGTTTTATGCAGTACAGAGTTCTATGTCAATAACGTCAGTGCGCGCACCCTGGCTCGTTGCTAGCTATGGACACACTCGAAAAACTCAAAAAAGTATGATATACGTGGATTTCAAGTCCAGGAATTACATGGTTTATGCTTACCAAGCTCTGAAGTCATCCTGTAAACACCATAGGTCCTTTCGCCTCTGCATTTCGAAACAACAGCTAACTTGTAAACAGTACTAATTTCACCGAACATACAACAACCATCTCTTCACGCTGTAAACCTCTGCGAAATTCATCCAAATCGCGGAGGTTTACAGCATGAAGGGATGGCTGTATATGTAGTCTAACCCATCAACAGGCACACAGACAGCGGGTGGAACTTGAACGTAAACCCATTTAATTAGCCTAGATGATGGCCAAAACGTTTTTCATGCAGATTATGAACAGGCTTCCAGTTGTGGCTGGATGTAACCTCACGTGCCAGAAGAGAGAAACAAAGTATGAGCTCATGTCAGAATGGTTTTATGAGGCTATAAAAAGTTGTTTGTCTCAATAAATGACCTATGTGTTTTTTGAAACTAGACATTTACACATATTTCTCTTGACTTGACGTGACTCCCGTACAATAATTTTCCTCAAAATACAATACTTTTAAGCCTCTGGTACAATACTTCAGCATTCCTATGTGGCAACGCTGCGTCACTGCGGCTCGAACCAGAGGCATCAGAGTTTCCCGATGGGCCTGGAGCAACCGGCTGGGCCCTATCGTAATCACAAGTATACCCCCCTTTTTCACAGATGTTGTGCAGTGCGGCTACAGGGCTTTGTGAGCTAGCCGGCTCATGCACTTGGTGAGAGAAAGTGAGAACACCGTCATTCACAAGAGACTTATTGTTCAATGAAGGCTGAACGCCGGTGTCATCCCAGCAGAAAAAAATGAGCTTTGCCCACTCACTTGCATAGCTAGCGGAGGCTGGCTAGGATACTGTCACTTCCCGTTTCTCACACCGTCTGTCCCCAGTGAAGCAGGGGAATGTTTTATTTGCCGTAGAAGCACAAAAAACATACCGCCGCTCGAATCGAGGACCAACAACCCCGAGATTACACTCTTTGTCCGTAAGCATGCGGTCTATCTACCAGTCGGACAGACAGAGAAGGATGCTGCCATTGACATGGGTTTATGACTGCCGTCCACCGGGGAAGCGCTGAGCTAGACCCCGCCAGCAGCCGTATAGAGGGTTATGAAATGTTCAAATGGGGCAGGGGCGAGCAGCTGGACCCTATTGAACATAGACATTTTCCTGCCTCAACAGAGAGTCTGGCGGATGTCACATCTGCTGTGATAGCAGGAGAAGACGCGGAGAAGAACCGGAGGCATCAACGTTTTCAGATGGGGCGGTAGCTAATAGCTGGACCCATCATACTCACAAACATACCCCCCCCTTCTCAGTGCAAAGGAGCTACAACACGGCTCTGCCGTTTTTTAGCTTGACTATGCACAACATGAGATGCAGACTGTAGCATCAATCAAAATAACAATTTACTGTATTTTTATTCGCGCCTTAATGGAAACGTCCCCACCACCACTCTTAAAAGAGCGTGGGGGGCAAGGCAAGGACAGTGACGCATGTTGGGGTACCGTGGTTAGGTGTGTTGATTCTTTCCCCAAGCCTGGAGGTGGGTAGCCGGCGTGCCGGTTGGGACCTGGCCGGGCTGAGCACTCTGAACCGGCTGGGCAGTGAGAGGTGGAGGCGCCGGGCCGGAAGCCCCGAAGGCCGGCGGAGAAGCCAGGTGACGGGCAATGGGTGGGCGAGACATCGTAGCCGGTTGTTTGGGCTTGTTTCAAGGCTGGAACAGCCAGACCAAACAAACCAGACTTGCTTACCAGAGGGTTAAGGAGAATGTTCTTGTTCTATTCACACAGACAACAGCGACAACCACAGATGGCCTTGTTGGCCGATAGAGGTGGACATTACCCCATCGGAGAAGGCAGCGGGGGCTCTCACGAGCTGGGCAACCGCTCTGTTGCGGGGGAGCCAGTCATTACTTCATTCCAGCCGGCAACTCTGGTAGCTCTCACGAAGGGACAAAGTGGGGCTCTCAGTGAAGCAGGTTTGCCCCATCCCGCCCCCATGAACGTCTCTAGGTTAGGCATAGCCAGGAGAAGATGAAGCGCAGGCTTGGAGGTTGACCCATAGCAGACGGAGCTCCAGAGAGGCAGCCCCATCGCAGCCACAACTTCTGGGAGGGGAACGTTGAGATGATGTGCAGCTTCTTCGGGAATCGTGGTCAAAAGACCCGGGCCCGGGATCACTGGATGACGAGCCACTAGCATCCTGGGCTTCGTCGTCGGCCTCAAAAAACTCCTTCTCCTACCTCTTCATCAGACGGAGGGAGGGACAGTATCGGCACAGGCTGGTGAAGCAGAACACCGACATTATCAACCCCGTCTGAGCCGCCCTCCGCGGGTACAGGATCTCCGATGCCCAGTGGCGGCGGCAGGCAGTACCCGGCGAAGCCTCTCCAGAGGCTCAAGTTGAAGGCAGGTCTGGCAGGCAGGAGACGGCACCAGAACAGCCCTGGCGTGCTGTGGAACCCCATGTTAGTATTGAGGGCACCACAACCGCAGAACTTCTCGAGCAGACTAGGCAGCGTCGGCTGGGGCATCCCGATGGACGCCGCCGGCTCCACGGTGAGTCGCTGGCTTGTCATCGGCTGTGTTCAAAATGGCATACTAACATACTGCCTACTACATACTCAATGAGTATGGACTGCATACTGCCTACTGAATTCATAATAAGTATGCCATTACCAGCTGACTGTTCACACTGAAGTACAGTAGGACCCCACTCATCCAAACTTCAGAGATCCAAACCTCCCGGTCTACCGGACAGGCTTAAAAAGCCTGCTATCTGGTTACTGGTGGGATTTTCATTACAGTACTGTAGGCCTACTTGCATTTAAATATGTCATAATAAACATGTACTGTATCCTACTGTGAATAAAAACAGAACTGTATGTAGACCTACATGTTGCCTGTAGGCTGTAGCCTAGTGTCGCGTTTAATTTCTTTGTTACTTTAATGTCGAGCGCAAAACGCTAACGAGTCTGCTGCGCGAGAGCTGCATTCCTTGGAAGCCAGAAAGCGCGTCAGCAAGCAGAGTGAAGCAGAGGAGTATCGAGTAATTTTTCGTTCCCAGTTAATGGACTTCAGGAACACAGACGTGTTGTAAGCATGTACATAGGCGATTTTACCCTCTGAGAGTAGGGGGGGCAACATTTTGACATGAGAAAAAAAAACAAACTGTTCTGCCGTCTCGTCCCATCTATTTACAAAGAATACCAGTTGTGAACAGTATGCTAATGAGAAATCCGTATGACAATTCAATATGTACAACGCATCAAACTTCATCTAGACACCACGAGCATGTCAATATGACTTTATGACCGAGCACTAGGCCATACCCAACATCACAACATCAAACTGCAACTGCCTACTGGTGCTAGCTTCCTCGCCGATGGTGATGTTGCTAGTGCTAGTGCTAGCTCCGATAGCCTCTGGAGCACTTCTGCATTCGATTGCACCTGCTGCGCTGTCATTTCGAGTTGTAGCTTCTTCATTAGCATTGCCAGATTTTATTTTATGAAGAAGTGGTAAATTGTTTTTATAGCTCTTTTTGCCACTATGAGCAGGTTGGCTAGTTGTAGCTTGTTGAGCACTGAGCAGTACAGTCAGATCTCATTTCTTTCGACGGACGAGTTGTGCCATTAGTGGATTATGAATATATATATATTTTTAAAGGTAGCCTAGTTTAAGTAATAAATACACTTTTAAAATTAATGATGATCTAACACAAACTGGTACAAACCACAATTATGTATTTAATAATTGTGTTAATTAGTAAAAAAAAAAAGAATCTTTTTTTTAAAGAATCTGAGCAGAGTTGGGCTGTCCAATCAGGGGGGGCACTTGCCCCCCCTGCCCCCCCTATAAAATCGCCAATGAGCATGTAGATTAGCCTACTAGGCCTACTGTATTTGTTAAATAATAGCCTACAGCCTATAGCCGTTAGCCTACATCGGTTGTTTTAGAGACTTTCCTTTAGGCTGCAATAGCCTAAGACACGACAACTTGTCCGTCATTTCATTTATTTATTTATTGATTATCATTTGCTCTAATTGTTCTAATGTTGGGTTGTTTTTAGGCTATACCATTTTGTTCTGCGAATACAGTAGCCTATCGATGCAGCGTAGGCCTCATTTGAGAATAAAGTACAGTATTTGATCAAAGCATGCACTCAAGTGGAAATTCGTTTATTTTATTCTAGGCTGTTTACTATAGGCTAGGCTGTATGAGTTTGGTTGGCTATTTGATTGCAATTTTGATGCATATACACAAGTAATTAAGGGTATTTATTGGGCTATTATGAGTCTATATGAAACAAGTATACCACTTATTGAATTTGGTGCATTTTAACATATGTTTCAGTCATCCGGACATTTCAGAGATACGAACGACCTTCGTTCCCGTTGGGTTCGGATAAGTTGGGTCCTACTGTATGCAGCTAGGTATCCCAAAATGCATTTCTCACCGGCCGGCAGCGATAGCGGGGATTTTAAAGATTAGGCTAAAAGCTGTTGGAATTTTGGGTCTATAAGTGTTAATATGTAGTTTTATTAAGTTTCCATATGTTTTCAGGCGAGAAAGTAGTCATGTAGATTCCTAAAATGTGGCCAGTTTATCAAAATAACTTGTTGATATATCTGATCTGACATTTGTTTTCCACTTCTGTAGGCTAACGTTAGATAACCAAGTTGAAATTTTCTTTTATTTTCTTTGTTTTCATTTGAAATTCCACCAAATTCTGATGAATACCGAAGAACGATTGTTTCCTATGTATTCAATGTGTGTTGTAAATCTGTGTTTGATACCTGTACTGTCACTTTAAGAGGTGGTATTTCTGTGTGACGTTAATCTGAGCACCTCTCTGTCCACGCTTTGCAACTGAGAGAGGTAGGCACGTTTTATTTATCCACTGTTTCAGAGTTTAACATGTATTTTGTAATTTAGATAGCGTATTTTTCTAGCACTTGAAGAGACATGTTTATGGAATACTGTAACATGCAGCTAACACCGTGTCCTAACTGCTTGCGACGCGAGCAACAGAACGCCACATCGCATGCTTGCTGTCCTAACTGAAACCGTTAAATTTCCTGTTCTGTTACGTCATTTGTCTATATTCCCAACTGAAGACAGTTAAAGAACGAACGCCTGTCAACGCGAGCGACAGGAGGAAAATAGGAACAGGGCGAGTGTCAAAAGGACAGTTAAAACGTAGTGCCGCTTCGTGCTGCGTCGCTCGCATCCAGTTAGGACATAACAATAGAAAACAAAGCAATGGAACGCATTTTGTCACTGACGCTCGCTCGCGTCGCGTGTAGTTAGGACACGGTATAAGGTGCGATTCGAACATCTAACTACATGAACGTCGGTTTTTATGAGATCGAGAAGATTCGTGTTTCCCAGTGCTAGCTACAGTCTTGTGGATCCGCGCGCTCGGCTGCATGTTGAATGCCTTTTCTTTCATGTGATTGTGCAGGTACTGTATCTTCTTTTCTTTTATTGATTGCTTATTGTTTATTCTTGTACTGGTCATTTTGGTGATTGTAGCTGAATGCTATTAAGTAGTTATTCATGTATAACTGTCGGTCCGCGCTTTGCAACTGAGAGAGGGATGTGTGGATCCGTGCGCTCGGCTGCATGTTGAATGCCTTTTCTTTTATGTGATTGTGCAGTGTGCAGTTCGCGCCTTGCAACTGTTAGTCTACAGTGCGTCTTGCCAACTGTGAGAGATACCAGGAATAAAGAGAACCAACCAGTCATCTCTCGTCCACGTCTTCTATCATCGCACAACATCAGAACACAACACAGATCACGGGTGTTAGAAAGACTTTAATCATCAGCACTGACACCACCCATTACAGTAGGTACGTTACTAACGTTAGATACCTTTTACTGCAGGGTTCTACAGAAACGTCGGAACAAATAATTAAACAAGTTATACAATGATTTGGGGGCCAAATCTTTAGCTAGCTACGCAGCGAAAGTAACTAGCTTACTATATTGTTGTCTTAGCAGTTGGCAAAAGAACAGGATTAAAAAAACGAACTTGTTCCTTCATATGAAACTACTGTCCGGGACCAGTCGTGACTGCTATAAATAATCTTGATTTTATGCATTTCAAGTGGCATCTTTGTAATAAATTGACGTCATGCATAGTATGAATAGTATGTTAGTATGCCATTTCGAACACACCCATCTTCCTTCTTCTCACTCTTCTTGCAAACTGAAAGTGGTACCATGTGGTATCTCTGTGTCGGGAGCGATCAGGAGTCGTTATAATATTGGCTTATGAGTCTTGGAGTTTTTGGTTTTATTTTTCATGATTTGTCTACATAAAAATGTTATCTTTAGAACTGTACCTTTAAACTGGATGCATTCTTAGAAACCCATAACAGCACACTACTTTACTGTCTACATTACTGTTTTGTTAATGTGTGGAGTCCCTCTCTTTCTGTGACGCCCACATTTCACACATGTATGGACGGATACGCAAAATTAAAATGCCAAAGAATGCCTTGCTAGTGCCCCCAGGCCCAGAGGCAGCATGTTGTAGTTTCAAAGTTCAAGTTCAAAGTTCAAGTTTATTAAGGGACACATTGCATCAAGTTAACCGCCACCGTTGAGAGACACTTGCACGTGGCCACTAAATGTCCTGTAAACAGGACATGCCGCACACTCAATACACACAATCACATACACATTACACTTCACTGTATATACACTGACCGAAATACATTTTGTGTATATATATATATATATATATATATATATATATATATATATATACTGTATATATATATATTTTTTGCACTAGTATTTTCGTCCCTGCACCCTGTCCAATGTTGTCTCCATGTTGTCTCCATGTTATGCACCACAACCAAAAGCAAATTCCTAGTATGTTGAAAAACTACAATGGCAATAAAATGAATTCTGATTCTTCTTTACACAAGATTAATGACATGCCCTTAATATAAATGTATATTTAACTAATAAGCTAAAGAGAATTTAAAATAAGGGTTATTCAGATTATGCATTTTCATTGCGCAGTCTGCTCAGCCTGGGGATGGTAGAGTGGTGCTCAGTTCTGGTTTTCATGGCCTGGAGCTGATGGGCCTGCCTGGTACTATGGCCAGAAACAGTTAACACATGCAGCATTATTTCTCAGTGCTCAGGAAAAGTGGTCAAATGTTTCCCCTAAGTGTTCATATCAGTAGATCCCTTTTATCTCCACCACTCCACACTCTCAGTTTCCGAAAGGCAATGAACTGCTGCTGACTGTGGTTTCAGGATGCTGCAGCATTTGATGAGCTCCAAGCTGTTTTATAGGGATTTGTCCTCGAGGGAAAACTCTTCATTGTTTGACAGGTGATCACAGAGTGAGGGTATAGCCTGTCGAGAGAGGGGTGAGGTCAAAGGGAGATGCCGTCTGTCTGTCTGTCTGTCTGTCTGTCTGTCGGTCCATCCGTCTGTCTCTCTGTCCGTCCGTCTGTCTGTCTGTCTGTCTCCGCGGTCTTATCCTCACATCCTGGCAGAGGGCTCCGAGGTTTGGCTCCATGGATACAGCAGACGGGGCCTCAGAGGAGAAGCACGTCAAACACACAACGCTGTGTTTCTGTTGGACTGCTGCTCCGAGGAATTCACTTATTTGTGGAAATGTCAAGAATTCAAGCAATGGGGCTCAGAAAATTGAATGTAAACCAAAAACTAAACACTTCCTCAGTGGTAAAGTAAACTGGCCCGGGTGTGAGACAGGGAGCCCTTTTGCCTGGCCAGACAATAGCCTCTCTGTCTCCACGGCCTACACATTCTCACCTACCCCTCCCCAACACACACTGTTTCCTGGGGAGGGGAAATGGGCTGATATCTCTCATGTGATAGCATCTTGAAGATGCCAGGGCAGAGTTGTGGTGTGGCACAGACCTCTGACGTTATTCCAGGAGTGTGTGCATGTACAGTAACAAACACAATCACAAATGTATGTACATTTGAGTATTACTATACATATCTATACCGACTGTATGTATGTATCTATCCTATATTTATGCATAGTGTATGTATATATTTCTTGTAATTATTCTTTATTCTGCTGTACTTTTTTCTTTATTCTGCTGTACTTTTTTATATCTATCTATCTATCTATCTATCTATCTATCTATCTATCTATCTATCTATCTATCTATCTATCTATCTATCTATCTATCTATCTATCTACCTACCTATCACCTATCTATCTTCAGAGATATGACCAAGTCAGTCTTAGCCAAGTCACAAGTAAGTCTCAAGTCATTTGGTCCAAGTCTCAAGCCTCCAGACTCCGTGATTTCATCCCGGCCGCTGGTCCTTCCCCTCCCGGGATGGACTTACCCAGACCGGCGTGGGTGAGGCTTAATTGCCTCCGGACTGGCGTCGGACGCTTACGCTCATTGATGCACAGATAGGCCTTGGTATCCTGTGCGGCGTGTGAGTGTTGCACCGAGGAACAAACCACAGACCATGTCCATCCATGACACCCAACAGAATGCATGGCCTGATGGTTTTGGATGATGAAACCGTGACATGGCTCCTGGAGGTGTGCCCGGATATATAGCCCGGGTGACCCCTCACCCATGCTCGGGGTGGTAAAAGGATAGCCCCTCGGCCTCGAGCCTGGGGAGGAGGACACAACACCTAACCCGCATGACGAAGAAGACCTCCTAGCCCTGGGACCAAACAAATGTATTTTAAGCAGCTCATATGTGACTTTATGTTCAAAAACAGAAATTGGAATGTTCTTTTCAACATTATGAAAACTTGCCATTTTGGAGATAAGTGGTTTTGATCTGACAGCGATGATATGTGAGTGTGTGGACGCAGGGTGTACAGTACAGGAGTGGCTTCGAGGGCCACAGGTGTGTGTTACTACTTACCCCAGCGCCCCTGGACTAAGAATTGGCAGTGGCTTGTAGGCACCTGGTAAAACCATGTTCTGGGAGAGATTCTGACAAGTGTGTCTTGTCGTCATGTAGTCGATGGATGACTCCATCGTCTACTGTGATCAGGTAGGTTGCGTTTTGGACCTCCATCTGACCAGCTAAGCTCATGACAGACGCGTGAACAGAACCACTTCCCAGTCCGGTCCGGTGGCCTCTCTCAGGACTCAGCACTGCATGTGTTTACATCGATCATTACCTCTGCCCCAGTGACAGCGAGGTAATGTAAGAGTAATGTAAGAGGTAATGTTTTCGGTGGTGAGTGTGCATTTGTCTGTCTTTTAGCAGGATTACTACTACACCGATTTTCATGAAACGCGGTGGAAAGATGTAGCATGGTCCAATTCAGAACCCATTCAATTTTTGAGTGGATCCGAAGCACAGGGTGGGTCCAAACACAGCCGGCCAATCACCTCCATTCATTTTTTGGACCAGGATAACTGGTCCAATGGGCCAACCTAGAACCTATTAAATCCTGGATCAGAAACAACGACGCATGCGCCTGCACACAGAGCCACGGAGTGCATTCAGTCGGAGCGCTGAGCTCTCAGACAAGGACTCGCTCAGAATCAATTAGTGAAGGATATTTATTGGATTTGAAAATGTGTACCAATGTGTGTATTTTGAGAATTTAAAAACATGAAGATGGATTTTTCTTTTAAGTACTGTAACACTGAGAATGATGGAATAATCTAAAAAATAAAATAATATTAAGGTGTCATTTTATTTCAAAATCTTGACAACTGCTGAACTGCATTTTCCCTATGAAAACATACTCAAACAGCGGAAAGCAAACTATCAAGTACCAGAATCTGATATAACATTACATGTTGTAGTATCAGATCTAATTCAGATTTGATCCATCCCTTCTAACTAATGTCTAATCAAAAGCAGTAGATATCATAATCACTTAACAGAATCCACTAAACTTATAAGGGAGTACAGCTGCAGGTGAACATGGTGACAGGGTTCCTCATGATGGTGAACATGGTGACAGGGTTCCTCATGATGGTGAACATGGTGACAGGGTTCCTCATGATGGTGAACATGGTGACAGACTGGGTTCCTTATAGGTGAACATGGGGACAGACTGGGTTCCTCATGCAGGTGAACATGGGGACAGACTGGGTTCCTCATGATGGTGAACATGGGGACAGACTGGGTTCCTTATAGGTGAACATGGTGACAGGCAGGGTTCCCCATGCAGGTGAACATGGGGACAGACAGTGTTCCCTGTGCAGGTGAACATGGGGACAGGCAGGGTTCCTCATGCAGGTGAACATGGGGACAGACAGGGTTCCTCATGCAGGTGAACATGGGGACAGACTGTTCCCTGTGCAGGTGAACATGGGGACAGGCAGGGTTCCCCATGCAGGTGAACATGGGGACAGACTGGGTTCCCTGTGCAGGTGAACATGGTGACAGGCAGGTTTCCCCATGCAGGTGAACATGGGGACAGACAGGGTTCCCCGTGCAGGTGAACATGGGGACAGACAGGGTTCCTCATGCAGGTGAACATGGGGACAGACAGTGTTCCCTGTGCAGGTGAACATGGGGACAGACAGGGTTCCCCGTGCAGGTGAACATGGTGACAGACAGGGTTCCCCGTGCAGGTGAACATGGGGACAGGCAGGGTTCCTCATGCAGGTGAACATGGGGACAGTGTTCCCTGTGCAGGTGAACATGGGGACAGACAGGGTTCCCCGTGCAGGTGAACATGGGGACAGACAGGGTTCCCCGTGCAGGTGAACATGGGGACAGGCAGGGTTCCTCATGCAGGTGAACATGGGGACTGACAGGGTTCCTCATGCAGGTGAACATGGGGACAGACAGTGTTCCCTGTGCAGGTGAACATGGGGACAGACAGGGTTCCCCTGTGCAGGTGAACATGGTGACAGACAGGGTTCCCCGTGCAGGTGAACATGGGGACAGACAGGGTTCCTCATGCAGGTGAACATGGGGACAGACTGGGTTCCTTATAGGTGAACATGGTGACAGGCAGGGTTCTTCATGCAGGTGAACATGGTGACAGACTGGGTTCCTTATACGTGAACATGGTGACAGGCAGGGTTCCTCATGCAGGTGAACATGGGGACAGACAGGGTTCCCCGTGCAGGTGAACATGGGGACAGACAGGGTGGAGACAATGCTGTGAACCTGACAGAGGTCTCCAAGCAGGAACACCTGCACTTCAATTAAAAGATTCATCAGCATTCACAAATTAAAACATGAACACAATGAGACGCACCTGTACCCAGACACTGAACATGTGCCAGGCGTGACATGGGATAAGTTGCTCATTGACATACGGGTTGCATTAGAAACCTGTAAGAACAGTAAACTAATAAAAGCACTTAAAATTATTTTGCCATATGTAAAGTGACACACACAAACACAAGTGAGTCGGCGGCGACAGCACACACAATCTTCAGCGGTTGCCGGTGAAATTTGTCCTCTACATTTCTCCCATCCAAGCTGTCCTTCTCCAATGGCAGCCAGGAGCAGTGGGCAGCCTCAACATCCACAGTGCTGAAAACGACCCAAGCGGCAATTGAACCCAGGACCTTCTTGCTGTGAGGTGATAATGCCAAGTACTTTGCCACCATGCCTTCTGAAGGGTCAATTAAGTATATAAACACAAACAGATATAAACATACACACATACCAGACCTTTAACATGTCCTCATGCAGTTACATTAAGCTTATTCTCATGGACAGTGTTAACAATCTAAAGCTACTATAGAGGCTTGATTTACTCTGACAAAAAACAACACACCTACAGGCCATGAGGGGCTTATCACCGGCTAGGCTCCAACTTAATTGACGCGTCTGCAGCTTGTCAGATGAATGATTCTGTCCACAGGTTCCATTGCAAAAATAATCACCAAGTGCGTTTATTTACACCACAAAATTATAGTCTACATATGTTTATACTACATTAGAATGAAAGAACAGCAGCAAACGGTTCCTTGAGAGGCTTGTTTGCTACAAAAACGTGTTTGCTACAAGCGCCAACAAGTACCCCTGCTTGCCATCAGGACCGTCAACGATATATAGGCCCAATCCCAAACCACCCCCTACCCACTCCCACTCCACCACCGAGTGTCCCTCCAAATGAAGTGTCATTGCAGCTGTGGAGGGCACTCTCAATCGAGGGGGAGGGTATATAAATGGAAAGCCAAATGTGAGATGGTGTGATATCCTGTTATAGTATTATAGAATGCCCCTGCAGTTCCACCCCCACGCCACTATGGGAGTTGGCCTATACCTTGTTCAGCAGATCTCAGAACAGCACCTGTCAGGAGAGTAATGGCATGTTAGGTGGCTGGTACTTGTACATTCATTAATGATTATTAAACCAGTTAAACTATAGCAAGGCTTGGATGATCATTTGAGATAAACTTCAAGTTATTACATATTGGCGACGAGGATGAATGGATGGATAAAGAAAGCGACTGATTGAGAACAGATTCTACAGCGGAGTTCAAGTTCACGGCTGTGATAGGACTGTGACGCTGAGTGCTAACTAGCCATCTAAGGGGCTACTACTGCTGGACCACTGAGAAGGAGTAAAAATAGAAAAATGAATTCAATGATTGGCACCCTGTCGGCCTACGAGGCTAAAGAACAAACATGGGAAGAATACTGCGAGATACTCAAGCAGTTTTTTTAGGCAAATGGCATAGATGACGGAGAAAAGCAGAGAGCTATCCTCATCAGCGTAGTGGGACCAGCCACGTACAAACTCATGAGAAACCTACTGAGTCCAGAGAAACCTAGCTCGAAAACGTACGAAGAACTGAAGCTTCTGATGCAAAATCACTTCAGCCCAAAACCGAGTGAGATTGTCCAGAGATATACGTTTGACTCCCGCTCTCGTCAGCCTATGGAAACCGTCAGTGCATACGTAGCAGAGCTAAGACAAATTGCACAAGATTGTAACTACGGCTCTACACTTGAACAGATGCTAAGAGACAGGCTTGTGTGCGGGATAAATGACGATAGAATTCAGAGACGCTTGCTAGCTGAAACAGATCTGACTTTTGAGAAAGCTTATAAGATGGCAGTAGCTGCAGAAACCGCTAGTAAGAACGCTCAAGACAAGAAGCTAAGGTAGCATCATCATGTAACCAAGTAAAAACGGAGAGCTCGGTAGAGAGAAAGGAAGAGCGACGTAACGATAAAACATACCAGATGCAGAGACAATGCTACCGATGTCACAGAAAGCACAGCGCAGCCGAGTGCAGGTTTAAAGAGGCGAAGTGTCACTGCTGTGGAAAAATCTGACACATTGCTAGAGCTTGCCGTAGTAAAAGCAGAGAAGGAACGAGCGCCAGTGAGCCAAAAGCACCCAGAGCGGAGCGCAGAGGCGCGCGCCCGCATCGCTCTCACAACGTGAAAGAGAGAGCGGACGACCCCGGGCTCACACGCTTGCGTTTGATGCGTCAACATTGACGGATGCCATTCACTTTCAATGGCTGCAGCCGAATGGCATTCTGGTTCCGTTGTTGTCCCGGTGCGTTGCCTGCGTTGCTAGCGTCGAAAGTTGAAACTTTCAGATGCGTTGCCGGAGCTGCCGACCAATCAGATGTCTTGACGGAGAAAGACGTCATCGCAAGGCGGGATTTTCACATTTTCCGATACCAAGATGGAGGGCAATCGCTGTTTGTTTGCAGGATAGGATGTACCCAATACCTGCGGGCACCACGTTCACGTTGCCTCAACCACAATGCATAGACGATCGCCACACGTTCGACCAGATTAGCATCCATGACAGCACTAAACGAAAAGCCGGGTGGGTTTTCAAAATAGTGCGCGATAGCAGGTTCGGAGAATCTACTCGGCTGTTGCGAGCTCAGTTTCGGACAATGTGATTCGTTGTTGTTGCGTGCGGCAGACACGCCTTCCGCCATACGTTGACGGACACGCATCAAACGCAAGCGTGTGAGCCAGGGGTGATGATAGCTCAGAATCTGAGGAAGCATTTACTTTAGCCTGCATGAAAGCAAATTCGACAATAGAGAAAGTGAAGCCTTTTGAAGTGAATATTGAGGTGGATAGGAAAACTGTGACTTTTGAAATAGATACATGATGCAGCGTGAGCATTATGAATGAGAGCAAGTTCAATGAGACATGGAAAAAAAAACACCTCCCACAATTGAAACAAACCAAACTCACACTTAAGTCATACACTGGAGAGAAAATAAGTGTAGTGGGGGTGGCAGAGGTTGTAGTGAAAAGTGAAGGATGGGTGGAGACACTGCCTCTAGTGGTGGTAAAAGGGACTGGCCCTAGCTTGCTGGGAAGAGGCTGGCTGGAGGCCATAAAACTGAAGTGGGATGAAATCAAACACATGAGAACAGAGGCGTTGACACTACAGGAAGTGCTCAGTAAAATGAGGAGGTTTTCAAACGAGAACTAGGCATGTTAAAGGACATGAAGGCAACCATTAGGGTGTCTGCCGAAGCTCACCCCAAATTCTACCGGCCACGCTCGGTCCCATATGCCATGAGGGCCAAGGTGGAGGAAGAGCTAGACAGGCTGTTGAGGGAAGGCGTCATATCACCAGTCAAATACGCAGAGTGGGCAGCACCCATAGTCCCCGTTTTGAAGCCGGATGGCTCAGTCAGGATATGCGGCGACTACAAACTGACGGTAAACAATGCCTCCTCACTAGAGCAATACCCAATTCCCCGTGTCGAAGACCTTTTCAATACACTGGAGGGAGGAAAACAGTTCACCAAGCTTGACCTAAGCCACGCCTATCAACAAATAGTGATGGAGAAGGAATCCAAAAAGTACCTAACAGTGAACACACACAGAGGCCTGTTTACCTACAATAGGCTACCATTTGGAGTCTCATCAGCGGCAGCAATATTTCAAAGAACGATGGAGAGCCTGCTGCAGGGCCTGCCCCAGGTTGCTGTACGACATCCTCCTGACCGGGAGGGATGAAGCAGAGCACCTGAGGACGCTGGACGAGGTACTCCGACGGCTGAAAGAAGCCGGCCTGCGTCTCCACAGACGGAAGTGTGCGTTCCTGTGGCCAGTGCCACAGATGGGGTCCCCTAGGGTGCAGAGGTGGGCGGTCCTGTTGAGAGCATATGAATACAGAATAGTTTACAAGCCAGGTAAAGATCACGCAAACGCAGACGCGTTGAGCAGGTTGCCGCTGCCCCAGACCAGTGGGGAGGAAGAGGACACAGACCAAGTGCTCATGATAGATGTGAGGGACGACCCACCAATCACGACAGCACAGGTGAAACAGTGGACAGCCAAGGACAAAACACTCTCCCAAGTGCATGAATGGTGCCTGAAAGGATGGCCAAGGGAAGTGGACCCATCTTACAAACCTTACAGTCAGAGAAGGCTGGAGTTGAGTGTGAAGGATGGCTGTGTACTTTGGGGGGCAAGAGTGGTCATTCCCAAGCGAGGGAGAAAGGCCATACTAAAGCAGCTGCATGACACACACACGGGCATATCGAGAATGAAGAGTCTAGCACGTTCATACGTATGGTGGCCGGGAATGGACATGGAGATTGAACAGGAAGTGCAGTCCTGTCAGTCATGTCAAGAAAACAGGAAATCTCCTGCACGTGCGCTGCTACACCCTTGGGAGTGGCCTGAAACACCATGGAGCCGACTCCACATTGATTGTGCAGGCCCTTTCCTAGGGAGGATGTTCCTTGTCATTGTGGACTCACACTCAAAATGGATAGATGTGTATCCAACCAGCACAGCAACGAGTCAGATAACTATTGAGAAGCTCAGACAATGTTTCAGCACACATGGCTTGCCTCAAATGCTCGTATCCGACAACGGAACATGCTTCACAAGTGCCGAGTTCGAGGCCTTCTTGAAACAGAATGGCATACAGCACGTAACATCTGCTCCATTCCACCCTGCATCGAACGGCCTGGCAGAAAGAGCAGTGCAAACGTTCAAAGAAGGAATGAAAAAGGTGAAAGGAGACACCGTGGAGACCAAACTAGCCAGGTTCCTATTTAACTACAGGACCACACCACAAACAACAACTGGACTGTCACCGGCAGAAATGCTTATGTCCAGGAGATTGCTGGATCTGCTGCGGCCAGACATGAAGACTGTGAATGAATTTCAAGTCTCAACAAAGTGTTCTGTTTTCCCCCTTGACTGTTGTTCTAAACTTTGTAGTTCGTTCTCATAGATCAGTCTGTTAGAACTACAAATTCCTCCGTGTGACATCACTTCCCTGTCCTCTTCCCCCTTAAACTATGTCACTTCCTTTTTCACTGTATAACCTAACGACCCCATCCTCCCGTGAACTCACACGAGCCCGGATTCACTTCCTGTGCTCTTGTCCGACTCTGCAGAATCGTAACATAGAATAAACTATTGCCTTTGTTTAAAACCAGCTTGATCGACCACTCAGCGTGTTCTTTGACAATCTAACTAAACCAAGGATAAAATCCTTAACAATTATGGCGACGAAAATGTTCTAATGGGACGGCTGCTGGACCTTCGGTTTGTTTTGGGCTGAATTCACGGACGCGTGACGTGCTTTTCTCAAAGACGGGGGACTTCAACCTCGGGGACACATCTAGCTGATGCGGTTTTCCCCCGAGGCCCGAATCAGCCTGGAACTCGCTGGAATTCTGGTACGTTGTATGAACCTAGTTTAGAGTGGTCCCTTTCTTTGTTCGGCTGTGTGATAACTTAGACAATAGTGTTTATTCGAGCCGGTGTTGCGCACACGTGTCCTGGTTAGCTAAAGCCGGTTTTTGAGCCGCATGCCCGCTTAAAAAACCTATATACCAGGGTTGGTTTTGTAAGCGTTCATATTAGGAACGGGTGTGTTAGTACTACACAACGTTAACTTTCGGAAAGCCTTCTTTTTATTTTGGGATCCGCGTTGTGGGGGTTGCCGCGGCGCGAGAGAGCTTGTTGTTGTCTTGAGGCTCGTTATTTTTGTTTTGTTTTGGGATCCGCGTTGTGGGGGTTGCCGCGGCGCGAGAGAGCTTGTTGTTGTCTTAGGCTCGTTATTTTTATTTCTGTATCTCCTGTTGTGAAGGGCACAACACGAAGATGGCTGTTTCACTTCGAAAGATTATTTGGAATCCCCGGGGGGGTTAGCTAGGTAGTCGTACCTAAGACGTAATCCTTATTTTGTTTTGTTTGTAGACTTGGAGTGTGTGTGTTTGTGGTCTGTTTGCTGCGTTTTGTGTTTCACATGAAGCTGAGGCTTCTTAGATGTTTGGTCCATTGTATGTTTGGGTCTACGCCAAGGTAGATTCTGTTTTTGTATTGGGATTTGAGGTTCTGTTTTGTGTTTACTGTTAAACCCATGGTTATGCTGGGTGTTTTGTTTTATGCTGGTTTTGGTTTGTGTACGTTAATGATTGATTTTCATGCTAGCTGCATTCTAGCTAGGCTACTGTTCTTGTTCTGCTCCAAACTAGCTACAAACTAGCTGTCTTCTCTGTTCTATTGTTTCAATGCTAGCTTTCATGTGCTAGCTGGTTCATCCACATGTTGATTAGCCCACGTGTTTGTATTTCCTTCTACCTTTGTGCACACGTCGTGGTTAACTTCCTGTGTTGCTGCTTGTGTGAAAAAAAAGAAAGAAAAAAAAGAAAGACTTCCTGTATCCTCTTCTCAATTTGAGGATCGACCATTTTGGCTTCTGAAGTCTGCCATTTTGGAGAAAAAAAATAAATATAACAGGATAATGAAAACAAAAAAAAGTATCTCTCAGCACAGCAGTAATTTGGTTGACTGAACGTGTTTAGTTTTTTTCTGTAACTTTTTATTACATTGTTTGTTCTCATATTTTCTTTTAAAATGGGAGCTACTTTTAGTACACGAAAGCGTGAAACTTTTCTGGGTGGTGCCAAAATGTTGGCATTGAAGAATGATCCTTGTGTGTGAGAATAGTGAAGGGACAGATAGGGATGATCTACTAGGCAGATGTAAGCTGTTTCAACCAGCCCCCGCTCCAGGCCCTATACATGAGGCCCCCCTTCCTGTTCTGACACCTATCCAAACAAGAGTTTTGTTGTTTCAGGCCACGTCCCTTGTTCCTGTCCAAACGTCCCTTCCTGTTGTTCAACCAACTGTCACCTCTGCGCCTACTACATCTCAGATAACACCCTTACCGTTAACTGGTACTATTTTTGGAACCCCCTTACCCCAAACAAGGATGTCTGAAATAACGACCCCCCTAGGTTATTACTCTTCTGACACCCCTCCCTCTGGGCCCTCTTCCATTGATCATATGGTTGCTTCTCCTGTGTCATACCCTCCTGCTGTGTCTCAACCTCCAGTTGGTGTTTCTGTGACCCCTGGTCACCCATTTGACACTTCAGAGTCTCTGCCCCATCCCTTTGTTTCTGCTTCTTACTCACAAGATGACCGTCCAGATTCTGCTGATTCTGTTGAACATCTGGTTAATGAGTTTCGTAAACTATGCTTGCCAATAATCCGTCTGCTAAGTGAACAATGTGAAGCTGAGATAAAAAGGGACTGTGAGGCTACGAGCTGCACAGTGTAGGTATTTCAACAACATCGCTCGCACTAAGCAACTACCAATGGGGAGACAGAAAAAACAAGATGGAGGCTATAGAGATAATCAGAGATATTCACAACAAAACAGCAGGATTTACAAATCTAATCAGCATTGTTATTTCTGCAACCGCAGAGGACATTTACAGAGGATGTGTAGACTATACGCTAAATTTCAAAAGTCTTTTGTTAATACTCCACAGGGTGGTGGATTCTGACTAGATAAGATAGATATTTCAGTAGGGAAAGTGTAGGGAGAGTGAGGGTGTACGTGACACGGGGGGGTGGGGGGGGGATAAAGGTAAGAGAAAGAAAAAAAACATTCATATTTGCCAATATCTTAGTCTGATACATATTGTCTGACAACCCAATTTTGAGAATTTTGTTTTGTTTAAGATTTCATGTTATAACTGATTTCAGATGCACATTCATTGGTTTTGAGTTTTACAGAGAACTGACTTTCCTGGACTACCGGATCAATGCCAAACCGGTTGGAACCGCAAGTATTTTAATAATTTGAAATGACTGCCAATTAAAGTTGTGTTAGATGATGCTAACTTCAAACTCAATTCACTGTATTGTCATGTTAACTTAATATGCTCAGATCTGTTTTGCAAACTAGTTTTCGGAGGTGTGACTCCAACGGAATTGATATCATCCAGCCCTTAGAGGTAAAACCGCCACACTACAATATCAAGCGCACAGCCTTTAACTAATTGGACATATTCTTGAAAAAAAAAAGAAAAGACATCACTCCAATTTATCAAAACTGTTTTCTATGATTTATTTTGTTATGTTTATGTGCCTCCGGCGCATAATTTCTAAGACCTGGTGTTACCCACAAGAGTGGTGAGAAATTGAAATGTCTTTTATTTTGTCTGTCTTTCATTTTGTCTGTCTTTTATTTTGTCTGTCTTTTATTGTATGTAAACTGCCCATGCAGCTCTGTCTGTGCGTCTGACGGCCCACAGAGACAGCTGCATGGTAAAACAAATGTGTCACGTATTATTTCTGAAGTTTGTTTACAGAGTAGACACAGGCACGGTCCGAGAGATGGAGGCTGCTCCAGGAATTGGATACACCAGGTGACTCTCCAATAACCGGGGTAACCGACTTCCCATTTAGATGGGCTGACACCTTGGTTCGTGGGGACGCTGGTCAAACGCCTCACCCCCATGTTGCCCAACTGACTGTGGGTAAGAGATAGATATGATCTAGGCTAAATTTAAGAATAGTAACCAAGCGGTTGTCAGACCCAAGGAACCATCACGTCCTAAGCGTGCTCATAACTCTCTGTCCTCAAACGCAGAAATGTGGTTATTGAAATTGAGCTCAACTTATAACACCCCTAGTGTTCTTTTGAGAACGGTTTAGATAATTATATTTGTTCAGGCTTTGAGAACCGCGTATGAAGCTATTCATTTAATGTTGTTTTGGTTTGAATAATGCATTTTTTCCATTTGTTCACCCTGATTTAAGGGAATTTTTGCCTTTACCCTTAGAGGGCGTTGTTTTACATAATGTGTTAGCGCTCCTCTTTTTAAATGATCAATTTCTTGTTAGAAACAAGGACTCATGGTTTGATGAGACGGATGTGTTGTTTTATTTTAGGAAATGGCCATAGAATTTCTAAGAACTAAATCTAATTGGTGCGTGAGCAGGTTAATTACCTTGGTCATGTAATAATGATAAATAAACAAAAATGCACTGCTTGGGACTAGGCTACTGCAGAGTCTATCCCTGATTTTGCAGACATAACCCTCATTAGACAAAAGCTAGCTCCCCATGACAAGATTACATGGACTGACGAGCCCGACTGGCTCTAACAATGACTAATAAACCCTGTTTAGGTATTTCTGACTCTAAAAAGACTTGACTCTGTTAAAAGGACTTGTGTCCTACTTGAAATCAGTGGCAGCTACCACTGGCACTATGTTTTAGACCTAGTAGCACTGCGCACGCTGTTTTGTCCATGTCCTGCATGTTGTGTCTATTCTTCTTTTACATCGCACCTACACACAGCGTGGCTGCTGCTTTAATAAGAATGAACTGTTGACCGTACATTTCAAAGATGCACTGTTCTTAACTCTGCTTCCTCCTCCAGAAGGCGGAGAGACATGACTCAACATAGTGAACAAGATCAAATAAGCCATGCTCAAACCTCTCAGATATTCTCCTCTCTCGCTCTGATTTTGAATGTGAATGAATGCTCATTTCATAGTTAGCATAACCTATACTGCATCTTCCATGCTTTCATTATGTTTTCAAATTAGCACACTGACCAGATCATGTTTCAAAAAAGAGGGGTAGTGAAGGATGTTATCACGTTAACTGGTCGTTGCTAATGAAACAGACTAGTAGTAGTAGTGAAGAAGGTAATGAAGAAGTTGGATTGAAGGTAGTGAGGAAGTTGAATTGAAGGTTGAAGGAAATTAGAAAGTAGTTGAAAGAACAAGATGCAGAGCTGAAGAAGAAACTTAATGTGTAATATTTTAAAATGGTGGCAAAGGCCAAGCTCCTATTGAAACCTCTGATCCTGTGTCCATAGGTAGTATGGCTGCTAACTCCGCTGCTAAAAGCTGCGGTGCTCTCCTGTTTTGTCTATGCTGTCTCTCATCTGTGGATTCACAGGTCTCTGCCGACCTGAGAGAGCCGACCTGCATCATTTCCAACCAGGCCAGTGGGTTGTGATCCGAGACCTGAAACCACCGTGCCGTTGGCTGGGCCCGTACCAGTTCCTGCTGCCAACCCAGGCGTAGCAGAGAGGACTTTGTGGGTACACGCCAGCCACTGCAGGCTGGTTCCAAACAAGGACGAGGCACCCGGCCCGAGGAGTCAACAACCAATATGCAATATCCTGTGTCACCACCAGGGCGAAAGCTCACTCTCTGGTCTCCTCAGATGAGGAATCAGACAAAGAATAACGCACTACTTTTCCTCATTGCTGTCAGGATGACAACTCTGACCACCACTCCAGCAAAACACAATCATGGGCCACCACACTGTGGCTTCCTCTGAGGAGGAGCTATTGAAAGAAGTGACCTTGCCTGTCACCTCCTTCCCAGGATCGTTATGGCAACGTGGACAAGCGTTTGTCCTATTTGAATGTTGCACTCCACTTGACTGTTGGGTCTATACGGTAGACGAAGATGAATGGAAAATACTACATTCTGCATATATAAGATTTGAAGGCAACAAAGATTTCCAGGTTATACTGTTGAAACTGTGACTGGAGTTTGGTTTAGAGTGGGTATAGAAGTATTGAAAATTCATAATTATAAAGTTGATCTTTGTAGAGCTGTTCCAGACTATTCTCAGGGGACTGTGTTTAACTGTGTTTAACTGCTCTGCACCTAACTACATCAACCAAGTATTAAAATGAAGCCTAACAGAATTGCATCCACAGGGGTTGAACTTGAAAAGCGAGTTAAACAATTTGAAGTGACCTCTTCAATATATCACAGCATGTATTAATATTTTCAGATACAACACATAGATTAGGACAAATTAATGTTTTAAGCATATTTATGAGATGTGAAATTAAGGTTCAGAGAGCCATTCCAAATGGCGTATTTTTGAGCTATAGGGAAATAGCGTATTCAACTTTAAATTGCAACAGTGTCATATGGATTATTATGGATCATATGGTTATCTTGCTCATGTAATTTCCAGGATTAAGAAGATTGATCACACTCAAATGCAGGTAATTCATCAGCAATCAAACTAGACACCATAGAGCTGTCTCGAATTTTCAATTTAGTTTCGGTATATTATTTCTCATGACACATGATCGCATAATACCAAGTAATTTCAGCCTTAGCTAAAGAAGTAGATTACATGAAAAAGATGGTGCTACAAAATAGACTTCCCTTAGAGATAATACTGGCTATATCTGCTGTTCGTTTAGTTCAGATCCAAATGCTACATTGAATTCTATGAAGCAAACGATAAAGGTATTCAGATCTTAGATAATGTTCCTAAATGGAATGCTATTTCAAGTCCTGGATATTCTCAAATATGTGTGTATCATTTGTATGTATGTTTTTCATCGTTATTATTTAAAAAAAACATTCTTAAGTGTATGTTTAAATGCTGTTCCAGATATGCCTATGCTGCCTTAATAATGATAGAAAAAGTTAAATTTACTATTAATTCAATTCAAGATCTTAATGATGTCTGTGCCATTGACATTGACTATTTGGAATATTTTGATACATAATCTGTTGGTTCTAATTTGAATTTGAGGGTTTTCCTCTAAAACGAAGAAAGAGGTTTTTTCCCACTCAGTCATGAATATATAATGTCTTAGATTAATAATCAAGTTATCTTTTTACCTTGCTTATGCCAAATTAAGGTGAGGAGTTTTGGTACGTGATTGCATATGGGAAGAAAATGATCTTAGTGTGTTAAATAACTTTAAGTTTGTTAATCTTTATTATGCTCCACCTAGTGGAGAAATAGATTGCTTCCTTTCCATATGTGTAGAATAGGGTTTTTGCCAAAGATGTTGGATTATTTTTATGATAGGCCTATTTTATAATTTTATTCCACATTGTTGATTCTTTCATTTCTATTATAGTTGTGGATATTTAATCCACAAAGTGGGGAATTGTGAATGAATTTCAAGTCTCAACAAAGTGTTCTGTTTTCCCCCTTGACTGTTGTTCTAAACTTTGTAGTCTGTTAGAACTACAAATTCCTCTGTGTGACATCACTTCCCTGTCCTCTTCCCCCTGAAACTATGTCACTTCCTTTTTCACTGTATAACCTAACGACCCCGTCCTCCCGTGAACTCACACGAGCCCGGATTCACTTCCTGTGCTCTTGTCCGACTCTGCAGAATCGTAACATAGAATAAACTATTGCCTTTGTTTAAAACCAGCTTGATCGACCACTCAGCGTGTTCTTTGACAATCTAACTAAACCAAGGATAAAATCCTTAACAAGACCAAAATCCGTCAGAATCAACTCAAACAGAAAGAGCGACATGACATGCACAGCAATTGGCGGAGTTTCTCACCTGGGGAGGACGTGTATGTCCGCAACTACAGCCATGGACCAAAGTGGATACCAGCGGTCATCGAGGAAAGCACTGGACCAGTCTCGTATACAGTACAGACAGGAGATGGACACTCCAAAAGGAAACATGTTGACCAAATCAGGAAGCGTCATGTGACAGCGGTCAGCAACACGACCACATTTGAGTGGGCTACAGAGCCTACCAACCTACAGAGTCCGGGACATCCTTCAGAGGCCTGGCTAGAGGACTCTGTCCTCACCACTCCAGTCAGGGAGCAGCTGACCGCCCCTGAAGCTGTTCCTGAACAGCCTCCTACTGGCACACTGCCGGACGGGAGAGCAGAGTCTCTAGCTGCACTACGCCGCTCAGTGAGGGCGAGACAGGCTCCTGCTCATCTGAAGGACTTTGTGAAATAGTTGGGAGATCCCTCAAGTATGGGCTAGAATGCGCCCTGGGCTCCCTGGAAGGCAGGCAGTCTACCAACCTTCCTAGTTTCATGGACTTACTATGGATTGTTGTTTAAAAAAAAAAAGAAAAAAAAAAGACAGAAATAAGCCTGGCATGTGAAGTGTTAAAGAGAAGGCTTGTTTTTTTTTTTTTGGGTTGTTTGTTTACTGTGACCATGAGTTATTTAGTATGTGCCTTACTTATGTAGCCAGGGAGTTAACCATGTTAGTTGTAGCCGTGGCAGTATTTTACGTGTGTTTGAGAAGGACATTTCAAAGGTCACCTGGTTAGGTTTGGCTTATGGGGGGAGGGATGGACTCCCCACTCCACCGGAACCGACCGGGACAGGGCCGTCACCATGGCATGTTTAGGTGATTTATGGGAAAAATGTTTAGGATTTATAATACAAATATAAATCACTATAATTAAATTCATGTATGATGAGAAATGGTCAAAAGTCCAAACGGAAATGTTTTTTCAAATGAACTCTAACTAAATGAGTACTTTAACACTGTCCCGAGACAAATACACAAATCAATTAATAACTTACTCCTATGCCTCTTTAGCAGCATTCCTTCTTTTGTGAAGATCCATTTGCATATCGCAGCCTATGGAAAGGAATATATGATGTAGGCTACATTTGACGTAGACCTAGGCCTATTTAGATTTATTTTATGTCGGCTATGAATACAGGCTTTTAAGAGTTTGCTACAAGTCAAGTGATGTAGGGATAAAGTGATGTTCTCCTATTTTTGTCTTCGATTTTGTTTGAGGCAATGAAATCAGTGTGATAAAAACAAATGTTTGAGTGCTGTAAAATAATCTGCAATAATTGACAGTGTAGGAAGACGGAACGTTATTTATATGCGGTTTCCTGCGGCATCTCTTGGGCACGTGCACTTCCTGCTTCGGCTATCGGGTGCGAGCTTGCACCGATGCAGGCTTGCTATTTAAGGGGTTGACAGCCCACTCGCACTCCAAGCGCACTCCGCGCCAAGGGCGTAGGTTTGCGTATGGACAGTCGGGACATGTCCCTACCAACATTTTGGGAGGCCCAAATTGTCCCTACCAACTTTTAAGCAACCTTGTTCGCATTATCTTGGAGTGCAGTTATATTAGATCATTTAGATGGCCTTCCCATAGTTTGGAAGGACAGAATTGGCCATACCATTTTGAGTGAGTTAGTTTGCATTATGTTCCAAGTTACATTAGACCGTTAGCCTACCCCTTTCCTCCACCGTGAATGTGCCATCCCAGTATTTTTTTTATATTTAAAAAAAAAAAATTTGATTGTCTCATTTGGCTGAGATTGTTGCATTTTCGCAGGAACTGAAGACCAACAGCCTTACAGACAGACGCTGACAGCAAGCCATACAGTTGTGATTCTGACAGCCGTTTATGTACATCCACCACAATGTCGGCTCCCGCTCTGAAGAGGATGAGGCAGGCCCGTCAAGAATACCCCCGCAGCCCCCACAGTGCGGGCGGGCCTCGGAGTCAGAGGGGCCACGCCCCCACCCCTGCCGGTCAACAACTAAGTTAAAAAAAATATATTTTTTATTACATGGGATGCACGCTGTGGTCCTACCATCAACCCTTATATTCAAAAAAAGAAAAAAAAAAGGGGCGGGTAGCCTGTCTGTATCCAATCATGCACACGATCAGTCACGACGTCACTCACTTATCACTTACATTACTAGCCCGGGAATCCAACACGCTAGACAGCAAAATGAAGCGAAAATACCACAGTGGAGCCCAAAAACGGCATGAACAGAACAGAAAATAGCAAAACTACCCAAGATATCACATTTTCTAACAAATCAAACTTAATAATCATCCGTTGTGTGCGGTAAACTTTATTTTTACAAGTCTGTTGTAGGCCTACTGATGCAACGACCAGTTATACTTACAGCGTTATACTAGTGCTAGTATTAAGAGGTGGACTAATTCAGGTAGGACTGTGTGTATAGGTCTAGTAGCCTACCTATTTTTACGGTGTGCGTATGAGGTGGTCCCCCAAAATTCTTGATTATAAATAGTGGTCCACATACACAAAAAGTTTGAAAACCCCTGATCTAGGACTAGGGCTCGAAATACTGTTTCGTTGCAAAAGGCCGACGCCTAATCCTTGCGGGGGGCCCTGAGCTTTTTTTCCGCAACTGTAAGTAACATTAGCGCAAGCCCCCAGGATTCGAAATCTAAAGTGAAGGCCTATTGAACCGCGCCATCTTGGCTAGATTTGTAGTCATTTTGCTATTTCCGGTGACTTTTGTACTTGCGCAGTTGTGCTTTTCTGTCCGACGCGCGTCCACGCACGTTCCCGGCTCTCCCCGCTTTGATTTAGCAATGAAAACCGGCTTGCATATTAACCTGTTTTTGTAAAATATATCCATTGGAGAAATTATTTTTTCATCCAGGCATCTTAGTTTTAACAGGTTAAATATAACTGAACATGTTTTGTTTGCTAGTAGATGGTATTCATTCCGTTCGCGATAACGTTATTGCAGCCAGGCTAAATTCCTCCAGGGAGCCAGTGACCGGCGAGTTGAAGAGCTTCACTCCCCGCCAGCAGGAGCTTTGGCCGCTGCTACCGCATCTCGGATAACCCGCTGAGTTCGTGGCTGCTATTTCACATTCGCCCTTGATCAATCAATCAATCAATCAATCAATCAATCAATCAAAGCTTTATTTATATAGCGCATTTCATACCCAGAGGCAACACAATGCGCTTTACAGAGAACAAGGGAGGTGGGCAGACATCCCACCCCTACATATTCCAGAGGGAAGCAAAAAAACAGTAATCACCCGGGGACCAGATAAGTGAGCTGTAAAAATTCTTCCCTGACCCCTCTCAACGAGGCGATCGAGCAAGCTCAATCCCAATACCGATCCATGGTAATAATGAATCAATCGTTCAGATCGGCAGTGCTGCATGCATGTTACAACATCATTGTTAGCTTTATTAACATAACCATAGACTACATTTATCTCTCTAACGTTAGGCTATCCATCTTACACCAGTCGGCCATTCGATAGCTAGAAGCGGTGCCAACGTTGACCGTGGACGTGGACGCGCGTAGGACAGAAGTACAACTGCGCAAGTACAAAAGTCACCGGAAGGCCAGAAAAGCACAACTGCGCAAGTACAAAAGTCACCGGAAATGGTCAAATGACTACAAATTTGGCAAGATGGCGCGGTTCAATAGGGCTTCATTGTTGATAGCGGTCAGTGAATGGAGTGGCTGTATCCAGTTCTATTAATACATCCATGCATTAGCGTTAGCTAGGTTAGCTAGTTACTGGTAAACTAAGTAGCTAACGTAGGCATTAGCCACATGAAAACCAGCTAGGTTGGTGCTAGCTAACGTTGCCTAAACTAACATCACTTGTCTTTCCATTGTGGCAAATGATCAACTGGTGATATAAGATGGCTAGCTAGCGAACTGTTAAGATGGCTTCTATCATCCTGTAACATTAGGATAGCAGCAGCTATTACATTATTATACATTAGCTGCCCACCAGAGATTTAATTGAATGGGACATCACAGCGTCCTCACAACTAACGACGGTTAGTGTCAGCATACTAGCCGATGGGCTATTAGCTAGCTATAGCTTTGTCAAACCCAGTCTGTGCTGGACATGATGCTAATTTTCACCATATTAAATTCCCATTAACTTATGCTAAAAAACGTCAGTGATATTAAAGTCGTAAGTTTTGATTTAAAAATAAATACATTGTTTTAGCTTGACAGGGGTTCTTGTTACAATTACTGTATAGGGGAAACTGAATACTCATAAGGTAACGTTATCTAGAGGTATAGCCAGCCCGTGAGAGCCATTAACGTTACTTTTATGAGGACTCTTTTCTTTATACAAGCCCGTCCCTGTATAGCCTGTTTTCTTAGTTATTAGCTAACGTATACTTGCTAACTGGAATCTCATAATTTTCCTCTAACTATATTTAGATTCTTACTTGCCAGAGGAGGACAATGGAAATAAACCATTAGGTTTTTTTGTGTTTATATCCTCGGCAGAAGTGTTTTAATAATCATGTACTGCGGCCCCATGTGGTTTGAGATGTAACTGTTGTTTTAACGCTCTGCTCAATAAAGTCAATCAATCAATCAATTGGCCAGAGGGTGTTTTAAATAAAGTAGTGTGTTGAAGTACATGGGATTTATTTTTTCCAACTATGGTATCGAATTGGGTATCCAGGATTGTGGAATTTCTCAATTAGTATTGCCTATTAAGTGTCTGGTACTTTGTGACTCCCCTAATGGACAGATATATCAATTTATGAGTTGAATGTCAGTCTAAAAATCCAATGAAAATCACAATTTTTATCAAATCATTTTTATATATGACACAGCAGCAGTCGAGAGAGAGAGAGTGGAGGGACAGCAGCAACCGAGAGAGAGTTGTGGAACGCCGCAGCAACCAAGAGAGAGAGGGAGAGAGTGGAAGGACGCAGCAGCAAAAGTCAAGAGAGAGTGGAGGGACGCAGCAGCAGGCAGGATGTGATACACTAGAACATTGTATTAGTATTATACAATTTCATAAATATATGCATATTTAAGAGGTTTAACCTCTCGCCCCCAGCAAAAACTGTGTATGCAGGCTACGCTGTTATATGGTCCCTACCAATGTTGAAACCAAACCTACGCCCTTGCTCCGCGCTAATTGGTTTGGGACGGCCCTTAACATGGCGAAGCTCGGCGTGAACGCGCAAACGGAGGGGGAGTGGATAGGGCGAGGGTTTAGGGGGTGGTTTGAGATTGGGCCATAGACAGGTTAACCATTTCCGCTCTACTCTAGGGCAGTTACCCACTGGGCAAAAGGGGAACCACCATCACAGAACCCAATTCACAGACATAGACACAATGCATAGAAACATCAAGCACACACAACATCAAGGCGCACAAACATATCAGATATAAAATATGGCATTAAACCAGACAAAATGGCTCCAACAGCTACGTTCAAGTTTATGGACATGCAGCGCCAACTTGTGTGTATATATGGACAAGCAGCGCCATCTTGTGGTGGACAGAAGTTAGGGAGGCAGCTCACAGCAGTGCACACTAATTCATTCCACCTCCTCACCTTGCCCCATAAGGCAGCACACTCTGATACCTGGATACCAAAGGCTTGGAGAGTTATCATCCTAATATAATTTATCATGCCTTTTGCAATGTCACACTAACTACTGGATAAAGTGACTTTTACAAGAGCTTGCAGGATTTTGACTTCTCATCATTGTCATGTCCAGCGGGCGACTCCTTCCTGTTTGGGTCATTCAACTCGTTTATTTAGCAGGATGGACAGTAGGTAGACACTGTGCCAGCATAGGTGGACAAACTGTAGTGAGGTGGCAATTCTGGCCTGTCATAATATAACGGATGAGAGGTGAACAGAAAGCCTGCAATGCCAGGGCCTGAAGGAGAATACAATGCTGTGAGGACAACTGACTGACACTATAGGTACTGCATTTGTAACGCGCTCCCCATCCAGTTGTTACACTGGCAGTTCACACACCAATGGTGGCAGCTGCCATGCCTTGCCTGCTCATTGGGAGCAATTTGGTGTTCAGTGTCTTGCCCAAGGACACTTCGACAGGTAGTCAGGAGCACCGGGATTCGAACTACCGACCCTACGATCACTGAACGACCCGCTCTACCTCCTGAGCTATACTGCCGCCACAAGGTAATGACATTACACAAGGTAGGTACATATCTTATTCTATACTGCAGTTACTGTACATAAGGTTGTGTATATAGTCCCTGTTATTCCTCTTGTTATGCAACTAATCCCTGTCTTTTTCACGACTCTTCTTTCCAACTTTTCTGTAATTTCAAGTGGATGGGTGGATTAATCAATGAACGACATACTGCATATATTTGTCTGCTTATGTAGTCCTGCTTGTCTTTTTTTCAGTATCAATTTAATGATTAAACTGGCCCATCAAATTAGGAACATTTTGGAAATAATGTCAAAGCAAGCAACTGTCTGTTTCTCATCACATCAGTAAGCTGCCTTAAAATAGCAAATCTCTCTGGGTAGTTGTCTATAGTCAGCCCGACACTGATGTGGTGTGGTCTACGTGAGAATGGGTTATGCTTTGATGGTTCATGTGGTGAGTAGGTAGGATAAGTGTAGAAGAGGCATAAAAGTGTAAGCTTTTGTTAAAAGCAAACTCCATTGTAAGCTCTGTGCCCTCTCCACCACCCTGTGGCTGCCTGTGTGGTTTCAACTGGGGCGGCTGTAGCTCAGTTGGTAGAGCGGGTCGTTCAATGATCGAAGGGTCTGCGGTTCGAATCCCAGCTCCGACTGTCCACATGTCGAAGTGTCCTTGAGCAAGACATCTAACCCCAAATTGCTCCCAATGAGCAGGTTAGCACCTTGCATGGCAGCTGCCGCCATTGGTGAATGGGTGAATGAGAGGCCATTGTAAAGCGCTTTGAGTGCCGCTAAGGTGGAAAAGCGCTATACAAGTGCAGTCCATTTACCATAACTGTGGCTCTCAGGTGTGATTAAGAACTTATCAGTCAGATGGGTTAAGATAAGAGGTATGTTTAACTGTCTTTGGGGCTTTAAGTCTTACTGGTGGTGAACTGCCCTCGAGGAAGAACTCTTACCCCAATTTACCAGATTTACAGAACCAAGTAATGTATTGGTTATTACCATTTCAATGACATACTGTACATCTTGTCTGGGGCCGTTCGCTTTGCATGTTAGATCCGGTCGATGCGAGGTTGCATCTGCTGGATATTAAGTTTTGGAGTAGGCGGGCTCTAGATAGTCTGGGGCCAATCACTTTGCATTTTACCAGTCTAAGGCAGGTCTAGGGAGAGTAAGGCGGGCTCTAGACAAGATATGAATCTAATAGCGAATGGAAAGCAGGCTTTCCTCTCCCGAGGAGAGCCTGGTGAAATGAGGTTAGGTGTGACAACAGCCAGAAGCACTGATAAACGGTGATAGACAGATTGTTCATACAATCACCTGCCAACTATTTTTGAAAGCGCCTGCTCCTTTCCAAACGGTTTCCAACAAAGCTTTCTCAGTTGTGTGGAACAAACCATCTGGCACACATCAGGTAATGGCTTTTGTTACAAAACAACTTAGGCACACTCTACACTGTTGGTGGAAATGCTATTTGAGTAATAGATACATGCACGTAGCCTATTCACTGCCCCGTAATTAGAGCACTGCACACTGTCTTGTATTGCTATGAGAGCTTCAGGCAGGATGGGACACGGGTCAAGAAGAGGCAGCACAGGCTGATTTGCAGAGTAAGTGTGGGAGCTTACATGTGAGTTGGAGACAGGAGATCAGGGTCAAATTGCGTTCAGATTATTATAACCATATTACATTCTAAACCACATTCTAAGCCATATTCTGTATCAACACCTGTTTGTATATACTATATCTACACAGTCAATACTGCTAAAAGAAAACGAAACTGACATACCTTTTTACATGTTTTATTTACAATGTAAATCACCATCTAGACAGACAACACAAAAACCTAGGAAATTCAGGAACCAAGCAGCACAGCTATCCTCCTGAGGCCTAGTTCGATTTGTAACCCCCCTCTCTCTCCCACCAAGGGCTCCATCAACATAGGGGCAAGCAACAGTGTCTTCACCAGGATACTGTCCATCCGACAACATGGAAACAAGCAAACACACACTTGAGCACGGGAGGCTGCAGTGATCAGCCTTGCCCTCATCTCCAGAGGTGTGGCGCCACAGGCAGACCCACGGGGCTGTCGGTTCCACCTCACTTCCCGATCCTCTGGACGACCCAGTCTTGCTGGCACAGCGGACAGCGGTTGTTCTGCTTCACCCACAGAGACATGCAGCAGTTGTGGAAGGAGTGGTTGCACTCTCCCCACACCACTGTAATGGAGAGAAGGGAAGGAGTGAGAGATAGAGAGAGGTGGACACCATGTGTCCATGGTTTAATTGATGCTTAAATTGATTTTGTATGCATTTGTTTTGTTTGTGTCTATTGTAACTCTATTATAACTCATCAACCCTGAAAATGAGGGAAACCTCAGTGCTTTTATGAGTCAAAATAAAGGTTTGAAATGTAGCTAGTATGCCTCCAGTCTCATGTCATTGAAAAGAAGCATCTACATACATGTTCAATGACATGAGACTAGTGCCATCAATGCAACATGGCCTCAACTACTAACAGTAGCTGGCCTCACGTTATAACGTTAGGCTAGTTACCTCCTCAATCCTGTCAAGCAGCAGCTAACCTATTTAGCTGAAATCATTAACTGCTTCAGCCACACAACAAAATGGACTACCTAAAACGTGCGAATTAACAAACGTATCTAGCGTGATTCTCATCATAAGAATATCTCACCAACACAGTCCTCCTGTTTGTTCTCCGCCTGGCACCGCAGGCATGCATCTGTGGGGGTGAGGGAAATTGTCACTATGCCTGTGAACCCCAATCTCTGCTGACAACGCTAGTGCTAACGATAGATAGCTAACTGCAGCGTTATGATAACTAACTAGCTAGCAACTGTTAACTACCGGTATATAGCCAGGTGGACCACTAACGTTAGCAAGCGAATCTTACATACAGACAACGCTAACGTTAGTGATAGTGCTACCAGTTTAGTTCTGCTAGATATACTGCGTGGATATTAGCTAGCAATACTTTTCTAATAGCTAGCTAGCTAACTGGTTAAGGCAAGCCAACTACTGGCATTTAAACTCATGCTAATCTAGCTAGCTAACGTTAGCTACTAGCTGCATAACGTTAGCTAAGTACAATAATAGCTAATCATTTACCGGCCTTGGTGTAACTTAGCTAGCTAGCTAGTGCTTCAAAGTTAGCTGGTGCTAGTTAGACATAGCTAGCTAGTTAGCTAAATATGTCAGTCACCGTGATGAATGAGAGCCGAGTCAGTAGATAGCTAGCCTAGCTAGCTCTAGTCAGCTGGTATACTAGCATACAGACGTTAGCTACGGACTTACCCATTACTTGGACCCTACAAATCGCACATGTGTCGCATTCAACGTCCCAACTCCACATCGCCACAGCATTCCACTTCTTCAGAGAAAACATCTTGTCGCCGCCCGATTTGGAGCCAGCTGAAGTGTTGTGAGAGTGACTAACTAGACCCGGCTCGTCGCCGTCATCCATCTCTGCCAGAAAAAAGCCAAACAAAATGGACGTAGAGCCAGTACCCAACCCTTTCACAAAATAGTATACATAGCCTAGAGAGGGCGCTGTTTTCTTCGGGATGTCTGGCTACAATGGCGGTATCCCAAACGGTAGGCTGCCTAGTGATGGCGAAAGGAGGCTTCCTGAAACAGCCTTGTATCGCAAAAAGATTGAGTAGGGTGTACTCGAAGCCTCATTAAATACGTTGTACGCTACTGACACCTGCTGGCAAAGATAATTTAGAGCAGCCCATATCACTGCGCACCTGTTGGAGCGCTGAAACATTACTGATATAACAACTTCGTCAAGTGACGGGGAGGTGGGGTCTGTTTCTATGTAAATCAACGGTACTGTAACAACATCATTGTGCGGGAGAAAATATGCACCCCGGACATAGTTACTCTCCATCTCCTTACGCCCTTTTTATCTGCCACGTGAGTTCCCCCAACTGTTTTTTACTCTTATGTACATCCACCCAAGAGCCAACGCCAGTGCAGCCACTCAGCTGATAGTGGATATATCACACAAGCTGGACTCTCTTTGTAACGATGCTTCTAAATTCTTTCTTGGAGACTTGAATCAGATCCGATTAGACTGAGTTTTACGAACATATGAACAATATGTAAGTTGCCCTACCACACAAAAAAAACACTATCCTTGACTTATGCTATGGAAATGTTAAGGGAGACTAAAAGTCCATACCTATGCCCGCTTTAGGGGCTTCATATCACAACAGAATATTCTTACTGCCTACATATAGACCATGCTTCAGACGTCAGGAGAGAGAGGAGAAGGCTACTAAGATCTGGACAGAGGACAGCATATCTTCCCTCCAAGCCTGTTTCGACTGTACGGACTGCCAAGGCTTTTTTGATGCTTGTGGTGATAACATTGATGAATTCACTGAAACTGTCTGTTACTTTCTGTGTTGATTCTGTAATCCCCTCTAAACATGTTATTTTCCCCAATAACAAACCGTGGGTAACCAAAGATCTTAAATCTGCTATTAATAAGAAAAATATATTTTTTACTGGTGACCCTCAGGAGAAAAAGGCTGTTTCAAAAGAGGTTAAGGTTGAAATAGCCAAGGCCAAGTTCAAGGAAAAGATAGAAAAACAGTACGTAAATGGCGACCTCAGGTCAGCCTGGCAGGGGATCAAATCTATGGCCTCCATTAATCAACATGCTATTAAGACCAAGCAGCTCGTTAGTATAAATGGAGTTGAGGATGTGGATTTATCTAATACTTAAAAAAAAGAAAAGAATCATGGTTCGAAAGGTCTGACTTCACTCAGGATGTCTCCAGGTTCAGGGACTCCTTGGTACCCCATGACGACATACTGATATCTCAAGAGCAGGTCAATGTTTTATTTAAGAAAACAAGGACAAGGAAAGCTTCTGGCCCTGATGCCATTTGTGGTCGCACTCTGCACCACTGCACTGATCAACTTGGTGAGGTTTTCACCAAGCTTTTTCAAATGTGTCTTGACAGCTGTCAGCTGCTTTGGAAATGTGGAGGTCCTCCACCATAATTCCCATTCCTAAAATTAAAAACCCCATGGAATTAAATCAATTCAGACCTTCTCTTGTAGTGAAAAACCTTGAGAAAATTTTAAAGGAAGAGGTTCTCTCCCTGGTTGAAGGCAAACTGGATCCACTTCAGTTTGCTTATCAAACTAGTAAAGGAGTGGAAGATGCTACACTTTTTATCCTGGACAAAGCTTATAAACATCTTTCTAATGCTCTCTGTCTAACTCCATGCCATTTATCGTGTTTCCTCTGTCACTGATGATGATTGTGCAGTATGAATATGTACTGTATATGTAGTCGGTGAACTGTAGAAACTGAATTGCCCTCCGGGGACAAATAAAGCTATCTGTATGGTGATGGAGAGTCAACATAAATTCTGAATGGTCAAAGTGTCAGCAAGGCTTGCCTGCCTTGACCCCCTGCGGGGCTTCCTTTCTTGGGTCATATTACGGAATGTGCTGACTCACAGACCAGACAAAAGACCTGCTGAGCCAGCTCCCCCGAACTGGCACAGCCCCAACTAAATTGATGTTATTCAGTATCTTATAAGAATGTATCTAATCTCATCTGTAATTTCATCCTTACTCCCTTCCTCCCTTAACTCACATGAAACAATAGGGAAACACATTCTCTCATAATTAGGGCCCGAGCACACTGGCGGTGCGAGGCCCTATTGTATTTCGAAGGATTATTATTCTCCTTCTCCTTCTTCTTCCAAAACAAATGCCTTTTTGGCGGCCTAAACATCGATGAAAACGGATGAAACTTTGCAGATACGTCAGTCCCGGTGAAAAATTTGATAATTCATGGGTGACGGAAATGGGCGTGGCAAAACGGCTCAAGAGCGCCCCCTGGGAAATTTAAAATGGCGAGCCCCACCTTTCAGTTTGATGTAGGCGAACGAAATTCGGTGGGCATATGTAGTTCATCGAGACACACTAAAATGTCTCTTGGATCTATACCCAACATGCAACAGGAAGTCCGCCATTTTGCTTTTAATGTGCCATTTTGTCCTTGTTTTTACCATTTCCATGCCTCGTACTTCAACAAACTCCTCCTACAGATTTCATCCGATCAACTTCATATCGGGTCAGCTTCATCTTAAGACCCTTGTGATCAAAAGTTATCAAAAAAATTGAGTTTTCACCACACACCCTTGCCGTGGCGCCCCACCAAAGTTTGACATTTCGCCAAAAAACACGAAGTCCTCATAACTCCTCCATACATTATCCAATTTGTCCGATATATCTCACGCTTCATGACGGTTCTGTCCTGAACACATCTATGTGTCAGTATTGCGTCATACTTATAGCGCCACCTATTGGTGAAACAGGAAGTCCTCATAACTCCTCCATACATTATCCGATTTGTCCGATATATCTCACGCTTCATGACGGTTCTGTCCTGAACACATCTATGTGTCAGTATTGCGTCATACTTATAGCGCCACCTATTGGTGAAACAGTAAGTCCTCACAACTCCTCCATACATTATCCAATTTGTCCGATATATGCTTCATGACGGTTCTGTCCTGAACACATCTGTGTCAGTATTGTGTCATACTTATAGCGCCACCTATTGGTGAAACAGGAAGTCCTCATAACTCCTCCATACATTATCCGATTTGTCCGATATATCTCACGCTTCATGACGGTTCTGTCCTGAACACATCTATGTTTCAGTATTGCGTCATACTTATAGCGCCACCTATTGGTGAAACAGGAAGTCCTCATAACTCCTCCATACATTATCCAATTTGTCCGATATAGCTCACGCTTCATGACGGTTCTGTCCTGAACACATCTATGTGTCAGTATTGCGTCATACGTATAGCGCCACCTATTGGTGAAACAGGAAGTCCTCATAACTCCTGCATACATCATCCGATTTGCACCAAATTGCTGACGCTTCATGAAGGTGGCCTTCTGAACCCATCTATGTGTCGGTATTGAGTCACACTTACAGCGCCACCTACTGGTGAAACAGGAAGTCCTCATAACTCCTACATACGTTATCCGATTTACTCAACATTTCTCACGCTTCATCAAGGTACCGTCCTGAACACATCTATGCTTCGGTATTGAGTCACGCCTAGAGCGCCACCTACTGGTGACAGGAAGTTTCTCTCAGTACTGCACACCGAAATAGCACAGCCTTTAACGGTGCAGCACCCCGACACGCGTGGGGTGCGAGGGCCCGCTCACTGCTGCTCGCAGCACTAGTTTTAAACATGCTGTTACTACTGAATTATTCTCAATTTAAAAAAAAAAACACTCCTTTCCAACTCACTCATATTCCATTTCATCTTTGTGTTTCCTTTGATTATTCTCATTCACAAAACAGTCCCTTTTCCAACTCTTCCTACTCATATTCCATTTAAAACATTTCTCTTGTTCATTTAGGCTGTTCAGTTCTATTCTATCAGTAGCGCGGTCCTGTGGTGGCAGCTGTGTGATTGTGCATCGTAGAGGCCTCATATAAAGCGCTGTGGACCATGACAGGGAGCTCAGCAGGCTGGTGATCCTCACCCAGTGCAGCGGCAACAGGCTCTCTCCTTTCAGGAAGCTTTGCAAGTGAATAGATGGCCTCATCTCCTCTACCCACAGCATACGGCGAGCCTACGCACAGGAAGGGGAAGAAGTAATGTTGTACATTTGTTTTTAACTTTCGGCCTGCATTCTACCTTAACCACACTGCAGAGGGTTGTAACTGCAGAGGGTTGTAACTGCAGAGGGTTGTAAAGACAGCAGCTAGGATCATTGGCACTGATCTGCCTAAACTCCATGACATCTACACCACTCGCTGTAAGAGGAAAGCCTGTACCATCATTAGGGACCCCAGTCACCCTGCCCATGTACTGTTCTCTCTCCTTCCATCCAAAAAACGGTACCGGAGCATCAAGTCACGTACCACCCGTCTCAGTAACAGTTTTTTTCCACAGGCAGTTAGGCTGATGAATCACTGATGCTCCCACTTTTGCTCTATGCACTTTAATGTCTCTTTGTAATGTCTTAATGTCTTATTGTCGTATTTTGTAGTGTCTATAGTGTCTTAATGTCTTATTTTGTGAATGTCTCCTGTCATATTGTTGTAATGTCTTACTGTCTTATGTCTTAAGTCATGTCTTGATGTCAGAGTGCCGGGCACAGTGCATTTCATTGTATTTTATAAATACACATGACAATAAAAGCCTTGAACTTGAACAACTGCACAAATGACTTGCAAATTCACAAATGGTGCAAAGTAACTTAGACTCTGAATCAAGGGTCTCTTCTCCATCTTGGGCTCTGTAACATAGTTTGCAACTCAGCCTTGATCTTTATTTCAGAAGTCATGTTTAGGACAGTTGTATTTCATTGTACAAGTTCTTTAGAAACATTGAAATAGGCATACCTTTTTATCATCTGGATTTGAGATTCTGCAATAAGGGTAGAACAATGTTTTTGCTACTGTAGGTGCCGTACATTGTTGCATTGAGTATGATATTGAAGTACAACATACACAATTAGCCTAATGCATGTTCCTAAATCTGAGAAACAGAACTCCACCTTTGGGAATGTTGGCTTTCTTCCTCAGCAGAATGGCAGTAGCAGCAACAAGGAGACACAGGAGCAGCAGGGCACTCACTACATAGACTGGGATGAGAGGGTCCCCATCTAACACCAAAATAAAACATTCAAACTGGGATGGGAGGTGTGGTATATTTCAGTTCTCTACTTTTGGGTAAAAAAGTACTTCAGGAGAAAAATGCGGTCAAATCAACAATTTATTGAGCACGCCTCACACAGGTCAAATCTTCGGCAATACTAAGGTTCTTTCACGAGGTGGCCAGCTTATATGTCCTGGCTTCAGGCCATATATCACATGACAAACAAATTTGCATACAAGGGATATAAACATGATCACAATCGGTCAACTGATGTTCTGACTGGTCAAGGTGTCAACTGGTCTTTGCATCAGCTGAGCTCTTGCCCCCCTTCCTCAGACAATGGGGCTGCTTGGTCCTTCCTGGGATCATGTTACAACTGTAGGCTAACTGACTTCTTTTTCAGAGGTGTTATCTTTATTGACTCAGGGACAAAGGAATGTTGACTTTAGGACAGAACATATGTTGTCACTAACCTGTTATAATAACACAGTTCTACCTAAAGTGAAGTTTATTCATTATTCTTAATAAAATGATTACTACATGAGAGTAATACAAATGTATTGATGTAATACAGTATAATACAGTATAAAAATATACTACAGAGGGTCCCCATCTAACACCAAAATAAAACATTCAGACTGGGATGAGAGGGGCCCCATCTAACACCAAAATAAAACATTCAGACTGGGATGAGAGGGGCCCCATCTAACACCAAAATAAAACATTCAGACTGGGATGAGAGGGGCCCCATCTAACACCAAAATAAAACATTCCGAGAAGCAAGTAATTAAAGTTCACTCACAAAGTACAACTGTTTTCCATCGTGGTCAGCTTGCTAGCTAGCTATATTAGCTAATCCATTTTTGCGGATAACATTACGTTAGTGCTACCTAGCTAACGTTAGCAGGCTAGCGGTAATGTTACTCAGTTAGCTAGCACTAACGGTTCTCAAATTCAAATTCCTTTACTGGCTATGCGCTAGCTATATCAATCATCTGCACATGATTTGAGCCTCTTTATCGAAAACCAATACATTACATCGATAGTACGGTTTATTAAAACAACTTTACATGGTAGATGGTTCATATTGACAGATATACTCACGGGATGGATGCGGGTGGCAGGTGAAAAGCTCAAAGTCAACCCCGAGGAGAGCCTCGTGACGCGAGGCTAAGTAGGCATGAGTCACGACTCGCGCCTGTTCAAAACTGTCTTCTTTTTCTTTTCTTTTTTTTGCAACTCTCCGTCATCATGCCAGTGTGATCACAGTATAATAATGCAGATGTAGGCTACTTCAGATAATAGATGGTTATTTTGAATACTCTGAATACTCTGACAGGTTGCCCCATCCATGACATTGCCTTGTTAAATAGCTAACCACTGCATTACCACTGCATTTGTCCAACAAACCAGTCCCTGCACATATGGAGCTTGAAATATGCCACCCGAATTATTGTTAAATTGTTTGATTACATGAATTCATTAATTACTTGCTCAATTGAGCAAATTTGAATAGAATATTTACATTTTAAATTGATTAATTGGGCTACGTTGACTCAAAGTACAATACATACATTTAATTTAAAAAGCAAAATGTGCCAACTCTTGGCCACAATCGGCCCAAGTATGGCGACCATTATTGGGCCAGATCCGGCTCAGTTTAGGTGAGCCGCTGCCAGAACACAGCCTAGTGCCCCGACACTTAGCCGGAATCGGCCCGATTCGGCTGGCTCCCTGGGAAGCTAGCACTAGCACTAGCAACATCACCATCGGCGAGGAAGCCAGCACCAGCAGGCAGTTGCAGTTTGATGTTGTGATGTTGGGTATGGCCTAGTGCTCGGTCATAAAGTCATATTGACATGCTCGTGGTGTCTAGATGAAGGTTGATGCATTGTGCATATTGAATTGTCATACGGATTTCTTATTAGCATACTGTTCACAACTGGCATTCTTTGTAACTAGATGGGACGGGACGGCAGAACTGTTTTGTTTTTTTCTCACGTCAAAATGTTGCCCCCCCTACTCTCAGAGGGTAAAATCGCCTGTGGATGCCAGTGAACTTCCTGCCTATCCAGGATGAGCCTGAAGCCAGTTCCTGTGCCTCTGGACCCACCGATGATGGTGACTTCCGTGGAGATGTGGCAGAGGTGGACTCAGTGGTTGCAACTGCTAAGGACCTTGATGAGAGGACGGTGACGTGGGTCTCTGAGTTACCAGATCCTGGAGATGTTCGGTCGGATGCCTCGGATGATGTCCATTCTGTAGATGGATCAATGGAAGACCGAGGGACTGATAATGATGTGTGTCTCAGTGTGACTACTGACCCTGAATGCTCCACTGACCCCATGCCCCTGATCCCGTCACAAGTTGATGCTCAGCATGACTCTGGCACGAAGCCAACACTGTGTGTCGACCCTCCACAGAGTTCTAGGGGATCTTTAGCAAGTGCACGTGCTCTAGGTCGTCGCTCTAGATGGGGACGGGTGGTGAGGCCTGTTAGGAGGCTTGTTGAGTCTATGCAAGCGAGGGTGGTGATGGGCAAGTGATTATTTCAGTTGTATGATATGTTCTTATTAAGTGTAAGAGAGTGATGAGATTGAATTGATATTGGGCAGTGGGTGATGGGTGTAATAGTCTTTACCATCAGAGTTGCTGTAGGTATGTGGGGTTTCTGATTATATCAGGGGCCTCATTTATCATTGAGGTACGCCATATTTTACACGGTCTTTTTCGCGATTTCAGGCGTACGCCATTTTCCCCCCCCACATTGCGATCTATCAAGCCGAAAGGGCGAACATTTAGTCGCCTTTCTACACGCTTTTGTAGGTTTCCTACACCCTTTTTGAACACAGGGGGAACTGGCGACGCAGGTGGTGCGTCGGTGAATTACAATGTTTGATGGAGAGAATAAGAGCGACAGTTTCTGAACGCACAATCATGTAGGCTAATAGCCCAATTCAGCACAAACATATATCGCAATGCAAGATTAGACGTGTCCTCTAACCGGCTCATTCATGGTCCGATATGGATTTGTTCCCCAAACTGAACCTATGCGCTGTCCCAAACCTTTCCGCGCTATATGTCACACACCTAATGCAGGCACTCCATCAAACGGCAATAATTGACCAATTAGATTGTCATTAATATGTGATCATGTGGACCTGTTTGCTGTTTGGTAAGCATATAAATGACAGTCCTCCTGTGCGTAATGCGAGCCTAAATGAATCCGGCGCTACTCGGCCTACTGGCCGAGATAGAACTCGAAGAGGTGACGGCGATGGCGACTGCACCCACATAAGGGCACCATCAGTGAATGAATACGTCTATGTGAATCGCAAAAATGTGCACACTATAAATACCCAAATCATATGTGACGCCGACATGCTCATCACAAGTGTAGTGGCACGGTGGCCTGGCTCCACGCATGACTCATTCATCCTGGCGCACAGCAGGGTAGGGGCTAGACTGGAGGCAGGCGCTGCGCGTGACGGCTGGCTTGTTGGTGTGTGCATAGCCAAGATACATATTCTTTGTCTTATTTACTTTAATCTTTATTAGCATTTTCCATCCATACAACGACAATACAATAAAACATAAAAACTTACAATAACAGCTTATGGGTACTTCCATCCATGCAGCTTTTTTTTCTTACTCAAATATGACAATTTTAATATTAGTGGTATCATCACACTTCCTTCTATAATCCATCCATTTTTCCCATCTCCCTTCAAACTTTCCTTCCTGCATCCTCAATGCATAAATAAATCTCATAAATCTCCTCCACAACACCCACCACTGCTCCTTGGTTGGGGGTTCCACCTTATACCAAGCCCTCATTATTGTCTTTTTACTAGCAACCAATAGTACTTTCACTAGGTATCTGTCCCCTCCTTGTACATCATTCTGTTATGTTTGCCAAGATGTATATTCAAAGCTGATAAGAATGAGAACCAGTCAAGACCCCACCACAAAATGAGGACCCAAGCCCTCAGCCCCCTCCCCGTCATGAGGTTTACCAGCGGGGCCAAAGGGCCCACACTGAGGTCATGCGCCAGCTATGAAGACACAAACAAGTAAGGTTCACATTTCTACCATTTTATTGTCTGTTGGTGGGTGACTGTGTGAGGTGTGTGAGTGCGTTTGTGAGTGAATGTGTGAGGTCCGTGAGTGTGGTAGTGAGTGACTGTGTGAGGTCCTTGAGTGTGGTAGTGAGTGACTGTGTGAGGTCCGTGAGTGTGGTAGTGAGTGACAGAGTGAGGTCCGTGACAGCATGTGTGAGGGAATGAAGTGCAGTGAGGATGTCCTGTTGGCTCTGGTGGTGTAGTGTGGTGACCTCCACCAACTGCTGCACAACTGCTGCACAACTGCCCCAATCCCTTCTGCCATTTCCCTCTGGGCCTCTAGGGTCATGAGCCTCCAGCACAGCGTCTGAGAGGAAGCCCAGCCCTCAGGGACCCTTGAGGCAGGGACGCTGGCAGCCGGAGGTGGAGGCGTGGGCGGTGGAGACGGAGACGGAGGCGCTGGAGATGGCGCTGGAGATGGCACTGGAGGTGGAGGCCGGTGCGCTGGAGGTGGAGGCACTGGAGGTCGTGGCGCTGGATGTAGAGGCTGCAACCGGCGGGGGCACGACCGTCAGGTCAAGGACCACTGCAGACTCCCCCTCCTCTGAGTCCCACCCCACGTCAGAGTCTGGAGAAACAATTTCAGTCATTTTCTTTGAGTTTGTCTGTTAACTTGATTATGCATTAAACATTTTATTGTGTAGCCATATTCAATTGATATGTTTTTCTGTTGGCAGCCAAATAAATGCTTAAGTGTGATTTACCGGGTGATTTAGATGAGAGTCTTAATTTCCCAGAGGGGAAAATGTTTAATGTGGTCTAACATTATGAAGTGGTCATCTGTGTTATCGTTCCCTGTTTTTGGTCCTAAATCAATCATAGCCTACCACAGAATGTGTGGAATGTTTGCTTTCCTCACAGCCACATAATACAGAATGTCCGTGTAGCCTACGCCAAATACAGGATGCACGAAACGTACAGTAGGCTACCTAAACTGTAGGAGCAATCAGACAAATGTAGGCTCGTACAAATAGCTTACCTTCCGAAGATGATTTTCTTTCCTCGCGTGGACCTCACCAACAAGCACATGCACCTCCGTCTCCGAAAAGTTTCTCTTCTTTCCGCGTTTTTCCATAAACGTATTTGTCTTTCCTATGCTCCACGCTATATTATGTCGGTTCCTTCCGGGGTATCCACGTTGTGCGCTGTCATAGTTTTGACCATATATGGTTGAATTTGGGCGTGGAGAGGGCGGAACACGGGGCGCGTGCGCGTACGCTCTCTTCTCCGACACCGTCGGATTTTCTGTGGTGAATTTGGCGCAGCAGCGTGTACGCCATTTTTTATAGATCCAAAAAGCGTGTAAATATTCTCGTCGTACGCTACTTTTCGCATTTTCCTCGTTTTCGTCGTACGCCCTCTTTTACACCTGAATTTACACGCTCTTTGATAAATGAGGCCCCTGGCATGTAACTGGCATGTCAGGCTATGAGGTTTTAGGGGTTTCAGCTGTCCCCTTATTCTTCTAATCCTTCAGGGATAGCTTTAGAGCTGGCCAGTCAGGTTCCCAAGCACAGCGCATGGCAACACACTGTGAGTTCTATTTCTCTCTTTTCTCTCTCTTAGAATGTTTTAATGTTATATTGTTGTTTTGTACCTGGTGTGTGTGTTTTGACTGGGGATCCTTTGTGGCGGATTGGCATTCAATTGTTTATCTCTTTGAATGTGTGATGATTTTGTATTTTGTGAATCGTTCTTTTAAGTGTCTGCCAGCACAAAATGCTTTGGTTTTGACTAGAAACATGGAGGAGTTCGTAGACAGGGTGTTAATATGTCTTTGAATTAGTCACGATATGGATGATTTTTTTATTTCTTTTCTTTTCTTATTCTTCTCTCTTAAAGTAGGCGGCTTTGTTCAGTACTGGTTATCATGGCAAGTGGAAGTCAGGGGGGGAGAGTGTAACGAAATGTATTATGATTCCCTTGCCATGAACAGGTTTTAGTTTTAGTTATTCTCACTTACATGCGCGAGCGTGCCCCTGTTCTGGTGCAGACGATATGTGATCTGACCAGGGTGAGTCGCAGGTTGCACAAGCGCTAGATAGAATATTATAATTTCAAATTAGGAAAGATGATTTCGATCCATGTCCAACATAAAAATGTTCTGTTTCACTTAAACTATGTATATCCTGTCTTTTGGGAAGATTCCAACTATGTACTATGTCTATGAAAGTGTTTAGGGAGTTTAGCGAATTACTGTTATAGCTAGGCTAATAGTACTGTTCTCCCATGTAGCTAGCCACGTTGCTGTGTGTGTGCTGGACCGTAGCCACGAGGGTCGCTAACGGCTAGACACTGCTGTTCTCCAGGTACATGGTTCACAAATTGTATTTTTATTATGTATTCTGTAAAGATTGTTGTTCTGAGGCAGACGATATGTGATCTGACCAGGCTAGCCACGTTGCTGTGTGTGTGCTGGACCGTAGCCAACGGCTAGACACTGCTGTTCTCCAGGTGTGAATAAATGGCCAGAGGTATGCCAACTTAGACGACCTGGCCAACTTCTTTTTCAACAAGACACAATGCAACACTCACGAGTACTACTGTTACACGTACCCCCTTTATAATGGAAGTATAGGGGTCTCTTAACTGTGATAAACACATGCATTGTCAAGGCAGGAAGTGCTGGGTATGTTCTTACCGGTGTTGTTAGGCTCTCATGTGAAATACATTGCATTCTCAAACCAAATATTGAAACAAAAGAACAATTTGAACCACAACTATTTCACCAAACGCACTAAACCATACATTTCGCACTGTAACCTTCCACTGCTAGTAGATTGTTTATATCCCCCTAGACATTCTTAACACATTAACGCATGGGGATGTCTATTAAATAGGGACAACATTTCAACAAGACCAGTAAGGGGCTTCCTGTCTTGCCAGAGTCTCAAATACTCATTATAACGGGGTTGTGCATGCACAGAAAAGTGGAGCTAGCTTATTACTCTATGGATCGGTTAAATGTTGGTGTGTACTCATCAGCATTAAGCTAGCTAGTTTGTTAGCTTGCTTAGCTAACTAGCTAACGATAGTGAAGAAGTTTCACACGGTAAGTGAATTTACTTAAAGGAGTAGTAAAGGGAAAATGCATGTTTAGCCCTGTTTTAAGGTTACTTATGATCATATACAATGGTTCAGATCAAAACGTTGTCAAAACTAGCACTTTTGAGAAAGTCTGATAATTGCTCTACCACCATTTTGGTCATACAATGGATGTGGGTGGGCACCATGAAAAATCATTCAAAAAACATGTTAAACTCTCAATATCAAAGACAAGAAACTCACCGAGGTGTTAGTTGGCGTTCTGACATATAATTCGCCATAAAGTAAGAATCTAGTTCATCTGGAAAGGCTTTTTAATATTTTTTTATAGTTTATTTAGCATAGAACTATTTAGTCTCAGCACATACGTGTGTAAACTTCCGCAAACTAGGTAGCCTAGCAACATAAACAATAACAATAGCTACCTTAAGTAGTTCCGCTTCCTAAATCCCCTCTGCGGATTGATCTACACATCTACAACGGTCGCTTCAATACAAGTCAATGGATTTCATAAAATGATCAATAAAACCCTACAGGATTCATACGTTGCGGCGAATTTGATGTCAGAACACCAACGGACACCAATTACACCCTCGGTGAGCTTCTTGTCTTTGAAATCTGGAGTTTACCATGTTTTTGAAAGATTTTTCAATGTGCCCACCCACATCGATTGTATGACCAAAACGGTGGTAGAGCAATTATCAGACTCTCAAAAGTGCTAGTTTTGTCAACTAAGAAAAACTAAGAAAATAACAAATGGTGTGGATGACATTGGTGAGACTGAAATTTCATTCACACCATCAAGGGTGGTGACGGGAAGACCTGGAACGACTACTCTCCCAGAGGAAAATATAATTGATTTGGTTTTGGTGGAATGCAAAAGCAGTTTTAAGTTAGAGCATGCTGCACGGTGTTGAATCCCTCAGCAGATTGGAAAAGGCCTTCTCTGCAGTGGGGGCACAAAATAAATCACAGTATCATTAGCATATAGATGGAACTTACAGTATACAAATGTTGCGGGGAATCAGAGACCTCTTTGTTCTGCAACACGTTGAATGTTGTCCAGAATTTTGAGTGATTTGTATAGCAGTCGTTCGTCAAGGTGAGATAAAACTTTTGACCACCCCTACTTTATGACAAGCCATATATTTAATGGCCCGATAACAGTAAACTGAGAGAATGGAGTAGAGGTAATATCCAGGTCATTTTGCAACAGGCACACAGAGTAGTCAGTGTAAACGCCACACTCCTGTTGAGATGAAAAGGACGCCGGTGTTCTGCCCATCTATGCTACCTTGTCGAAAAAGGCCACCGTAACACAAATCAGTGGCAACCCTACTAGCAGTATGTAAAGCCAGCGTTGCACATGGGTCGTAGTTTGGTAAATTGCATCATCACCAACAGGTGACGTTGTGACAACAGTCCTATTGTATATGGTCGCAAAAGAACCAGTGCTCATGGAGACTGTACTGCAATGTTGCTGTAACGTTATAGAAATACGTACAATATGATGTTATTACTAGAACATCTTAACATTTAAATTATCTGACTAATATTACTTAATCTGTGCAAGAACTAGTTCAATATGCGTTAAACGATAGCAATAATAGTCAGTGTTAAATCAAGCAATTGTTTATTTATTACATTGCAAATGAGTTAAATCAATTACAAGGCACATGTTACAAATGACAATCATGAGCAGGTTAGCACCTTGCATGGCAGCTGCCGCCATTGGTGTGTGAATGTGTATGTGAATGAGATGCCATTGTAAAGCGCTTTGAGTGCTGCTAAAGTGGAAAAGTGCTATATACCATTTATCATGATGTCATGAAGGAGACACAGAGAGAACTCATGGCCTATGAGGAGAGGAAGAATGAGAAGGGAAGAGAACAGACAGAACAATGATCTACAGGTACATTCCCATTTACACCCAGCCATCAATTCAAACTTTGACCAATCAGGCCATGCCATGTAATCTTTATGACACCATGACAAGGAAAACAGTGACCAACTGATAAGAAAAGTATTTTGCATATGAGACAGGGGCTTGGTGTCTCCTAGCCTGGCTTCGTCAGACCCAATTTGCAAAAATGCGAAGAGTCTGGAAATAAGGAGTTTATTTTTGATTCCCAAGGGGCGTTATCAACCAGTGTAGGTCAAAATGCCTCTGAATGCAATTGGATACACCTATAACCAATTAGAGCAACGAAACGTGGGTTAGTCATTGTATCAAGTGGCTACAGTCATCATATCAAACCCGCCTCATATTAAATGAATGGTTGTGATTGGTCTGGCAAATGTATTCCGGGTGGAAATCAGTCTGAATGGGAGCATGACTTGAGTTCAATCTGAAAACGTGCACCATTTTGATACGGTTTCCAGGTTGAGCGACAATGGTGAAAACGGTGTGAAATGGTGTGTAATGGACTTTGAGGTAGGTTTTCTCTTGTTTGGTGGGTGTGTCAGAGTTGTCACAGAACCCAATCAGCAGGCTGATATATAAAGCCTGCCCTATCTTCTCAGCTGCCATATGTGTAATGCTTTCATAACACACAGGGTGTTCAACGCACCACCGTTTTCCGTTTCAATAAATGTTTTGCAAAGTTTTGTGAGCTGAACTAACCTCAGAAAGATAATGTATGTGGAGTGAAACAGAATGTGAGCTCATGTGATCAGACCAGCGAAGCCCGTCTAGGTGTCGCCCAGGCTACAGATCAATCTATTATTGTTCCTTTGTCAATACAGGTATGTAACCAAGAAAAGCAGGGCAATTGTATGCATATAGTAGCTTCAAAACAGCATGTAATCATATTCTTGAAGTGGGCAAACTATAATAATTAACATTTTGAAATAGAAATGTCATAACCTGATCACTTAAACAGTTACTGTAGCTTGTTTTTGTACTTACTGTAGGCTAATGTATTAAGGATGCCAGAGTTTCAGACTAAAAAGATCACTGTACTTGCTAATTACTCAGTAGCAGTTGTCAGCAGCAAATTTACTGCACTTTTTTATAAGCTATTGGCGGTGCTTTTGGATTTCAACAATTTCTACTGAAGTCATATCCTTGGTATAGTAGTAGTTTTGGGTAGGTTTTGATGCAAGAATCCAGCACCCAATACTCATGACTAGCAAGGTCGCTAATGCTAACTGGAGCTAATGCATACTCTCCCAAGTGCCTAAAGTACAGTCCAGGCACAAAGAAACTTCATGTTTCCATGTTCATGACATTAACAAGTATACATTATTACCTGGAGTTTTTTGACATTTCAGTTTGGATTTGCTATGTGTCCAGCTTTTAGTTTATATGCTAGGATAGGGCCGTCACTGGGTTAGATTTCCAGCAGGGGAGACCTCAGGAGTATAGGCAGAATTAGCCTCTTCCCAAGAGTGGATTTGACACCGGGAAACTGTTTGACCTTCACCATCCTGTTGTATGCTGCTTTGACCTCTCCCTCCTTCTCTCTCACCTCACCATTGACATCAGTGAGAATCAATAGGAGGTCTTCACCTCTGCAAAGGAAAAGCACAGCTTCAATGACACATTCAGACTATTAACACATATCCTTTGTTTGCCTGTGCAACTGACACATCTTGATTATTAAAGACAGGTACAAAATCAGCAGCATAATATTGTACAACATTATCATCTACAGTTATCATCCAGCTTAAACAAAATCCTTTCTCAATTAGGCCTTACCTGGGGCAGCCACGTGTCAATTGGTCACACAGAGACTGAATGAACCAGGAGCCCTTTTCCTTGCTTCCGACGGCCACTCCCTTTTCACCAGTGGCCCAGGCAATCAGCATATCAGGATCCGTCTCGACTTTGTCAAATAGATTAATTTCGGTGTCTGAATTTTGGGTGTTGCACTTTTTCTTTGGCTCAATCCTACATGCCTGGATGAAGAACATCTTGGGGTTCGTTTTGAGAGAGCTGCACTTAAAGGCGGCAAAGAGCTTATCGTAGGGCAGGATGTTCCCATTAAAACCATAGATGCCAGAACTGGTGCCATGACTCAGCATGCAGCACACAAAACAGGCACCATGTTTCAAAAAGTTGTCCTCTTCCTGGGTCCCCTCCAGGTCGAGGAACTTCTTGCGCCCGCCAGCCCACTCCTTCACACCAATCTGCTGCAACTTGGACAACTGTGTTTGTTACAACAAAAGAGCAGTAGATTAGAATGGAATAATAAAGTGACTTTCTAAACACGCAATTTAAGACACACATCAGAGGGATGAATAAGAAGGTAACAATAAGGTGCTAAATACCTTGACAATGCTAAATGTATATACAGGGTACATGTATGCTAATTTATAAGAAAGAGTATGTAATTATAAATGGTATGAATTAACATGGCTACAACATACTGGCCACACCCACACAAGAACATGAGTGTACATTAGTGGAGGGCCCACAACACAGAGCTATGTACGGAAGGCCATTTGAGCAAATAACATCTTAGAAATGTTGTGTTCCTAACAAATATGTATGACTGCCTTGATTGAAGGTCCCTCATTGGCCACAACCCAAAAAAACAATAAAAAGCGCATTAACGTGTCAATTTATGTTGTGACTAAAATCTAAGTCAACACAAAACATCTACGTGTTAACACATTTCTAAGACGTTATTCTAAGATGTAATGAGCATTAGAGCATCAACTAGATGATTGAGGTGATCACATGTCACATTTTGTGTGAACAAACTACAAGATGTGAATATGAGGCGTCATGCCTATAGAACTTGATTTGAACAGATTTTGTTTTTTTTTACATTTCTGTTATTGTTTGTTTACCATTACATTTTACAATGCAGAGCTATGATTATTTTCTCTACTGAGCTGAATGTTTTTTTTATTTTTTATTATGTCATAGACCACCTCGAAAAGCCACCATAACCTTCCAAAAAGACAAACGCCCTCTTTCCCGGTGGATTTGGTTTCTTCCAAATTAACACTGGACTTGGAAGGACCCCCCCCCCCCCCACCTCACCTCGTCTCAGATAAACACATTTTCATGGTCTGCTTGCATACATTTAGATTAAGGTTGTCATTAACTGATGAAGAGGTCCTCCAAATATTAGGCTTTTCAGTATATCAAATTCAATATACTTCATACTTCAGTATACAGCATATCATTCGGACCAATGCCAATTGAGTAAAAAAAAAAGTAGATTTGTTTTCCCTTACTTTTATTTTGAAAGTCCTTGAAAGAACGCTACCGGTAAGTTTAATTTCACACCGCTTGAGTGGCAACTGGTAGTGTGCTGTGTCCTGATTTTAAACTGCAAAAATTCACAAAAAAATAAAAAAAAATTGCGCGTGCCTGCGTGATTCGCTATCTTGTGCCCCCTCGTTTTTTTGGGTTGGATGAAACATATGACTGCATATGACTGGTCTGCAATCCAACATATCCTTTTACATACTGTATTACAGATGCAAATAGCACTTGTGTTCCAAATACTCCTGCTCAGTCTGAAGTACGAAAGCGGAAACTGGATGGTCAAATTATTTGAAGCCATATGTTATTAGATTATAACGTCTCATACACACAGGAAATCTTACCGATTGTGAATTTAACTCAGCAAAGAGCTTCAGTATGTCTGCGTTGCACATGGGTCGTAGTTTGGTAAATTGCATCACCAACAGGTGACGTTGTGACAACAGTCCTATTGTATATGGTCGCAATAGAACCAGTGCTCATGGAGACTGTACTGCAATGTTGCTGTAACGTTATAGAAATACGTACAATATGATGTTATTACTAGAACATCTTAACATTTAAATTATCTGACTAATATTACTTAATCTGTGCAAGAACTAGTTCAATATGCGTTAAACGATAGCAATAATAGTCAGTGTTAAATCAAGCAATTGTTTATTTATTACATTGCAAATGAGTTAAAACAATTACAAGGCACATGTTACAAATGACAATCATGAGCAGGTTAGCACCTTGCATGGCAGCTGCCGCCATTGGTGTGTGAATGTGTATGTGAATGAGATGCCATTGTAAAGCGCTTTGAGTGCTGCTAAAGTGGAAAAGCGCTATATACCATTTATCATGATGTCATGAAGGAGACACAGAGAGAACTCATGGCCTATGAGGAGAGGAAGAATGAGAAGGGAAGAGAACAGACAGAACAATGATCTACAGGTACATTCCCATTTACACCCAGCCATCAATTCAAACTTTGACCAATCAGGCCATGCCATGTAATCTTTATGACACCATGACAAGGAAAACAGTGACCAACTGATAAGAAAAGTATTTTGCATATGAGACAGGGGCTTGGTGTCTCCTAGCCTGGCTTCGTCAGACCCAATTTGCAAAAATGCGAAGAGTCTGGAAATAAGGAGTTTATTTTTGATTCCCAAGGGGCGTTATCAACCAGTGTAGGTCAAAATGCCTCTGAATGCAATTGGATACACCTATAACCAATTAGAGCAACGAAACGTGGGTTAGTCATTGTATCAAGTGGCTACAGTCATCATATCAAACCCGCCTCATATTAAATGAATGGTTGTGATTGGTCTGGCAAATGTATTTCGGGTGGAAATCAGTCTGAATGGGAGCATGACTTGAGTTCAATCTGAAAACGTGCACCATTTTGATACGGTTTCCAGGTTGAGCGACAATGGTGAAAACGGTGTGAAATGGTGTGTAATGGACTTTGAGGTAGGTTTTCTCTTGTTTGGTGGGTGTGTCAGAGTTGTCACAGAATCCAATCAGCAGGCTGATATATAAAGCCTGCCCTATCTTCTCAGCTGCCATATGTGTAATGCTTTCATAACACACAGGGTGTTCAACGCACCACCGTTTTCCGTTTCAATAAATGTTTTGCAAAGTTTTGTGAGCTGAACTAACCTCAGAAAGATAATGTATGTGGAGTGAAACAGAATGTGAGCTCATGTGATCAGACCAGCGAAGCCCGTCTAGGTGTCGCCCAGGCTACAGATCAATCTATTATTGTTCCTTTGTCAATACAGGTATGTAACCAAGAAAAGCAGGGCAATTGTATGCATATAGTAGCTTCAAAACAGCATGTAATCATATTCTTGAAGTGGGCAAACTATAATAATTAACATTTTGAAATAGAAATGTCATAACCTGATCACTTAAACAGTTACTGTAGCTTGTTTTTGTACTTACTGTAGGCTAATGTATTAAGGATGCCAGAGTTTCAGACTAAAAAGATCACTGTACTTGCTAATTACTCAGTAGCAGTTGTCAGCAGCAAATTTACTGCACTTTTTTATAAGCTATTGGCGGTGCTTTTGGATTTCAACAATTTCTACTGAAGTCATATCCTTGGTATAGTAGTAGTTTTGGGTAGGTTTTGATGCAAGAATCCAGCACCCAATACTCATGACTAGCAAGGTCGCTAATGCTAACTGGAGCTAATGCATACTCTCCCAAGTGCCTAAAGTACAGTCCAGGCACAAAGAAACTTCATGTTTCCATGTTCATGACATTAACAAGTATACATTATTACCTGGAGTTTTTTGACATTTCAGTTTGGATTTGCTATGTGTCCAGCTTTTAGTTTATATGCTAGGATAGGGCCGTCACTGGGTTAGATTTCCAGCAGGGGAGACCTCAGGAGTATAGGCAGAATTAGCCTCTTCCCAAGAGTGGATTTGACACCGGGAAACTGTTTGACCTTCACCATCCTGTTGTATGCTGCTTTGACCTCTCCCTCCTTCTCTCTCACCTCACCATTGACATCAGTGAGAATCAATAGGAGGTCTTCACCTCTGCAAAGGAAAAGCACAGCTTCAATGACACATTCAGACTATTAACACATATCCTTTGTTTGCCTGTGCAACTGACACATCTTGATTATTAAAGACAGGTACAAAATCAGCAGCATAATATTGTACAACATTATCATCTACAGTTATCATCCAGCTTAAACAAAATCCTTTCTCAATTAGGCCTTACCTGGGGCAGCCACGTGTCAATTGGTCACACAGAGACTGAATGAACCAGGAGCCCTTTTCCTTGCTTCCGACGGCCACTCCCTTTTCACCAGTGGCCCAGGCAATCAGCATATCAGGATCCGTCTCGACTTTGTCAAATAGATTAATTTCGGTGTCTGAATTTTGGGTGTTGCACTTTTTCTTTGGCTCAATCCTACATGCCTGGATGAAGAACATCTTGGGGTTCGTTTTGAGAGAGCTGCACTTAAAGGCGGCAAAGAGCTTATCGTAGGGCAGGATGTTCCCATTAAAACCATAGATGCCAGAACTGGTGCCATGACTCAGCATGCAGCACACAAAACAGGCACCATGTTTCAAAAAGTTGTCCTCTTCCTGGGTCCCCTCCAGGTCGAGGAACTTCTTGCGCCCGCCAGCCCACTCCTTCACACCAATCTGCTGCAACTTGGACAACTGTGTTTGTTACAACAAAAGAGCAGTAGATTAGAATGGAATAATAAAGTGACTTTCTAAACACGCAATTTAAGACACACATCAGAGGGATGAATAAGAAGGTAACAATAAGGTGCTAAATACCTTGACAATGCTAAATGTATATACAGGGTACATGTATGCTAATTTATAAGAAAGAGTATGTAATTATAAATGGTATGAATTAACATGGCTACAACATACTGGCCACACCCACACAAGAACATGAGTGTACATTAGTGGAGGGCCCACAACACAGAGCTATGTACGGAAGGCCATTTGAGCAAATAACATCTTAGAAATGTTGTGTTCCTAACAAATATGTATGACTGCCTTGATTGAAGGTCCCTCATTGGCCACAACCCAAAAAAACAATAAAAAGCGCATTAACGTGTCAATTTATGTTGTGACTAAAATCTAAGTCAACACAAAACATCTACGTGTTAACACATTTCTAAGACGTTATTCTAAGATGTAATGAGCATTAGAGCATCAACTAGATGATTGAGGTGATCACATGTCACATTTTGTGTGAACAAACTACAAGATGTGAATATGAGGCGTCATGCCTATAGAACTTGATTTGAACAGATTTTGTTTTTTTTTACATTTCTGTTATTGTTTGTTTACCATTACATTTTACAATGCAGAGCTATGATTATTTTCTCTACTGAGCTGAATGTTTTTTTTATTTTTTATTATGTCATAGACCACCTCGAAAAGCCACCATAACCTTCCAAAAAGACAAACGCCCTCTTTCCCGGTGGATTTGGTTTCTTCCAAATTAACACTGGACTTGGAAGGACCCCCCCCCCCCCCACCTCACCTCGTCTCAGATAAACACATTTTCATGGTCTGCTTGCATACATTTAGATTAAGGTTGTCATTAACTGATGAAGAGGTCCTCCAAATATTAGGCTTTTCAGTATATCAAATTCAATATACTTCATACTTCAGTATACAGCATATCATTCGGACCAATGCCAATTGAGTAAAAAAAAAAGTAGATTTGTTTTCCCTTACTTTTATTTTGAAAGTCCTTGAAAGAACGCTACCGGTAAGTTTAATTTCACACCGCTTGAGTGGCAACTGGTAGTGTGCTGTGTCCTGATTTTAAACTGCAAAAATTCACAAAAAAATAAAAAAAAATTGCGCGTGCCTGCGTGATTCGCTATCTTGTGCCCCCTCGTTTTTTTGGGTTGGATGAAACATATGACTGCATATGACTGGTCTGCAATCCAACATATCCTTTTACATACTGTATTACAGATGCAAATAGCACTTGTGTTCCAAATACTCCTGCTCAGTCTGAAGTACGAAAGCGGAAACTGGATGGTCAAATTATTTGAAGCCATATGTTATTAGATTATAACGTCTCATACACACAGGAAATCTTACCGATTGTGAATTTAACTCAGCAAAGAGCTTCAGTATGTCTGCGTTGCACATGGGTCGTAGTTTGGTAAATTGCATCACCAACAGGTGACGTTGTGACAACAGTCCTATTGTATATGGTCGCAATAGAACCAGTGCTCATGGAGACTGTACTGCAATGTTGCTGTAACGTTATAGAAATACGTACAATATGATGTTATTACTAGAACATCTTAACATTTAAATTATCTGACTAATATTACTTAATCTGTGCAAGAACTAGTTCAATATGCGTTAAACGATAGCAATAATAGTCAGTGTTAAATCAAGCAATTGTTTATTTATTACATTGCAAATGAGTTAAAACAATTACAAGGCACATGTTACAAATGACAATCATGAGCAGGTTAGCACCTTGCATGGCAGCTGCCGCCATTGGTGTGTGAATGTGTATGTGAATGAGATGCCATTGTAAAGCGCTTTGAGTGCTGCTAAAGTGGAAAAGCGCTATATACCATTTATCATGATGTCATGAAGGAGACACAGAGAGAACTCATGGCCTATGAGGAGAGGAAGAATGAGAAGGGAAGAGAACAGACAGAACAATGATCTACAGGTACATTCCCATTTACACCCAGCCATCAATTCAAACTTTGACCAATCAGGCCATGCCATGTAATCTTTATGACACCATGACAAGGAAAACAGTGACCAACTGATAAGAAAAGTATTTTGCATATGAGACAGGGGCTTGGTGTCTCCTAGCCTGGCTTCGTCAGACCCAATTTGCAAAAATGCGAAGAGTCTGGAAATAAGGAGTTTATTTTTGATTCCCAAGGGGCGTTATCAACCAGTGTAGGTCAAAATGCCTCTGAATGCAATTGGATACACCTATAACCAATTAGAGCAACGAAACGTGGGTTAGTCATTGTATCAAGTGGCTACAGTCATCATATCAAACCCGCCTCATATTAAATGAATGGTTGTGATTGGTCTGGCAAATGTATTTCGGGTGGAAATCAGTCTGAATGGGAGCATGACTTGAGTTCAATCTGAAAACGTGCACCATTTTGATACGGTTTCCAGGTTGAGCGACAATGGTGAAAACGGTGTGAAATGGTGTGTAATGGACTTTGAGGTAGGTTTTCTCTTGTTTGGTGGGTGTGTCAGAGTTGTCACAGAATCCAATCAGCAGGCTGATATATAAAGCCTGCCCTATCTTCTCAGCTGCCATATGTGTAATGCTTTCATAACACACAGGGTGTTCAACGCACCACCGTTTTCCGTTTCAATAAATGTTTTGCAAAGTTTTGTGAGCTGAACTAACCTCAGAAAGATAATGTATGTGGAGTGAAACAGAATGTGAGCTCATGTGATCAGACCAGCGAAGCCCGTCTAGGTGTCGCCCAGGCTACAGATCAATCTATTATTGTTCCTTTGTCAATACAGGTATGTAACCAAGAAAAGCAGGGCAATTGTATGCATATAGTAGCTTCAAAACAGCATGTAATCATATTCTTGAAGTGGGCAAACTATAATAATTAACATTTTGAAATAGAAATGTCATAACCTGATCACTTAAACAGTTACTGTAGCTTGTTTTTGTACTTACTGTAGGCTAATGTATTAAGGATGCCAGAGTTTCAGACTAAAAAGATCACTGTACTTGCTAATTACTCAGTAGCAGTTGTCAGCAGCAAATTTACTGCACTTTTTTATAAGCTATTGGCGGTGCTTTTGGATTTCAACAATTTCTACTGAAGTCATATCCTTGGTATAGTAGTAGTTTTGGGTAGGTTTTGATGCAAGAATCCAGCACCCAATACTCATGACTAGCAAGGTCGCTAATGCTAACTGGAGCTAATGCATACTCTCCCAAGTGCCTAAAGTACAGTCCAGGCACAAAGAAACTTCATGTTTCCATGTTCATGACATTAACAAGTATACATTATTACCTGGAGTTTTTTGACATTTCAGTTTGGATTTGCTATGTGTCCAGCTTTTAGTTTATATGCTAGGATAGGGCCGTCACTGGGTTAGATTTCCAGCAGGGGAGACCTCAGGAGTATAGGCAGAATTAGCCTCTTCCCAAGAGTGGATTTGACACCGGGAAACTGTTTGACCTTCACCATCCTGTTGTATGCTGCTTTGACCTCTCCCTCCTTCTCTCTCACCTCACCATTGACATCAGTGAGAATCAATAGGAGGTCTTCACCTCTGCAAAGGAAAAGCACAGCTTCAATGACACATTCAGACTATTAACACATATCCTTTGTTTGCCTGTGCAACTGACACATCTTGATTATTAAAGACAGGTACAAAATCAGCAGCATAATATTGTACAACATTATCATCTACAGTTATCATCCAGCTTAAACAAAATCCTTTCTCAATTAGGCCTTACCTGGGGCAGCCACGTGTCAATTGGTCACACAGAGACTGAATGAACCAGGAGCCCTTTTCCTTGCTTCCGACGGCCACTCCCTTTTCACCAGTGGCCCAGGCAATCAGCATATCAGGATCCGTCTCGACTTTGTCAAATAGATTAATTTCGGTGTCTGAATTTTGGGTGTTGCACTTTTTCTTTGGCTCAATCCTACATGCCTGGATGAAGAACATCTTGGGGTTCGTTTTGAGAGAGCTGCACTTAAAGGCGGCAAAGAGCTTATCGTAGGGCAGGATGTTCCCATTAAAACCATAGATGCCAGAACTGGTGCCATGACTCAGCATGCAGCACACAAAACAGGCACCATGTTTCAAAAAGTTGTCCTCTTCCTGGGTCCCCTCCAGGTCGAGGAACTTCTTGCGCCCGCCAGCCCACTCCTTCACACCAATCTGCTGCAACTTGGACAACTGTGTTTGTTACAACAAAAGAGCAGTAGATTAGAATGGAATAATAAAGTGACTTTCTAAACACGCAATTTAAGACACACATCAGAGGGATGAATAAGAAGGTAACAATAAGGTGCTAAATACCTTGACAATGCTAAATGTATATACAGGGTACATGTATGCTAATTTATAAGAAAGAGTATGTAATTATAAATGGTATGAATTAACATGGCTACAACATACTGGCCACACCCACACAAGAACATGAGTGTACATTAGTGGAGGGCCCACAACACAGAGCTATGTACGGAAGGCCATTTGAGCAAATAACATCTTAGAAATGTTGTGTTCCTAACAAATATGTATGACTGCCTTGATTGAAGGTCCCTCATTGGCCACAACCCAAAAAAACAATAAAAAGCGCATTAACGTGTCAATTTATGTTGTGACTAAAATCTAAGTCAACACAAAACATCTACGTGTTAACACATTTCTAAGACGTTATTCTAAGATGTAATGAGCATTAGAGCATCAACTAGATGATTGAGGTGATCACATGTCACATTTTGTGTGAACAAACTACAAGATGTGAATATGAGGCGTCATGCCTATAGAACTTGATTTGAACAGATTTTGTTTTTTTTTACATTTCTGTTATTGTTTGTTTACCATTACATTTTACAATGCAGAGCTATGATTATTTTCTCTACTGAGCTGAATGTTTTTTTTATTTTTTATTATGTCATAGACAACCTCGAAAAGCCACCATAACCTTCCAAAAAGACAAACGCCCTCTTTCCCGGTGGATTTGGTTTCTTCCAAATTAACACTGGACTTGGAAGGACCCCCCCCCCCCCACCTCACCTCGTCTCAGATAAACACATTTTCATGGTCTGCTTGCATACATTTAGATTAAGGTTGTCATTAACTGATGAAGAGGTCCTCCAAATATTAGGCTTTTCAGTATATCAAATTCAATATACTTCATACTTCAGTATACAGCATATCATTCGGACCAATGCCAATTGAGTAAAAAAAAAAGTAGATTTGTTTTCCCTTACTTTTATTTTGAAAGTCCTTGAAAGAACGCTACCGGTAAGTTTAATTTCACACCGCTTGAGTGGCAACTGGTAGTGTGCTGTGTCCTGATTTTAAACTGCAAAAATTCACAAAAAAATAAAAAAAAATTGCGCGTGCCTGCGTGATTCGCTATCTTGTGCCCCCTCGTTTTTTTGGGTTGGATGAAACATATGACTGCATATGACTGGTCTGCAATCCAACATATCCTTTTACATACTGTATTACAGATGCAAATAGCACTTGTGTTCCAAATACTCCTGCTCAGTCTGAAGTACGAAAGCGGAAACTGGATGGTCAAATTATTTGAAGCCATATGTTATTAGATTATAACGTCTCATACACACAGGAAATCTTACCGATTGTGAATTTAACTCAGCAAAGAGCTTCAGTATGTCTGCGTTGCACATGGGTCGTAGTTTGGTAAATTGCATCACCAACAGGTGACGTTGTGACAACAGTCCTATTGTATATGGTCGCAATAGAACCAGTGCTCATGGAGACTGTACTGCAATGTTGCTGTAACGTTATAGAAATACGTACAATATGATGTTATTACTAGAACATCTTAACATTTAAATTATCTGACTAATATTACTTAATCTGTGCAAGAACTAGTTCAATATGCGTTAAACGATAGCAATAATAGTCAGTGTTAAATCAAGCAATTGTTTATTTATTACATTGCAAATGAGTTAAAACAATTACAAGGCACATGTTACAAATGACAATCATGAGCAGGTTAGCACCTTGCATGGCAGCTGCCGCCATTGGTGTGTGAATGTGTATGTGAATGAGATGCCATTGTAAAGCGCTTTGAGTGCTGCTAAAGTGGAAAAGCGCTATATACCATTTATCATGATGTCATGAAGGAGACACAGAGAGAACTCATGGCCTATGAGGAGAGGAAGAATGAGAAGGGAAGAGAACAGACAGAACAATGATCTACAGGTACATTCCCATTTACACCCAGCCATCAATTCAAACTTTGACCAATCAGGCCATGCCATGTAATCTTTATGACACCATGACAAGGAAAACAGTGACCAACTGATAAGAAAAGTATTTTGCATATGAGACAGGGGCTTGGTGTCTCCTAGCCTGGCTTCGTCAGACCCAATTTGCAAAAATGCGAAGAGTCTGGAAATAAGGAGTTTATTTTTGATTCCCAAGGGGCGTTATCAACCAGTGTAGGTCAAAATGCCTCTGAATGCAATTGGATACACCTATAACCAATTAGAGCAACGAAACGTGGGTTAGTCATTGTATCAAGTGGCTACAGTCATCATATCAAACCCGCCTCATATTAAATGAATGGTTGTGATTGGTCTGGCAAATGTATTTCGGGTGGAAATCAGTCTGAATGGGAGCATGACTTGAGTTCAATCTGAAAACGTGCACCATTTTGATACGGTTTCCAGGTTGAGCGACAATGGTGAAAACGGTGTGAAATGGTGTGTAATGGACTTTGAGGTAGGTTTTCTCTTGTTTGGTGGGTGTGTCAGAGTTGTCACAGAATCCAATCAGCAGGCTGATATATAAAGCCTGCCCTATCTTCTCAGCTGCCATATGTGTAATGCTTTCATAACACACAGGGTGTTCAACGCACCACCGTTTTCCGTTTCAATAAATGTTTTGCAAAGTTTTGTGAGCTGAACTAACCTCAGAAAGATAATGTATGTGGAGTGAAACAGAATGTGAGCTCATGTGATCAGACCAGCGAAGCCCGTCTAGGTGTCGCCCAGGCTACAGATCAATCTATTATTGTTCCTTTGTCAATACAGGTATGTAACCAAGAAAAGCAGGGCAATTGTATGCATATAGTAGCTTCAAAACAGCATGTAATCATATTCTTGAAGTGGGCAAACTATAATAATTAACATTTTGAAATAGAAATGTCATAACCTGATCACTTAAACAGTTACTGTAGCTTGTTTTTGTACTTACTGTAGGCTAATGTATTAAGGATGCCAGAGTTTCAGACTAAAAAGATCACTGTACTTGCTAATTACTCAGTAGCAGTTGTCAGCAGCAAATTTACTGCACTTTTTTATAAGCTATTGGCGGTGCTTTTGGATTTCAACAATTTCTACTGAAGTCATATCCTTGGTATAGTAGTAGTTTTGGGTAGGTTTTGATGCAAGAATCCAGCACCCAATACTCATGACTAGCAAGGTCGCTAATGCTAACTGGAGCTAATGCATACTCTCCCAAGTGCCTAAAGTACAGTCCAGGCACAAAGAAACTTAATGTTTCCATGTTCATGACATTAACAAGTATACATTATTACCTGGAGTTTTTTGACATTTCAGTTTGGATTTGCTATGTGTCCAGCTTTTAGTTTATATGCTAGGATAGGGCCGTCACTGGGTTAGATTTCCAGCAGGGGAGACCTCAGGAGTATAGGCAGAATTAGCCTCTTCCCAAGAGTGGATTTGACACCGGGAAACTGTTTGACCTTCACCATCCTGTTGTATGCTGCTTTGACCTCTCCCTCCTTCTCTCTCACCTCACCATTGACATCAGTGAGAATCAATAGGAGGTCTTCACCTCTGCAAAGGAAAAGCACAGCTTCAATGACACATTCAGACTATTAACACATATCCTTTGTTTGCCTGTGCAACTGACACATCTTGATTATTAAAGACAGGTACAAAATCAGCAGCATAATATTGTACAACATTATCATCTACAGTTATCATCCAGCTTAAACAAAATCCTTTCTCAATTAGGCCTTACCTGGGGCAGCCACGTGTCAATTGGTCACACAGAGACTGAATGAACCAGGAGCCCTTTTCCTTGCTTCCGACGGCCACTCCCTTTTCACCAGTGGCCCAGGCAATCAGCATATCAGGATCCGTCTCGACTTTGTCAAATAGATTAATTTCGGTGTCTGAATTTTGGGTGTTGCACTTTTTCTTTGGCTCAATCCTACATGCCTGGATGAAGAACATCTTGGGGTTCGTTTTGAGAGAGCTGCACTTAAAGGCGGCAAAGAGCTTATCGTAGGGCAGGATGTTCCCATTAAAACCATAGATGCCAGAACTGGTGCCATGACTCAGCATGCAGCACACAAAACAGGCACCATGTTTCAAAAAGTTGTCCTCTTCCTGGGTCCCCTCCAGGTCGAGGAACTTCTTGCGCCCGCCAGCCCACTCCTTCACACCAATCTGCTGCAACTTGGACAACTGTGTTTGTTACAACAAAAGAGCAGTAGATTAGAATGGAATAATAAAGTGACTTTCTAAACACGCAATTTAAGACACACATCAGAGGGATGAATAAGAAGGTAACAATAAGGTGCTAAATACCTTGACAATGCTAAATGTATATACAGGGTACATGTATGCTAATTTATAAGAAAGAGTATGTAATTATAAATGGTATGAATTAACATGGCTACAACATACTGGCCACACCCACACAAGAACATGAGTGTACATTAGTGGAGGGCCCACAACACAGAGCTATGTACGGAAGGCCATTTGAGCAAATAACATCTTAGAAATGTTGTGTTCCTAACAAATATGTATGACTGCCTTGATTGAAGGTCCCTCATTGGCCACAACCCAAAAAAACAATAAAAAGCGCATTAACGTGTCAATTTATGTTGTGACTAAAATCTAAGTCAACACAAAACATCTACGTGTTAACACATTTCTAAGACGTTATTCTAAGATGTAATGAGCATTAGAGCATCAACTAGATGATTGAGGTGATCACATGTCACATTTTGTGTGAACAAACTACAAGATGTGAATATGAGGCGTCATGCCTATAGAACTTGATTTGAACAGATTTTGTTTTTTTTTACATTTCTGTTATTGTTTGTTTACCATTACATTTTACAATGCAGAGCTATGATTATTTTCTCTACTGAGCTGAATGTTTTTTTTATTTTTTATTATGTCATAGACCACCTCGAAAAGCCACCATAACCTTCCAAAAAGACAAACGCCCTCTTTCCCGGTGGATTTGGTTTCTTCCAAATTAACACTGGACTTGGAAGGACCCCCCCCCCCCCCACCTCACCTCGTCTCAGATAAACACATTTTCATGGTCTGCTTGCATACATTTAGATTAAGGTTGTCATTAACTGATGAAGAGGTCCTCCAAATATTAGGCTTTTCAGTATATCAAATTCAATATACTTCATACTTCAGTATACAGCATATCATTCGGACCAATGCCAATTGAGTAAAAAAAAAAGTAGATTTGTTTTCCCTTACTTTTATTTTGAAAGTCCTTGAAAGAACGCTACCGGTAAGTTTAATTTCACACCGCTTGAGTGGCAACTGGTAGTGTGCTGTGTCCTGATTTTAAACTGCAAAAATTCACAAAAAAATAAAAAAAAATTGCGCGTGCCTGCGTGATTCGCTATCTTGTGCCCCCTCGTTTTTTTGGGTTGGATGAAACATATGACTGCATATGACTGGTCTGCAATCCAACATATCCTTTTACATACTGTATTACAGATGCAAATAGCACTTGTGTTCCAAATACTCCTGCTCAGTCTGAAGTACGAAAGCGGAAACTGGATGGTCAAATTATTTGAAGCCATATGTTATTAGATTATAACGTCTCATACACACAGGAAATCTTACCGATTGTGAATTTAACTCAGCAAAGAGCTTCAGTATGTCTTGCATCTCATCTGCCGTTTTGTTCCGGCAAAGCACAACCCAGAATCCCAGCCAGCTGAAGACCCTTGCCAGAGACTCTGTGAGAGGAAGATAATCTGCTCACTTTGGATAGCAAATATGTGTTCCACTCTGGCTTTGCACTCTCCATGCATCAGCCCTCATGTAATGCACCTGATGCATTGAGCAGTACAAATATCTTGATTAATAATCTAATCTAACAGTTAATACATATTTACACATATCAAATCAAATGTATGGAAGAACAAAGGCGGGACCACATCTGCGAAATATTCCACTTCTGGAGATAAAATATACTTTACATATAGGCAGGCTATACATTGTGGATAAGATGATTAAATACCATTATCAACATCACACCCTTCTCTGTCGTCAAGGAAGTTGGTATTAGTGGTAAATATCTCATTGTTGATAATCAGACAGATTCCACGGGGATCTGTGTCGATCTCGTACCGAGGGACCTGCAGGAATGGGACACAGGCTGAACACACATATATACACACAGATAATAAACAGTGCTGTATACAGTAGATATGCCAAAATGTACTTTTTCTTTGGCTGTGCCCATGAGTAGGCGTAGCATTAGTTGTGGTGGGTTGTACACTCAGGTGGCAGGTAATGTAGTGAGAATTGGAAGAATAATTACTTCGTTAAGTTTCAAATCCCTCTTGACCGTGTTTATGATCGCTAATTTCTCTTCAGGCTTCTCAATGGTCTCCAGGATCTCCACAATCTTAGTCACTACTTGCTCCTGTCCAGGGCTGGGAGTCTCGATCGGATCCATCACCCCATCTCCCAGGCAGAAATAAGAGAGATGTTAAGCATGAACATATTTGGACCCTCTCTCCTAAAGAGCGAGATTTTGAACATGTTCTAATTCGTGGACGTCCGACCTCTGCTCCTAATGGTTTACCCCATCGTAGCTCGCTACACCCGCTGAGAAAGAAAAACAATGTGCGCACCTGCGGAGTACAGGTGCTTCTATAAACGCCGCTGTAGCCAGCGATCGTCTCACAAAAACATGAAGAAAGAAACAAGACTGAAGACAAGATGAGCAAGTTCAGCCAGAAGATGACGGCGCCGGCAGCTTACTCGCCCTTCAACTTCAAGATCTCTGCTGCAGTGGAGACCTGGACGAAGGCAACGACCTCGGCTTCACCTGCCTGGGTCCGCAGCAGGCTCGGGAGGGCCTCGCGCCCATCCCCGCCTGCCCAGCGTGCATGCAGCTGAAGAGGAGGATGCACCGGGCTCAATTCATCACCAAAACATCCTCCGCCACTCAAAGAGTATGAAGAGGAAGACGGGGTTAGTGGTGTTGTCAGCGGGCAGCAGTCCGACCCACTGGCCCATCCGCTGCTTCACAACCTGAAGATTACGAAGGCTCTGCTAACGAGACCTCAGAAGCGGATGAAGTCAGTGGCTTCATCCAGGACAATGCAAGATTCTTCCGGCGAGACTTCCTGGAGAGATCTTCACTGCACCTGGAGGTTCCAGTCACCATTGAAACCTACCCTCGCCACTGTCCTGGCCCCCGGCATGGTCACCTCGGCATCGGCTTGGAAACCACTGACACCGGCAACCAAGGACAAGACCACCACGATGGCTCTTGCTGAGAAGAGCTAGGTGGTGGGAGCACAAGAGGCGGCCCCCCTCCCAAGACTAAGTTACGTCAGGATCCAACAGTTCGGTGCTGTCCTGACGTCTACTGAGTGGCGGGGCCCATAGAGGAATAAAGATATACTGTGCGTTGTTACGCAGCAGTCCATTCTCTTACCCTAAGTGGCTTGTGAGGTGAAGGACTGGTAGGCCAGAGTTACCGTGTGTCACCGCCATCTGGTCAGTCCTCCCTCAGAACACTGTTTATCCTGCCCCTCAGCTGGCTGAGTGTGGTGAGGTGGGCCTGAGCCCTGCTACCTTGGCGTTCATTGGAATGTGCTTATGGTTCTGTGGAGTCCTCGGCCCCGGCCAGGCTGGCCTGTTTCGTAGGAAATGGGTCCAGTGGGAGTACATTTGACGGTTGTTCGCTCAGCCTAAACCATTAGAAGCAGAGCGTGTTCCCTGCTGAACCAGTGAGTCTCGCTAAACGTTTTATCTATTGGGAGATGATCGCTGGCTACAGCAGTGTTGTTTATAGAAGCACTTGTACTGAGAGGCCGCAGGTGCGCACATTGTTTCTTTTTCAGTAGCGTAGCGAGCTACGATGGGGTAAACCATTAGGAGGGGTGCTCCGCTCCACTCATAGAACTGGGGTTACAATGCGAAAATATCGGTTTTGCACTCACTGCAGATTCAGATGTTTCTGACAGTAATCCAGCTACTTTGGGTACGTGCAACAGTAGCTCCATTATCATAGCCATATTTAATTCGCGAAATGCGATTATGATGATCAGTAAAATAAAATAATGAAATCTTCATATAGGCCCAAGCGCACTTCATATTGGTTTAACCACCAACTGATTATTTCATTAATAACTATGCAGGTACCTCAACCCTCCTCAAAATACCAGAAATGTTTATGCATCATAGGGACAAAGATGGACAGATCCATGGTAATGTGGATGCTCTGTTACCTTCAAGTGGCAGTCGTACTTTTTCTTCAAGGCGTTCAGCAAGGCGATTCTGGTGCATCATCCTCAGGATCACTAGGGTGATCCTAAAGGCACCTTGATCACCATGACGTTGAACCATTAAATCCACGATGTTGATTCTCGGAGCATTTTCCAGCATGCTTCTAGGTATGGGTGTCAGGCCTTCCATCACATCCTGGAACAGGTACCACTTAAATTTCTTCACATCACTAAGTTCCAGGTTTTCCAGAGTTTCTAACAGCACAGCTTCCATGGTTGATCACTGCAAACAAAACAGTTTTCCATTGGTGATTATTTCATAATGCTTGTTTATAAGGTAATGATGAGGAAGAGGATAGAGGAGAAGGCAGCAAAAATAAAAAGCTATGCTGGCATTGGAAATGTTATGGTTAGTTCAAATTTTATTTTTAAACTAATTTCTACAGTATGACTTCACAAAGCATTTTCGTTGAGAGATAATACAATTTGAATTGGAACAATATAAAAGTCAGTTTGCATGTTCTATCCTAAGCCTGTAGGGAGAATGCAAATGAGTCCCTCTATCTTAAGTCCCTCTCTGTCTTAAGTCTCTGTGTCTCAAGTCCCCTGTCTAAAGTGCCTTGGTGTAATGTAAACGCTATTGTAATCAGGACTTGCAGATTTTGTTGAATCTTCTAAGAACAGCAGAAAAGAGTTTCCTGGAATGTTAAAACAAAAAGAAAAGGGATGAGTTAAGGAACGAATTTAAGAAACCTCAAGCCAATTTTGATAAGAGACTGCGGGCTGCAAAATGCCGATTCTACAGTACGGAGACAAATTTTTTTCAGCACGTCCACTGAACTGTGACAGGTTTGCCTCACTGTAACCTATGGCCAATTCAGAAGTCCGTCAGTCAATTCATAGTTGGTTTTGAGATGAATGGGGAGGTGTAAGATGGTCTGAGAACAGACCATTCGTTTCCTAAAGGACTATGCACAAGAACTAACACGGGGGAAGCCCAGAATAGAGCAGAAAAAACTTGGACGTGGGCTAAACCGCAGGAAGAGGTCGGCGGTAGAAAAGTAAACCCAATCGGAAGGATACTTTGTGCCGATTTTTTTGCCAGAACATCAACGGACACCAGTGACCACTTGGTAAGTTTCATGTCTTTGAAAATTTTATTTTATAGTGTTTTTTTGTCTATGCACCTATGGATCCATTGAGTGTGTTAGCCGCGACAGGCTGTATCTCGAAAGTGCACTGTTTGACAAAACTTTGATATCGGCCGTTGTATATGATTGTAAATAACCTTATAACATGCCTTATAATGCTAAATTCTGAACCTGTCCTTTAAACCGTTAGACCTCACTTCCTGTTTACGTGGCATTGCGTTGTCATTGAGTGGCGGCCATCTTAAATTGTGTTCATTCACCCTTTTGAAGCATGCATATTTAGTAGAATGTCAAAGGGATGATACGTTAAGCATTTAGACCTCACTTTCTGTTTACGTGGCGTGGTGTTGCTGTTGAGTGGCGGCCATTTTAAACTGTGGTAGGAAGGAAGGACTGTAGGTCGGCAGGTAGGACGTTACAAAGGAATGAAGGAAGGAATGTAGGTAGGCAGCAAGGAAGGAAGGAAGTTGGGTAGTAAGGAAGAAGGTAGGGAGGAAGGTATGTAGTAAGGAAGGAAGGAATATAATGCCAGTATGCCTGTAGTCATAAAAGGGTGCCTGTACCTTTAAGAATCTAGTGTGTGTCACCAAATTCAAATCCTAACTGTCACCAAATTTGAATCCTAACTGACACTGAATGTCCCATCATTCACTTCAATGGGAGGCATGGCCAGCTTCAGACAGCTGTAGTGCAAAACATATAAATGTTACAGCTTAGATATTGATATCATAGGAACACGCTGAAGATTTTTATGTATAATATGTCTGTTTAGCTTAAAGGAGTAGTAAAGGTGAAATGCATGTTTAGTCCTGTTTTAAGGTTACTTATGATCATGTACAATGGTTCAGATCAAAACGTTGACAAAACTAGCACTTTTGAGAAAGTCAGATAATTGCTCTACCACCGTTAGTCAAGGGGGAGGGGGGGTCACAAGCTCCCAGCTATGGTATCCATATAAGTTGTGCTCATTTACATGCGAGGGCACTCGTGCTCAAAATAAAAAATAAAAGGCTGCCATACCTTGTAATAGCCTCTAGTAGAACATTTTAATGTAAACCTGAGGTGCTCCAGTTTAAGATGTGACATCACCTCCTCTACCCAACGCTTATGAGATGGTGGTACTGCCTTTATCCAGTTAAACAGAATCAACCTCATCGCCAACAATGAAGAAAATGCTATTAGTTTCTTTTGGTTCAATGTCAATTCTGCATCACTTGGTGCTACACCGAAGATGGCTGTCAGAGGACAGGGGCCTCATTTATCAAAGAGCGTGTAAATTCAGGTGTAAAAGAGGGCGTACGACGAAAACGCGGAAAATGCGAAATGTCGCGTACGACGAGAATATTTACACGCTTTTCGGATCTATCAAAAATGTCGTACACGCTGCTGCGCCAATTCCTCCACGAAAAATCCGACGATGGCGTAGAAGAGAGCGGACGCGCACGCGCCTCGTGTTCCGCCCTCTCCACGCCCAAATTCAACCATATATGGTCAAAACTATGACAGCGCACAACGTGGATACCCCGGAAGGAACCGACATAATATAGCGTGGAGCATAGGAAAGACAAATACGTTTATGGAAAAACGCGGAAAGAAGAGAAACTTTTCGGAGACGGAGGTGCATGTGCTTGTTGGTGAGGTCCACGCGAGGAAAGAAAATCATCTTCGGAAGGTAAGCTATTTGTACGAGCCTACATTTGTCTGATTGCTCCTACAGTTTAGGTAGCCTACTGTACGTTTCGTGCATCCTGTATTTGGCGTAGGCTACACGGACATTCTGTATTATGTGGCTGTGAGGAAAGCAAACATTCCACACATTCTGTGGTAGGCTATGATTGATTTAGGACCAAAAACAGGGAACGATAACACAGATGACTACTTCATAATGTTAGACCACATTAAACATTTTCCCCTCTGGGAAATTAAGACTCTCATCTAAATCACCCGGTAAATCACACTTAAGCATTTATTTGGCTGCCAACAGAAAAACATATCAATTGAATATGGCTACACAATGAAATGTTTAATGCATAATCAAGTTAACAGACAAACTCAAAGAAAATGACTGAAATTGTTTCTCCAGACTCTGACGTGGGGTGGGACTCAGAGGAGGGGGAGTCTGCAGTGGTCCTTGACCTGACGGTCGTGCCCCCGCCGGTTGCAGCCTCTACATCCAGCGCCACGACCTCCAGTGCCTCCACCTCCAGTGCACCGGCCTCCACCTCCAGTGCCATCTCCAGCGCCTCCGTCTCCATCTCCACCGCCCACGCCTCCACCTCCGGCTGCCAGCGTCCCTGCCTCAAGGGTCCCTGAGGGCTGGGCTTCCTCTCAGACGCTGTGCTGGAGGCTCATGACCTTAGAGGCCCAGAGGGAAATGGCAGAAGGGATTGGGGCAGTTGTGGGGCAGTTGTGCAGCAGTTGGTGGAGGTCACCACACTACACCACCAGAGCCAACAGGACATCCGCACTGCACTTCATTCCCTCACACATGCTGTCACGGACCTCACACTGTCACTCACTACCACACTCACGGACCTCACACAGTCACTCACTACCACACTCAAGGACCTCACACAGTCACTCACTACCACACTCACGGACCTCACACATTCACTCACAAACGCACTCACACACCTCACACAGTCACCCACCAACAGACAATAAAATGGTAGAAATGTGAACCTTACTTGTTTGTGTCTTCATAGCTGGCGCATGACCTCAGTGTGGGCCCTTTGGTCCCGCTGGTAAACCTCATGACGGGGAGGGGGCTGAGGGCTTGGGTCCTCATTTTGTGGTGGGGTCTTGACTGGTTCTCATTCTTATCAGCTTTGTATATACATCTTGGCAAACATAACAGAATGATGTACAAGGAGGGGACAGATACCTAGTGAAAATACTATTGGTTGCTAGTAAAAAGACAATAATGAGGGCTTGGTATAAGGTGGAACCCCCAACCAAGGAGCAGTGGTGGGTGTTGTGGAGGAGATTTATGAGATTTATTTATGCATTGAGGATGCAGGAAGGAAAGTTTGAAGGGAGATGGGAAAAATGGATGGATTATAGAAGGAAGTGTGATGATACCACTAATATTAAAATAGTCTTTATAAATAGTTTTTATGTTTTATTGTATTGTCGTTGTATGGATGGAAAATGCTAATAAAGATTAAAGTAAAAAAGACAAAGAATATGTATCTTGGCTATGCACACACCAACAAGCCAGCCGTCACGCGCAGCGCCTGCCTCCAGTCTAGCCCCTACCCTGCTGTGCGCCCGTGTAAATCGGTACGGCTACTTGAGAGGTGTCCTACAAAAGCGCGTAGAAAGGCGACTAAATTTTCGCCCTTTCGGCTTGATAGATCGCGCTGTGGGGGGGGGAAATGGCGTACGCCTGAAAAAGACTGTGTAAAAAAAGGCGTATCTCAATGATAAATGAGGCCCCTGGGGGCAAAAATGTAGTCGCCTTTCTACGCGCTTTTGTAGGACACCTCTCAAGTAGACGTACCGATTTACACGGTTTTCTACACCCTTTTTGAACACAGGGGGAACTGGCGACGCAGGTGGTGCGTCGGTGAATTACAATGTTTGATGGAGAGAATAAGAGCGACAGTTTCTGAACGCACAATCATGTAGGCTAATAGCCCAATTTAGCACAAACATATATCGCAATGCAAGATTAGACGTGTCCTCTAACCGGCTCATTCATGGTCCGATATGGATTTGTTCCCCAAACTGAACCTATGCGCTGTCCCAAACCTTTCCGCGCTATATGTCACACACCTAATGCAGGCACTCCATCAAACGGCAATAATTGACCAATTAGATTGTCATTAATATGTGATCATGTGGACCTGTTTGCTGTTTGGTAAGCATATAAATGACAGTCCTCCTGTGCGTAATGCGAGCCTAAATGAATCCGGCGCTACTCGGCCTACAGGCCGAGATAGAACTCCAAAGAGGTGACGGCGATGGCGACTGCACCCACATAAGGGCACCATCAGTGAATGAATACGTCTACGTGAATCGCAAAAATGTGCACACTATAAATACCCAAATCATATGTGACGCCGACATGCTCATCACAAGTGTAGTGGCACGGTGGCCTGGCTCCACGCATGACTCATTCATCCTGGCGCACAGCAGGGTAGGGGCTAGACTGGAGGCAGGCGCTGCGCGTGACGGCTGGCTTGTTGGTGTGTGCATAGCCAAGATACATATTCTTTGTCTTTTTTACTTTAATCTTTATTAGCATTTTCCATCCATACAACGACAATACAATAAAACATAAAAACTTACAATAACAGCTTATAGGTACTTCCATCCATGCAGCTTTTGTTTCTTTCTCAAATATGACAATTTTAATATTAGTGGTATCATCACACTTCCTTCTATAATCCATCCATTTTTCCCATCTCCCTTCAAACTTTCCTTCCTGCATCCTCAATGCATAAATAAATCTCATAAATCTCCTCCACAACACCCACCACTGCTCCTTGGTTGGGGGTTCCACCTTATACCAAGCCCTCATTATTGTCTTTTTACTAGCAACCAATAGTACTTTCACTAGGTATCTGTCCCCTCCTTGTACATCATTCTGTTATGTTTGCCAAGATGTATATTCAAAGCTGATAAGAATGAGAACCAGTCAAGACCCCACCACAAAATGAGGACCCAAGCCCTCAGCCCCCTCCCCGTCATGAGGTTTACCAGCAGGGCCAAAGGGCCCACACTGAGGTCATGCGCCAGCTATGAAGACAAAAACAAGTAAGGTTCACATTTCTACCATTTTATTGTCTGTTGGTGGGTGACTGTGTGAGGTGTGTGAGTGCGTTTGTGAGTGAATGTGTGAGGTCCGTGAGTGTGGTAGTGAGTGACTGTGTGAGGTCCTTGAGTGTGGTAGTGAGTGACTGTGTGAGGTCCGTGAGTGTGGTAGTGAGTGACAGTGTGAGGTCCGTGACAGCATGTGTGAGGGAATGAAGTGCAGTGAGGATGTCCTGTTGGCTCTGGTGGTGTAGTGTGGTGACCTCCACCAACTGCTGCACAACTGCCCCACAACTGCCCCAATCCCTTCTGCCATTTCCCTCTGGGCCTCTAGGGTCATGAGCCTCCAGCACAGCGTCTGAGAGGAAGCCCAGCCCTCAGGGACCCTTGAGGCAGCGACGCTGGCAGCCGGAGGTGGAGGCGTGGGCGGTGGAGACGGAGACGAAGGCGCTGGAGATGGCACTGGAGGTGGAGGCCGGTGCGCTGGAGGTGGAGGCACTGGAGGTCGTGGCGCTGGATGTAGAGGCTGCAACCGGCGGGGGCACGACCGTCAGGTCAAGGACCACTGCAGACTCCCCCTCCTCTGAGTCCCACCCCACGTCAGAGTCTGGAGAAACAATTTCAGTCATTTTCTTTGAGTTTGTCTGTTAACTTGATTATGCATCAAACATTTCATTGTGTAGCCATATTCAATTGATATGTTTTTCTGTTGGCAGCCAAATAAATGCTTAAGTGTGATTTACCGGGTGATTTAGATGAGAGTCTTAATTTCCTAGAGGGGAAAATGTTTAATGTGGTCTAACATTATGAAGTGGTCATCTGTGTTATCGTTCCCTGTTTTTGGTCCTAAATCAATCATAGCCTACCACAGAATGTGTGGAATGTTTGCTTTCCTCACAGCCACATAATACAGAATGTCCGTGTAGCCTACGCCAAATACAGGATGCACGAAACGTACAGTAGGCTACCTAAACTGTAGGAGCAATCAGACAAATGTAGGCTCGTACAAATAGCTTACCTTCCGAAGATGATTTTCTTTCCTCGCGTGGACCTCACCAACAAGCACATGCACCTCCGTCTCCGAAAAGTTTCTCTTCTTTCCGCGTTTTTCCATAAACGTATTTGTCTTTCCTATGCTCCACGCTATATTATGTTGGTTCCTTCCGGGGTATCCACGTTGTGCGCTGTCATAGTTTTGACCATATATGGTTGAATTTGGGCGTGGAGAGGGCGGAACACCTCTACGCTCTCCTCTACGCCACCGTCGGATTTTTCGTGGAGGAAATGGCGCAGGAGCGTGTCCGACATTTTTGATAGATCCGAAAAGCGTGTAAATATTCACGTCGTACGCTACATTTCGCATTTTCCGCGTTTTCGTCGTACGCCCTCTTTTACACCTGAATTTACACGCTCTTTGATAAATGAGGCCCCTGGGCTCTATCTTTGTCACAGGTAAACGAAAACGTTCTAAACATTTCTGTTCTAAACATTTCTGCCCAGAACTCCCCCAGCCTAGGGCAGGACCAGTCTGTTTATCTTAAAAACTGTAGGCGTGGCGACTAGTAAAAAAAGGTCGGCTATGAAGTCAAAATAAACATGTCAAAAGCTATAGTGGAGTGCCTTCATTTGAATGGGGAGCATGATCGTCAAACAAATGTTCATACCTCGAAATCTATAAGCCACACAGCTTATACTTACATTGTACTAAAAAATGTGTGGATATTTTCCAATTACCAGTTCTTATCACTCTAGCGACTGAACATTCCACACATTCCAGGTAAAACTAAGGTAGTGAACTCAACTGAATTGAGCGCAAACCGTGTTTCTAGCTTAAACGCTGTGAAAGTTGATGGGTGCCAAAAAAGTGACAGGAATAATAAGTATGCAGAAGAACTATAGTGTGATTAGCATTCTGCAATTACATTAATGAAAATTATCTATTGGGAGTTTCAATAACTCAGGAAGGTCAAAGAAAAATATATTTCTGTCAGAGGGAGGGTCATGCATTTTTATTTCCGAGCACTCAACTAAAGTCCTTCAGTGACCCCTAATTCTAAATAACGAACAGTTCATAACCATAACCCGACAAGGCTATGGCTGAAATCGGTAGGCCTAAAATGGGCTGCTTGAATGATTGGTTCAAGCTCTACTCAGCAAGCACACAAAGTGTAGGCTACCCTTTCTAGTTTCCCATTATTGTATTTTCCGTGCAGGTTAAATGTAGGCTATTTTGTGGCGGGGTATTCAATCGAGTAAGGCTGCAGAGCTCTGTCAAGAAACTGCCAGTCAGAACGGTATGTCTATCGATTTTTGCCGTGGCGGAAAAGTCAATTAACTTGTGGCGCGCGAAGATCAAAAATGCCAAAACTTGATATCATGTAGAAAACAATCAATCAAAGCTTTATTTGTGTAGCGCATTTCATACACAGAGGCAACACAATGCGCTTTACAGAGAACAAAGGAGGTGGACATCCCACCCCTTCCAGAATGAAGCAAAATAAACAGTATCACCCTTTTCAAACATTTTCTTACCTCGAATCTTGAGCAGAAGAACGACGGTCAGACAAAATGTTTCAGGATAAAATGCAGTCTTACTCTCGTTTTAAACTAGGTTAGGCTTCAGGGTGTGGCCTTATTTGTGACTAAACATGAAACTGAAAGACGGAACTGAACTAGACCAGATCCAGCCTGGCTTTTGGGCTGATGATTTCCCCCTCTCTGATCCTTCATGTTAATCACTGGGGGGCGAGGGTAGGGAGACGGCCCTTGAAAATCCTGTAATTTTTTATTATTGACAGGGCTGCCAAGTCTCACGGGGGAGGGGAGAGAGGGGAGGGGGGGCTGTGACTAAGTGAAAAAATCTCAAGGGGGGGCGGGGGAACAGAGATTGTTAATGTATAGGGCCCAGAATTTTGTGGAACGCCCCTGACCACAGACCCATCCAGATAGCACAAAGCTGGCGGACCTACGGCAGGTCGCCAGTGGCCATTTGCTCATCGGAAAGCAAGCGGATTTCTGGCGGATTAGTAGCTAGTAATCCAAGGTGGCCGCTGCTTCCGCTAGCAGTCCTCCATTTCCACATCGGAAAGCAAACTGGGCCGCGTTTCCCAGAGGCATCGTTAAGGCATCGTAGCGCTACGTGCTTCTTAAGAACGTCGTTAGCTCCACCTCTAGGTGGCGATGCGTTTCCCAGAACCTTCTTAAGCCAAGGTATACCTTGGCTACGAAGGCTCTGGGAAACAGCTCCACCCAAGGTACATCGTAAATCGCCCTTACGATGTACCTTCCGAAGATACATCGTTAGCCTACCTTGGAGCCGAAGCGCTGTTTCCCAGAGCCTTCTTAGCCAAGGTATACCACAGCCAAGGAATACGTTACGAAGGGCGGTCTGAACCCATCGTTAGTGTACCTTGGCGATGCGCTCCGTTCATCCCGTCATAGTTTTAGCTCGATTCGAGCTAAATTACACTTTTAAAAAGGGGAGTTGCAATACAGCGCACATCTATCTATCCTACCTGCGCGATTCACATCATTAGTGTACACAAAATACAATAAACTTGAATGATGAAAATAATGTCAGCCTACAGAACACATCATGGGAATGTTGTTTTTAAAGCTTTTATTGAGCCAAGCAACATATACGGACTATCCATAGCCTAATATAATCCACTTTGTGAACAACAACAACATTTTCTTATGTAAAGGGATAATTTGATGACATGACTTTTCTGTCTGTCTTTATATATTGTCAGACAGATATCCTGACGAATTGATTAATCCAATGAGGCCATCTAGATGAATAGTCAAATATCCTCACACACGCTCCAAAATATTGTAGAAAGCCTTCCCAGAACAGTGGAGGCTGTTATAGCTGCACAGGGGGGACCAACTCCATATGATGCCTATTCATTTAGAATGGGATGTCATGAAAGTTGTAATGTGTAGGTGGCCCAATACTGTTGTCCTTATAGTGAACTTTGCTAACAGATTCACAGTATTTAGTGATCTTACAAATGCTGTTTGTTATATTGTGTGCCTTCTCCAAAACCTCTACTGTTCTAATGTGGCAAGAAACAACAAATATACAGGATAAAGGGAACTTGTTTAATATTGGTTGGGAAAAAACATGGGCAGGTTTGTTCTTTAGACCTTTGTCCTGTAACAGGCTGTCTTTTTCAGGGGTGGGGTTGTTAGACCCATGCCCAACCCCCAACCTGGAGGGCCAGTTGTTGCTTTTCGTCTGGCCTCTACCCTGAACCTGCCCGGCATGGTTGAACCTGCTGGGGGGTGACCCCCCACCAATATAGCCTTCATGGTCATGGAGGCACACAAGCCTTCCCACCACGACAAGGTAGCAACACGTAGGAAGGATGAGTGGTGTGGTGAGTGTATGTAGTGTGTGTGCGCAGTGTACTGTAGTGGGTGGGCAGTGTGTGGTAAGTGTATGTAGTGTGTGTGGTGAGTGTGTGCAGTGTGTGTGGTAAGTGTATGTAGTGTGTGTGGTGAGTGTGTGTAGTGTGTGTGGTAAGTGTATGTAGTGTGTGCAGTGTGTGTGTTAAGTGTATGTAGTGTGTGTGGTGAGTGTGTGTGTGTGTGTGTGTAGGAACTACAGCGTGGTGAACGTGTTGTGTGTGTGTGTGTGTGTACGCATACAGCCTTCTTCAATGGGCTATATGCACAACTCCAGTAGGCTACTTCCTGAAATTAGACATGCTTCTTTATTTCCTGTCTTACACTATTGGATGAAATGATTATTCAGGAATTCCTGAATAATCATTTCATCCAAAGTGTAGGACAGGAAATAGAGAAGCATGTCTAATTTCAGGAAGTAGCCTACTGGAGTTGTGCATAGGCCCTACTGGTAGCCGCCAAACAGGACGGCCTTCGGCTGCTCCACCTCGTCCAGCATGATCACTAGTTATTCTTTGGTGAACGCTATCACACGCTTCCTCTTCATATCTGCCATGTCGCTCAATATGTGCAGTTACCCTTGTTTTTTTTATAGGCCACATGCGCCAACACCGGTGCCTGATAGATTAAATTAGTCATCGTATCCACGTGAATTCTAATGTGGGAATGCTACTGCCACAGAGGCAATTTATATGGGCATTATACCTTTGTTTGTATGATAACTAAATCAGTGGTCATTTTGCTATCATCATTGCCTATCATCATTAAAGTATTTTTTCCTGGCCTTTCAAGACATCCTCGACGGGGCGTATATGTCCCAATCCGATTCATGCTCTTTCTTGGATATTTTATTTGATGTAATGTAATTTAATGTATGAATTGGGACTATCACGAGGTCTCGCTTTGACTCTTAAATACATTAGCAGATGAGCTTTCGGTGGATTAGCTTCCTTTTTGGTAATATTTAGACTGAAATCAAATAATTAAGACAGCACGTATTATATTGGCACGTCATTTCAGTGACTTTACGAATGGCCATCGATGTGTGCGGCATCGATTAATTCTTTTTTCAGCACCGCGCCCAGGGACAGCTCCTCTAACGATGTATCTTGGGATGGACCTAACGATGTATCTTCACGCGCACGCTAAGGGATAGTCTGGGAAACACTCGTAGGAAACTCTGTCATTTCGCCAAGGTATACCTTGGGAAGCGTGGTAGTGCGGAGAAATTCGGCAAATCTGGGAAACGCGGCCCTGACCTCTGGTGGATTAGTCACGTCAGAGACAGCAGTCCGCTAGTGATCTGAAATGCTCCTGCTATTGCTCCCCCACCATTCCAACAGTATTTTATAGACTTTGTTTCTTCTTGATATAATCCCCTAATAATTACTAGACATTAACCTGATTAATACACAAATGCACATAGGCCTACTGTTTGGGAGGAAAGTGGTGGCTAGCTTTATCTTATGTATAAAGTAGACAGGATGGCGTGTCAGGAGGAAAATAACACTCATTGTAGTATATAGGCTAATGAACATCAATGCACATCTTAACAGGAATACTTATTTCTTCGTATCAAACCAACACTTCACCGCTGAGCATGAATGGTACTTAGCCTACAGCAATTTATGAAGGATCCTATTCTCTAACTTAGTACTTATACATATCTAAAACATGCACTTCTTTAAAATAAAAATATTTAATAAACTGGGCACACAATCACATTTAACAATGTGAAGCGAGCCTATGCTAATGCAATTCCACAAATTGAAACATTGAATAATAAAACAAAGCAAAATATACATTCACAGCATTGTCAATGACACGTTTAACTCCAACAAGAACACACTTAGACATTGACCCCGTTTACACCTTGCATTAAAATGATTCTCCTATCGAGATTGTATCTAGATAATGATTTAGCCTGATTACATTTACACCTGGCATTAATATGCGTTTCGATTAGCTTCAACCCGATACGTTTGAGATCCGATCGACTGTCCAGCTGATAATCGAACGTCACATCCTGTTTGTTCTTGAATATTTTCGTCTGACTAAATTGAGAGTAGACACTTTTGTCTCATCTGGACTCCAACCTTACCAGGATCCATTTTAATGCTTTCTTGCTAGCTGCCATGGAAGCCTGCTCCTTGCTGGTCTGGAACCGGCGCGTTCCAACGGCTACGTATTTCCGCTCACGTTGATGATATGTGGATTAAAAACGCATTTCCATTTACACTTCTATTAAATGTGGTCGAAATGCGTCCCTGACCACCTCCGGAGGTGGTTTGGCCGATGGGATCGCAATCCGTCCTCAAAACGTTTTGGGCGCATTTACACCTGTATTTTCATGTGGTTTAGCACGATCAGATTGCAATCTGATCACCAAAAACGCATTTTAATGCCAGGTGTAAACGGGGTCATTGTTAGCGACTCTTCGGTTTAGCTAGGCACCCTAAAAAGGCACTAAACAAATAGGCAGGCACTAAACAAATATTGAACAGCATTGAACAGTGTTTCCGGAATTATAAATGCTTTCTAAATAAAGTAAAATAAAATTAATTAAAATAAAAATAGAAAATACATCTTATGAACATTTTGATAGAACACTTTTTTCAGGCATGAAAATCGCTCACCTTTCGGCGAAATTCGCCATTTGAATCCAAAATAGGTGACCTACCTGAATTGTGTAGATCTGATGAGAATTTATTTTTTCTTGGGGGGGGGGGGAGGCTGAATCTATAATGTGCGTGCGCATTAAACTCCATGTTGAAGGGAGCCAATACAGCGTGGCTATGAGCGCGAGGTGCCTTGGGTTGTTGGTCGAGTAACGTTACTCACACTGGTGTCGGTCGTAATAGAGTGCAACGTTCAGAATATCAGCCGCGCTTTTTGATTGCTGAGAGAAAGAAGACTCAAGTCGCTCAACTGGTGATGGTAGTTGCAAAGCCTGAGGTAAGAATGGAATGTTAACGAAACACGAATTGCTAGCTAATGTTAGATGGTTAACTTTGGTACTAACATTACTAACGTTACATAGCCCCTGGGACCCCCTAGCAGCAGTGGCGATTGCTCCTATAAGCCAGGGTAAGCCTGGTTTACCCATACAAATCCCGAATAAAACTTGATTTTTGCGCCTCCTTTCAGTGAAAGAAGGGACGGAAATCGACTTTCAGACTGTTTTTGACTTAAATGCGTCTTGTATTCTGCCATATTGCTTCATTTTCATCCGTGTTTACTGTTTTGGTAGTGCTCCGTCACCACCTACAGGCCTCTGTTATGGTCCGTTGACAGCAGTCTTACTAGCTTGTCATTCGCTTAACATTGTAGGCCAGGTAAAAGGATTCTGGAGTCTTATCTACAGAAAGACAGCTGTATTTGACTGTACAGACAATGTGTATTGTTGACTTACATTAATAATAACCAGGCCAGGTCAAGCCTGGCTTATGTGTGTTGGCTGGCTTGTTTCTGTGCGGGACTGGTAGGACGGTAATGTTTGATAAATAAAGATAGGTCTTGTCACCTGGACACATCAGTTCCAATGCTTCCAATGCTAATCCAGCACAATAAGAGCGGGATAGCCAGTTAGCTCATGGGCTCACAACAACTAGCAGCAGCTTGCATAACATTAATGGTAGCGGTCAGTGGCTAAAGCAGTTACACTGATGATAACATAAAGTCATCCCCACCAGGAACCCCGGTCTCCTGGGTGGGAGTCCAATGCTCTCACCACTACTATACTTGTGCAGTGGAGATCGGCGGGTGGGTTTTGGTGTCCTTCTTCCAGTCCCTAGTGTGGGTTGGGGTTAGAATATGGGTTGGGGTTGGGACAGGATCTGATCTATAAGGCAAGGGGTGAAGGTTGGAGTGAAAGGATGAACATGTGGAGGTTTGGGGTATAGTCCCATAAAGTTATCCCCACCGGGTCTTCAACCCCAGTCTCCAGGCTGGGAGTCCAATGCTCTCACCACTACTCTACTTGTGCAGTGTAGATCGGCGGGTTGATTTTGGTGTCCTTGATTTTGGTGTGCTGGGACTACTGCCTCTTGTGGTGCCAACAGAGAAATGCAGGCCAACATTGTCCGCAGTAACGGAGGGGAGGGAGGGAGGGAGTGATGACCGGACGAACGCTATACTAGGTGCGCTGGCTTACAGCCACGCACAAAAAAGCATCAATACATTAAGCTAATTTCTCCATCACCACCTAGAGCTGTGCCAGTCAACAGTCAGTCTAATCACTGAAAATAAACCACATAGGCGTAGTGCGACTGGTGCATCACATCCTATACAAAAATGTATTACTATAGGATTTGAAGTGTCCTACTCCTATTGTAATGAGGACTGTCTGTCTATAATGCAGTAGCGTACCGTGGGGTCTTGCACAGGGTCTTCTCCGACATTGTTATTACTCCCAATGACCCCCCCCCCCCCCCCCCCCGCACACCCCGTACACACACGTAGATAGGGAGAGAAACTACGCATGTAGGGGTCAGTGTCCTACTCCTATTGTAATTAGGACTGTGTCTATAATGCAGTAGCGTACCACGTACACACACGCAGATAGGGAGAGAAACTATGCATGTAGGGGTCAGTGGAGTCTTTTAGTTTTGATGTTCTGGGACTACTGCCTCTTGTGGTAGCAGCAATGGAATTGCAGGTCAACAACACGACGCAAGATGCAAGAAGCATGGACAAAAATAATTCCCTCTCCTTGGTGTGTCGGCTTACAGCCAACACACAAAAATAAGGATTCTGGTTTACGGAAATCAAGACCAAGTGAAAAATCAACCAATCAAATTAGCCCACACATACAAAACTGCGAACAATGTCGTCATCAGTCGATATGTAACCTAATCTGTAATTTGTCAAAATGCTTAAAAGTGGGTGTAGGGTAAGCCAGAACTGGAATTGCTTACATTGGAGTTCCCATTGACATTTTAACATTGGGACGGTTTATCCAATCAAAACTTGTCATGACTATCCCGTCATTCACATCACCTGTCAATCATGTTACCCACTTTAGCTATCTAACTACTCAGACCAGTCGCCAGGGCTCAGTCTTAAGGCGGGCATATGAACTGCATGGGGGGGCACAATTATTATTTTTGATAATCCGATATGCTATTGTATCCGTGCAGTATTCGTGCAGCACTGACACGCATACTAATTGGGCTATACTAAGGTCTCATACTAAACAAATTGGTCTCAGATAGATTTCATGTACCGATGTAGGTTAGGCCTCATATTATTAGAATGCAGCAAGTTACATTATAACTTGGAGAGGCAAAGTAGGTGCAATGTAGACATTCACTGACTAATCGGGGGCACTTACAAGGCCTTGTAAACCTAATTTAATAATTGTTTATTATTTGAATGCAATTTACATTATCGCCTCACATGGAGAGGCAAAGTTGGCGCATCAAATATATTCACTGACTGGACAATAATCGGTAGCAATCAGGTGCACTTACAAGACCTCAGCCTCGGCTACATGGCTACATGACTAAAATGGGGAGACTGACAGTGGCACGCTATCAGTGCACTTGCAAATTATATACAGTATGACGATGTGATCATCACATTAAACCATCCATCAACAGCAAATACGGCCAGCCAGTCATCCTCATCATTTAACATGTTATGCACAAAGCACATTAAATATAACCGTGCAAGCAGCCCACATCTCTGCAATTGAAAAAGCACCACGGCAGATGCTGACGCAAATACAGTAGGCTACAACTAGCAACTAAGTGCAAAGCTGCCGTAGCCTACACTCTTTAAACATACACACACACACTGAACCTACTGTACGCTCTCTAGTTCTCCTCCTGGCTCGGTAAAGCTGAAGGCGGTATTATTCAGTTGAATCTTCTCATCAAAATGTCCTTACACTCATCCTTGAACTTGTAGGTCCAAACTAAATAAGATGAGCCTTGCGTTTGTGCCTAGGTCTACTACGCCGATGCTCTGAGAGAACAAGTGTCGAAAAGTAGTTTTCACACATCGCGGTTAAAGCTGCAGTGTCCGTTTTGGAGGCGTAATCCTCAACATTAGACTAGTTTTTGGAGACTGGCGATTTAAGCCATTTTCTAATATCCATTGTTAATAGGCCTACACTGTAGCCTACTAGCAATAGGCTAGTAACATGTTTTTGAATGACTTTTCAAGATGCCCATCCACATCCATTGTATGACCAAAACGGTGGTAGAGCAATTATCAACTTTTTCGAAAATGCTAGTTTTGTAACCGTTTTGATCTGAACCATTGTATATGATCATAAGTAACCTTAAAACAGGGCTAAACATGCATTTTCCCTTTACTATTCCTTTAATAGTCCTGTGACAAACAGACAAAAGTGCTTTAGTTTTTGAGATATCCGTCCCGGAGGTAGAACCAAACACAACATGGTTTTTCCTCATCTCTAAGGTCTCCCATACATGAAATGGATTCTTGTATAAAAATATTTTACTGCAAAAGTGGTGAAATTGATATATACTCTTATACACCCCCAAACTAAAAAAAAGCTAAAAATTAAGCCTGGCCGTATGGGGATTGAGGCACATAAACTCATGTACATTCACAATGGAAGTTCTGAGAGTTGTAATGCTGGAAGCCAGGACATGCCTCTACATACTAGAAAAAAACAGAATGTAAATATCTCTATGCAAACAGGAGATATAGTCATTTGAACACATACCTACAATAGGCGGAATTTTAAAATCTGAATCTCTATATAGAATGTTCTCCTTTACTTTTTAATCATTCTGCCATGGATTGTCAGAGCAACACATATGAGGGCTCTTTGGAAAGGTGTGCTACTTCTGAATCCAGAAATATCAATTGTATGAAGGTAGCTTGTATACTGACAATAAACATATAAAGGTGTCCCAAACGGGGGAAAATGTAAATAGTCCTAATGAAATCTACAGTATCACACCCATTAGTATCATTATCAGGGTTGGCAAAATATTGATAAATTCACTTGAGTAGATGTCCCAAAATGCGCGAAATGTCCCAAACAAGAGAAAAAATAAGACATTTCAACAATAGGGCAGAGAAAAATGTAGGCTAGAAGTAGTCTACTAATGATAGGCCTATATGCTTGCAGGAACATTGGCAAGAAATATATATTTTCACAGCTCCACTACTACCTGAAATTGGGTGGGTATCTTTTTTCCTGTCCCATATTATTGAATGGAGTGATTAATCAGGTCTGCCTGGCTGCAGTGCAATGATCAGGCACAACCGATTAATGCTTCCATAGGCTATACAACAGTAACTGGATCCATTTGCTCTATCTGCATCTCTGTTATTGCCTACATGGATACCATTTCTTCATAACCTGACAGGTAAATCATCGCAAATATTATGGAATGTGAAAAAGCTGAGAATGACCTTGCCAAATGAAGTATCTACTGTAAGTAGCTAGCTGACCTACCATAATTTAAGTAGTTAGCAAGAAAGAGTAGCTAGAAGTAGCTAGTTAAGCCCTTAGCCTAGCTAGCTTAACTCTTAACAAGTAATTAACCCACAGAGCAAGTTACAATTACCTTATTTCCTAGTCCTAACAACAGTAGTGTAGATGTGTAATCTCATGTGTGATCTCTGCGTATGATGCCAAATGCCTTGGACACAAAATCTCTGAATGAAATATAGCAGCTGCCAGACGAAAAAAAAGAATCAGAAAAGCAGACCAGTATCTATGACAAAGCTTATATTAAGCACACTGAAGTGATTGACAAAACAGTCTTCTCCAAAGAAATGAAAGTGATGACACTAAACTCCTTGAGTCAGAGTTATGATGACATACTGAAGACCTTGAGGTCTGCGGAAGAAGATGAGACGGTCCAACACACTAAATAAACATCTTGGAAACTGAAGGAAAAGCTCTTAGAGCATTACAAGCACAGACTGGTATTTGTTGAACAAGCTGGAAAGCCAGATGTGGTATGCTCTTAAAGTGTGGCTGCAGACATATTGAGAAAAAGCATGGACAGGTTAACCATGACCATAAATCACATGTCAGCAGTGATCGGCTATCACGTCTCCACTGCAGCAACTATGTACCAAACATATCATCACAGGCAAAGCCAATGTTCCAAACTACAGAAGATACCTCAAGGTCAGTGGTAACAAGGCTGCTCTATGCTGCTTTGTAAGCAACTACATAGCCGATACAGGGCCCAGTAGAATCTACTCAGAGAACAGAGTCATTCTGGCAGGTGGCTTTTGGCATGGAGAGGAGGTCAAGGTGGTCAGCAAGACAGGTGTTGATAACTTGACAGATCTGTATAGTGACCAGGAGGAGGCCGACAACAGATTGATACTCCACGCAATCCACCTCACACAGTCGCATTCTTGGGTCATCATCAGATGTGATGATACAGACGTACTGGTTTTGTTCATCTACTATTCCAGCAAAGGAATGTTTGGATCATCAACAGTGTTCATGCACTCTGGCCCAAGGGAGAGGTTTGTCCAAGTCTGTTGCATTGCAAAGAAGCTTGGTGCAGCACTTTGTGCATGTCTGCCTGCATACCACGCCCTCACAGGTTGTGATACCACGAGCAGCTTGTACAGAATAGGGAAGGCTACTGCGTTTACAAGGCTCAAGACCTATCTGAGGGATTTAAAAGGGGTGGCCAATTTTGGACTCTCTGGAAGCCTTTAGGAGGCTGTTCCTGTGGCAAGAAAGTATGCCCTCCTCCTGTATGTCCAAAAGAAAAGAGAGGATGGCTGTCCTTTCACCACTTTGGATGAGCTGAGATACATACTTGCATCTACAACAGATTCATCAGCTGCACATCTACCTCCAACGTAAGATGCCTTCCAGCAACGTGTCAAGAGCCTTGTACCAGACTGCAGTGTGGCGTCACAGCCATGTGGCCAAGCCTCGTCTCTGGAACCCAGTTGGTAGAGGGTGGAGGCTCAGAGATGGGTCTATTGAGCCTGTGATGTTCCTGAAAGCACCTGCACCCAAAGAAGTCAGAGACATCACACACCTATACTGTAAAGATGGAAAGTGTAATGATACCAGCAAATGCCATTGTCTTTCAGTGGGCTTGACCTGCACCGAGTTTTGCTCTTGCTCTGACTGCCCAAATGTGAGTCATGTCACTGATGATAATGTGGATGAGTGATAGAGACTTGTTTGTTGTACCCCCATGCCCACGGCAGTTACGTCCCCTGTCCCTTCTCTGTGGCTCAATTGTGGCTCTCTCCTCCGCAAATGCATGTATCTCCCGGCTCCACCCAAGCTCAACTCCTCTCCACACCGTCCACCTACCCAAACCCAATACCCTACCCCAGATCTCCTACACCTCTCTATCTCCTCCGAGGACCCCCTCTTCCCTCCCACAGACCGACCTCCCCCAACACACTCGATCTCCCTTACCCTCTCAATGGACTCTTAATTTGGCCACGTCCAGATTGTGTAGTGGGTTTTTGGGACAGAACTTCACCAGTTTCAGTAGTCTCATTGCTGTCCATATAAAGTTGATTCTTGCTCAGGCTAGTGACTGATACCAGTGTATATTTAGATAAGCTGCCCAACGTTGTGACCTAATAGGTCATAGAAGTTGATGAAAGGTCAGAGGGGTCTCAATTGACTTGGTCAGCAAAGAGCCGTCACCAACAGCTGTAGAGTTGCTTAATCAGACATTAGATATAGGTCAGTCCCCTAGTCTAATCTGGAGGTGGGATCAGGTTGATGCGGCATTATTCGTGGCCAGGCCACTGCGGCAGGAGACTGCGGCAATATGATTTATGGCACAAGCCTTGTCGCTCATGATAGGGACAACCTAGAATGACCAATCACAAGTTGGAACTGATTACTGTCCAATGGGACATGCAGGCATGCTGGCCACACCCACTGTAAACAATATATAAAGTGAAGACAACTGATGTGAATGGTAGCTTTTATTAACTGTGTTAGCTTTATTAGCTGTATTAACTTGGTAGCTTTGTAGCTTTAAGCTGTTAGTTTTAGCTTAGCTTAGCAAGCTAGCATGCTAGCTCACACCTGTTGTCAACGTCATGCTACTCTGCTGTCACGGTATTGTACTCGTCTATTCCTGTTACGTAACTGTTTTGTAATAAGCTACGTGTCAAATCTATATTGGACCATGCCTAAAGCTTGGTTACTGTATTGTGTTTTGATATGCTTATTCTTTGTTAAATAAACTACAGAAAGATTTCTCTTCTCAATATTCATTGATCAGTAAGGTTTTAAACAAGGTTCCCCACATCAATTGTCCCATACCCGCAATAACAGCACCTCCCCATTTACATTTTGCACCACATAGATTTTTGCACCTTGGACACTTGCTACACACACACACACACACACACACACACACACACAGCCTAGCCTAGAACACACTATTTACATTTAATCCAGGCATTCACACAAAACACACTAGCTTAGCTTTAGTTAAGTTTAGATAGGAACAAATATTATTTTTAATTAAAAACCTTTGTTAATCCATGAACCTGCTTCTTTGTCTGTGTCTCTGCTTCAGGTCCCTGGCACATTTTGGCTGCACGGTATAGGTTGGGCAAAACAGTGCCAATTCAATTGGATCAAAAACTGATTCAATCGGATCTTTGTTTTCATGAAATGTATGAATCACAACATATTAACATCATAGATCAGCAAATTTCTTAGCAGTAATGGTGAATTTATGAACACCACATACTGATTTATGGACTGAAGATTTCATTAGAACCGTTTAATTTATTTTCCGTTTGAGACACCTTATACGTTTATTGACATAACTCCATAAGTATACAAGCTACCTTCATACAATTGATATTGCTGGATTCAGTAGTAGCACTCCTTTCCAAAGAGCCCTCGAATGTGTTGCTCTGACAATCCATGGCAGAATGGCTAAAAAGTAAAGGAGAACATTCTACATAGAGATTCAGATTTTAAATTTCCACCTATTGTAGGTATGTGTTAAAATGACTATATCTCCTGCTTGCATAGAGATATTTACATTCTGTTTTTTCAAGTATGTAGAGGCATGTCTTGGCTTCCAGCATGCCAAGGTTTAGGTTCAGAGCTTCCATTGTGAATGAACATGAGTTTATGTGCCTCAATGCCCATGCGGCCAGGCTTAATTTTTTAGCTCTTTTTAGTTTGGGGGTGTATAAGAGTATATATCAATTTCACCACTTTTGCAGTACAATGTTTTTATACAAGAATCAACTTCATGTATGGGAGACGATGAACACCTGATGAAAAACCATGTTGTGTTTGGTTCTACCTCCGGGAGGGGTATCTCAAAATGTTGAGGCCATTGTCACTAGCCTATAAGAAGCGAGCTATCGTATGACTAGCACAGTACACTGTAAGAAATTGCTGTAAAATATACAGCAAAATTATACAACAACGTACTGTATAACATTTAAACTGTACTTTACTGTATATTGCAGTGCACCCTGGGAGTTTATTCGCCCATGCTGTCAAAACAGGTATTAACTGTAAACCTGCTGTAAACTGCATAGAATTGTGGGATAGGACTTGCGATCTCCATGACAACCCGCTGTATTTTTTCCAACTGCAGTCGGTCAGTTATCCAACTTGCATGGTGAATAAATGCTACTTTTAGCTATACATTACACACCAAATATAATATGTAATTATTTGTGCTCATTTAATCTATTCGGCTAACATAATTTTAGCTAGTTACTGCAGTTGTCCAATGTCGTGAACATGCATGCATTTAACGTTAAAGCGCGGTCTTTCAAGGTGTATGGTTTGTATTGTTAGGTAGCTACATACATTACATAAATTATACTAAGTAGCTAGCTAACGTTATAGTTTGTAGTTCATTTAATCTACCTGGCTAAAAAACTTAATTTCACTTAGCCTTGTTGCCGCTAGTCTTGCTAGCTAGCATGTTATCTAACATTACTGTAGCTAGCTAGTGCGAGCACACCACGGTGCACACAGAGACTTATTTGTGCCAAGGACGGTGCACAGGGGAACCGCACAGGGGAACCGCACAGGGGAACCGCACAGGGGAACCGCACAGGGGAACGACTGCCTTCCGAAAAACGACGGCCCTGCCCGGGGACAATGCCCAGACCTCCGGAGGCCGCCCGGGGACGTGGGAGCTCCGGGAAACCGCCCGGGCAAGCCTGGTGGGGCAATAGTTTTTCTAACGCCTGTTAGATAGAAGGCGACCAGTGTGCTGTTGTCAACACTTTCTGGGTAACGTAGCCAACGTGGCCATAATTCAAATGGTTGGTTAACATTAGTTATGGGAAAATTTATGTTGTTTTTAATAGCCAACTCTGGTTACTAACTTGCTCATTGTCTTAACCAACCCGAAGCCCAAAACTTAAAATCACAAGCAGTGTTCTCCTTCCATAATGATTGAACTGGTGCGCGACATGGGAAAATAGGCTAACGTTAACATTACACAGGTGCAGTCAACTTCTATGTAAGTATTCATTAACTACGTTCGCATGCGATTGATGACTGCGTTTTAAACGAAATAGTTACATGCACCTGTGACAAGATAACTCTTTAGCTAGCAAGCTAGTTTTTACAGCCTGGGTTTTCAACCACACAGTATTGGCAAACGGAGTATCGATATGTAGCTAATAGCCTAGACCATTTCAATGGAACCGCACAGTATTGGAAAACAGATTATCTCCAGGTAATAGCCAAGACCATTTCAATGGAACCGCACAGTAGTGGCAAACGGAGTATCTCCAGGTAATTGCCTAGACCCTTTCAATGGAACTAGGTCTCTAGGGCAGGTAATGACTTCTTTGTCCAACGGTGTTTCTACTTGCTAATGTTATATAAACTGGTCAGTTATCAAAACAAGCAATGCGCATTTGCCTGACAGGTCTACACTGCAGCATGCAAACAGACAGCTTGGCACCGTCTACAATTTTAATTGGGACCTGCTGCCTGGTACTAGCTCTCACGCTCTTAGCAACACTCCTTTGTTGAGTTGTTGAAAATGTTGCTTTTTATTCCTAAATCACTCTAAATATGGGCTAGTTCATTTACATCTACCCTCTCAAGGTAGATGCTTCAGACTGTGTTATGTAGTGGGCCTGTCCTTTGAATTGCTCCATACAACGGTTTAGATGCAAGTATGTGAAATCCTTCTTGCATTACCAATTGTTTAATAAACAGGGCCAGATCAAAAGAAGCAATGCCTTCAAAGAGGTCAAAACTCCATTATTGGAACTCTTGAAGAGATCCTCTTTTTTCAAGTCATTAATAACATCAGTAATGGTCTTCTCTTACGGTCAGACTAGGAAACCCAAATGCAGAACAAATGGAGACAGAACACAATTGTCAGTGAATGGAGTTTTAATAAGGGCACAGGAGTGGCGCAGGCAGGGGGCATGGGAGGGGTTGAGCTGGGCAGGTCAGGTAGCCAGACAGGCAGGGGGGCAGGTTGGAACCGTTGGGTGAAACTGGTGAACAGACATATCTATTAATAAGGGGAGCTAGGTTTAGGGTGTGACAGTTAGCTTTTTGATTGGAGATTGTAGCTTTAAAACAATGTTTCTTCTGTCTGTTACAGGCTCTTCTACACGCGCTTATTTCAAAATACTGAGTAAAGGTATTGTGCATGTTTATCAGGTTACAATCTGTACTGTACTGTGTACTGTGTACTAAGCAATACTGCACAATACTGCTACTCTAAGTACTATAAGCACACCTGCACACCCTCACTCTTTATCGCTCTTCCTCCCTGGTTCTCTCTCCGAAAAACAATTGTTGTAAAGAAAAACAAAAGCTTTGAATTTGAACCAATAGTGGAATAGGACTACTCGAATTACTCGGGCCAGCCCTACACAACTTGTACATTCACAGGTGTGACATTTTGGCTCAGATTGTGAGGTTGGAACTTGTATAATGGCATTTTGTCTGCATTGCCCGAAATAAGCTGTCAATGTGGTGCCAATCTAGTAGCCTACCGCACAGACATGCCACTGGTGGAGTGGCCATGTTGATAGCCTGCAGCATTGCAAATTGGCAGAAATACATTCACTTTCATTGTATTTAGTCTAAGAAGAACAATGTAGGCTACTGCATAAACGTCTGAGTCAGTTGGATTGAATATGATATATTAAAGGATAATTTCACTATTTTGGGCTGTCAGGCTTATTCTCAGTCTGTATTACATGAACCTGACACATAGACTAATTTCCCTGATTGCCTCATTGAGCTAGCTACAGTTGTTCTGCAGACGTGCACAATACAATAGAAGGCAATGGGGCCGCAGTCGCTGCACCCCTACATCCAACGTCTCTCTCCTATGCCCCTCCAGGTCAAAGCCGAGGTTGGGAGAAAGGCTTTCACTTCCATTGTTGGAGACCATCAGAGTGGAGTAGAGCAGAGAGACAAGACTTAGAGCGGAGAGAAGGCCAGTAGTGAGGTCTGGACTATATCTAATCCGCAATGTTTTGCTGTACATTCTGTAACTAAGAGTGTAACTCACGTTTATCATTCACGCAGCATATGAAGTTACATAAAAATGTCCATAATTTTAGGTTTAAATGTGGTGTGCCAGATTGTACACGGGCCTTTGTAAAATTTACAGTATTTAAATCACATTTGTACTACCAAGAGTCTGCGAAGAAGTCCCAATTTCAACATTGTAATGGTACATAATTAATATGCCAAGTGGCCCATTGTGAATTTAGATGTGGGCATTTAACTGAGTTATTAACTCATTTGAAATCGCATATGCAACAAGGTCAAGAAATTGCATGTCCATTTCAAGGATAAGCATTTGTTAAAATAGACCCTTTTGCTTAGGGAAGTGAAGTTTCATGTTTATCTGACACTTGTAAATATGAGCGCCTCTCCTAACTAGGCCGACACCGATTTATTTTGACGGCAAAGTGAATGGACCAGCAAAGGACTGTTGTCTGGCATGAGCGAGCGGAATGCGACAACGGGACTGAGAAGGGCTAGTTGAAATATATATATACCTTTATTTAACCAGGTTAAAAACTCGTTGAGATTAAAATCTCTTTTACAAGAGAATCCTGGCCAAGAGTGGCAGCAACACAGTTTCCTGAAAAAAAGACATAAAGGTTACAATACACAACTAAACATAAAGGTTACGATACACAATGACAACAGAAAACAACAATAACAACCGCTACAACAATGACAACAAATGTTAACAAGACTAGCTCAAAGCGCAAAATCAGTAATAGTTCATATGACGATCAGTTAACAATTACAACTACCAATAGATTGGGTTTCTATAGCCTTTACAGCACAAATATAGAGTAATATCTGAAGTAAACAGTAACCCATAACCTGGCTGCACGCTAAGCTAAAGCCAAGTTCAGGAAATGAAGCCCAATGACAGCTAGCTAACGTTAGCTAGTGCTAGCTAACACGCTAGCTAGTGTTAGCTATCTAACTCAAGGCCCGAGGAGTTGGAGATACTGTGCACGTTCTCTCAAAGTGCTTTACGTAGCGAAACTATTCACACAGCAAGCAACGTCAGCTGACTGGGACTGTCTCGTGAGTAGAATAACCAGTGTTGTGAAATACATATAACAACTTGTCAGTTGACATGTTGCAGAGCAATCGAGCAGGACAATATCATTAGGGCTAGGTTGGGGTAGCTAGCAAAGTCAGCTTGCCCAGCTGGTATGTCTATAGGCTCATTCCTATGGGATAGATTAGTAGTTTGTGATTTAGCAATGGGTTGACTAATCACTAGATCAATATTTTCAGTTGGGGATAGGATACCACCTGTGCTGTGGCACCAGGAATCTGCTCTGACCACTGTTTTTATTCACCACCATATCATGTTATTATGCAGATTAAATGTACTGTATGTCTACGCGACACAAAAAAGGCTTTATATAAAATGTTATTTTTGGCCAATATTTTAATGCACTATTTTAATGCACTATCTCCCTTCTGTTCTGTACAGTAGTATACAGTAGTGCAGAGTAAGTTCTCTATTGTATAGACAAGGTGTTCAATTGCTCAAGTGTTGCCAGGTGTTGATTCAAGTGATAGTGTACAGTAGTGCAGTCAGTTGTCTATTGTATAGACGAGGTGTTCAATTGCTCAAGTGTTGTCAGGTGTTGGTTCGAGTGTACAGTGGTGCAGAGTCAGTTGTTTATAGTACTCTGGTTGTACTATACATAGGCCCTCACTCTAATTATAACAATGGCACACATGCCACCCCCTGGACCAACAAGTGAACACGTGACACCTTGCACCTTGTCTATACAATAGACAACTGACTATGCACCACTGTACACTCGAACACTCGAACCAACACCTGACAACACTTGAGCAATTGAACACCTTGTCTATACAATAGACAACTGACTCTGTACTACTGTATACATGTGCATTACATGCCTCTCTTCTTTACAAAGATGATCACAACCACAACATGTCCTGAGAGCACATGCAAAATAACAACTTATGGCTACTTTTAATGTGTATGTCTGTATGTTTAATATAACATTTAGGAAAAGTTTGAATCAAGACTTGAGTATTACCTATTCTGTTGAGTACTATGTTTACAATTGTTCATTCATGATATTATTACAATTGACCTTTCAAGTCTGCCTACACTTAGGTTACTTAGCTAAGAACCATTTTAATTGCAATTTACTTCTAAGGGCAAATACTTTACTTTCATATCTTCATATCGATATAATATCAAGATCTTAGTAGATGTCCAAATAACCCACTGTGTCCTGGGTCTACTTATTCACCACCTAAAGGGAAGTGAAAAACAGCAAGTCATGACCTTTATCCAGAAACAAAAGTTGAACCCATTGCAGCAAAATAGCTAACATTACAGGAATCATCAGTGTAACTGCTTTAGCCACTGACAGCTACCATTAATGTTATGGAAGCTGCTGCTAGTTGTTGTGAGCCCATGAGCTTACTGGCTATCCGGCTCTCATTGTGCTGGATTAGCATTGGAAGCATTGGAACTGATGTGCCCAGGTGACAAGACCCATCTTTATTCATCAGACATTACCGTCCTACCAGTCCTGCACAGAAACGAGCCAGCTAACACACATAAGCCAGGCTTGACCTGGCCTGGTTTCAAAACCGTCTGCGGAAGAACGCTGCCAAAAATGACATGACTCGCAACCTTGTAAGTGTGTGGCCAAATCTCTGAAAAAGTGACTTTGAATGGTTGAAAAAGGAGTGTTGCAGCTGTGAAAAAGGAAAACTCAAATACAAAACCATGTTTGCAGTAATTGCACAGATTCAAATTTTATTTTCAACCTATCAAAACATTGTGCAAGCCTTCAAAACCTATTTCCGGGCTTGCAAAACCTTTTTCAAGCATTCAAACACTGAGTTTCAACTCTTCATTTCAGACCGCTGCTGCGTTTCAAGTCCACCTTTTCAAACCCGTCTGCGCGCTGCCAAAATGACATTACTCGCAACCTCGCAGGTGTGTGGCCAAATGTCTGAAAAAGTGACTTTGAATGGTTAAAAAAGGAGTGTTGCAGCTGTGAAAAAGGAAAACTCAAATACAAAACAACATTTTCAGAGATTTTATTTTCAACCCATCAAAACATTGTGCAAGCCTTCAAAACGTTTTTTCAGTCTTGCAAAACCGTGTTCAAGCATTCAAATATGGGGTTAGATCTGTTTCAATACTTGTCAATATACACCACATGTTTCACAAATGTTTTTTGGTGATTCACAAATACATTTGTGTGGTTCACAAATAAATTCTTGTTTCACAAATGTTTTTTGGTGATTCACAAATAAATTCTTGTTTCACAAATGTCTTTTTGTGGTTCACAAATATATTTCAAACTCACAAACTTGTTTTGACTTGCACCTGAGACACGAACCATTCTGGCGAGAGAGACACGAACCATGAAACTGCTGACACAAATCAAAATTGATTTTGAAACAGATCTACCGTCAACCCTATGGTAGTTATTTTTCATAATGTTTGCAAATATATTTATGTGATTCACAAATACATGTAGTAGTTAAGTGGAGTAATTAAAGGGTTAGTCTAGGATAAGTCTTCCTTAGGTTACCTTGTAATAAGCAGCTGGTGAAAATGGACACACTTATGTACTGTATGTCCTTTCATATCCTCCTGTTGTACCTCGTCACTTATGGGGTGCACACAACCTGCTGAATTGGGCTGTCAACTAAGAATAATTAAACTTACAGTAAGAAAGACAAGTACCGCCCCCCCCCCCCCCCCCCCCAACATCGTGTCCGCACAAAATGGTGTCCCCACATCCTTTAAATTACTTGACTGAGTGACTGACCTTAACTTGTCAGTCATAGACCATGGCTAGCCTGCTGCGCTGTGGTAAAATAAAATAAAAAAGAGGACACTGTTTTATAACATTGCTTATTTATGCTGTAAAATATAAATGCATTTTTGCTGGGTAGCACTTCATATCATGGTAGGTTCTCCAGTAACACCTGCAAATCTTAGTCTGAACAAGTCAACAAACCATCCATTCCTCAACTGCACTCTGCAATCCTGGAGGACAACAGCACAGGTGAGACCACAAGCATGGTGTTCCTCACAGTAAAATGCTTCTAACACCCTTAGAATGAGTGTGAATATATCAGCTGAGAATTTAGGGGAAATTGTCTTTACAAGTCTAAAATTCAGAGTGCATTGACATCACATCAGCCATACTTGGGCTAGAAGGTGCCCATGTGAAGGTGAATTGAGCATCTACGGTAGTTGTAGAAGATACATTTGACTCCCATTATTTATTAGGGCCCGAGCACTGGCTGTGCGAGGAAAATTTAAAATGGCGAGCCCCACCTCTCAGTTTGATGTAGGCGAACGAAATTCGGTGGGCATATGTAGTTCATCGAGACACACTAAAATGTCTCTTGGAGCTATACCCAACATGCAACAGGAAGTCTGCCATTTTGCTCTTAATGTCCCATTTTCCCCTTGTTTTTACCATTTCCATGCCTCGTACTTCAACGAACTCCTCCTACAGATTTCATCGGATCAACTTCATATTCGGTCAGCTTCATCTTAAGACCTTTGTGATCAAAAGTTATCAAGAAAATTGAGTTTTCACCAAACACCCTTGCCGTGGCGCCCCGCCAAAATTTGACATTTCGCCATAAAACCCGAAGTCCTCATAACTCCTCCATACATTATCCAATTTGTCCGATATATCTCACGCTTCATGACGGTTCTGTCCTGAACACATCTATGTGTCAGTATTGTGTCATACTTATAGCGCCACCTATTGGTGAAACAGGAAGTCCTCATAACTCCTGCATACATCATCCGATTTGTACCAAATTGCTGACCCTTCATGAAGGTCACCTTCTGAACACATCTATGCGTCGGTATTGAGTCACACTTACAGTGCCACCTACTGGTGAAACAGGAAGTACTCATAACTACTACATACGTTATCCGATTTGCACCAAATTGCTGACGCTTCATGAAGGTCGCACTCTGAACACATCTATGTGTCGGTATTGAGTCACACTTACAGCGCCACCTACTGGTGAAACAGGAAGTACTCATAACTCCTGCATATGTTATCCGATTTACTCCAAATTGCTCATGCTTGATGAAGGTCGCATCTTGAACACATCTGTAAGTCAGTATTGCATCATACCTACAGCGTCACCTACTAGTGAAACAGGAAGTCCTCGTAACTCCTACATATGTTATCTGATTTACTCCAAATTGCTCAGGGTTGATGAAGGTCGCGTTCTGAACACATCTGGAGGTCAGTATTGAGTCATACTTATAGCGCCGCCTACAGGTCAAGCAGGAAGTCATTATAACTCTTACATACATTGTCCGATTTACACTACATTTCTCACGCTTCATCAAGGTACCGTCCTGAACACAACTATGCGTCGGTATTGAGTCACGCTTAGAGCGCCACCTACTGGTGACAGGAAGTTTCTCTCAGTACTGGACACCGAAATAGCACACCCTTTAGCGGCGCCACCCCCCCGACCCGCATGGGGTGCGAGGGCCCGCTCACTGCTGCTTGCAGCCCTAGTTTTAATTGTATTGGGAACCTATATGGTGTGATCAAAATGTCCTGGAACCTACTTCATAAAAAAGGGCAACAAAAAAGACAAGCCTGGGAATCGAAAGTGTGACTGAAAATGTAAGGTCCCTTCCCTAAACTCTGGACTTCAATTAATCCCCTAACAAAATAAGAAACCGAAGCTGAGTGACGGAACCAAAACAAAACGCGCACACTGTTTGGTCGGAGCTGCCTTGTAATCTGATTGGCTGGAGATGAGGCAGGGTACATTTTTTCTAAACGTTTCATAATTCGCTTTCTGGTTCGTGTCTCCCAAGTGCCAGTAAATACAAGCGCCCATGTGCCAGTAAATACAAGCGGTGCACATATGTTTGTGAGTTTGAAATATATTTGTGAACCACAAAAATACATTAAGTGTGAAACAAGAATTTATTTGTGAATCACACAAATGTATTTGTGAATCACATAAATATATTTGCAAACATTATGAAAAATAACTACCATAGGGTTGACGGTAGATCTGTTTCAAAATCAATTTTGATTTGTGTCAGCAGTTTCATGGTTCGTGTCTCTCTCGCCAGAATGGTTCGTGTCTCAGGTGCAAGTAAATACAAGTTTGTGAGTTTGAAATATATTTGTGAACCACAAAAATACATTTGTGAAACAAGAATTTATTTGTGAACCACACAAATGTATTTGTGAATCATCAAAAAACATTTGTGAAACATGTGGTGTATATTGACAAGTATTGAAACAGACCTAACCCCATATTCAAACACTGATTTAGAACCTACATCGTTTTTTTCAGTTTCGAATTATGGCATGATTCTAATCCCGGACACGCCTGCCTGCCTGCATCTGGTAAAGACGCGCGCATATGAAACACTAGATTAGACTCACGAGGAGCTGGGCTGTAGAACCTGTTGAATTACTGTAGCCAACACGGTAGAAATACAGGATTGCGAAATTAACGGGACTGCTTTGATTCGGTAGAGAGCATGAAAACAGAGATAATTCGGGATGCTGCGGACCAGGGCAAGCTCGCATCCACGCGCCATCAGACAGGTAAAGACCGGCTTTAGTGATGGGGTGAAGCATCCCTTATTTAGTACGCCTACCTATAGATGGTGTGTGTAGATTAGCATATAGGCCTACTTCTCATTTAGGATAGATTATCAGAGTTTTGTCCAAAATAAGTTTCAGCAGAACCCGCGATAACATTATAGCCTACTGTAGATCAAACCCGCGACAGCACGTGCCAGGCTATATTTCGAATTAAGTTAATCTTGCCCACAAATATAGAATTGTATGTAAGGTAGGCAATATTCTTATAAATAAAATTCACATTTGATACAATTTATCACTCACATGCCTATACTTTTCACTTTTTCAGATTTACTCTCAGTAGGCTGTTCCTAGCTGTTTTCTCTCAACTGAATAACACTGCTGAATGACAGGCTACTGGATAGTGACATATTGGCTACTGGATATTAGCATAAGAAAATCATCATATGTTAAATTATAAAGATTTTAGGTTATGTCATTCAATTTAGCCTTTTACATCAGAGTGGACCTATCCAAGTTCTCGCTCGCTTCATTTCATTTCTGACTTATCAATGCCATGGTGATATAAAGAGCAGCATACAGAGACAAGGCCAGTGTGTGATTGTGTTTGTGTGGGTGGCCTGTCAGAGGTGATGAGGAGGAGGAGGAAGAGGAGGTGTCTGGGGCTGGTGCTGGGGATGCTGGGTCTGTCCCTTCTCCTGGTCATCCTGGGGGTCTACACCACTACGCGCACAGAGACCCTAAGCATCTCTGGCTACTTTCCTGGAGTCATCGTGAGTGTCTGCTTCATAGCCATTCTCACGAGACCTCTTCAAAAGAACCAGACCGACATTTAGCTTTGAGTTGCAATACAGTTTATTTCAAATTATGTGAAAGCCATGTGGTTTGTGTAATGTAACCCTGACTTTCAGAAGTAAAAAAATATCAAGCATTAATCTTGTGTGAGACTGAACATTTTGGCTATGTTTATGCTATGTTTCTATTTTTGCTTTCTGCAGTTGGCGTTTGGATCATTCCTGGGTGTTCTGGGACTCTGCCTTGAAGAAAACAGAAAGCAGCTGGTAGTTCCAATCCACTCCCCTTTCTCCTTACTTCCCATCCCACCCTTAATTCTCTCTATTCCTCTCTCCCACCCCAATGTTCTCTCTCTCTCTCCCTCCATCCCACCTCTTCTCTCTCTGTCTTTCTCCCTAAATGTTCGCTCATACCAACTGCTATCGTATGAATTATGTATTGGTCTTCAAACCTGTACATGCAGATAGGATTCAGTCAAACAGATGAACTAAGGATGAACACCTAACAGGGCAATGTTAGGTGTTGTTACTTTGATTCCTTGTGGCAGAATTTATTATAGCCATTCTTTCTTTATTTCATTATGTCTCAATGCATCATTCACATATTCCAAAAAGTATCAAAAAAAAAAAAAAAATACACGTCCAAATAGACTAATCATCAAAACTAAACTGGAAATAATAGCGGCTGCGCAGCACTGGGATGGGGGCCATTTTGTGGAGGAAGAGGAAGGAGACAAATTGCAAATATATGAGGGTCTAGATGTACACATATGTACACAAACTGGTGCAGGTACTGGCGCATATGTTTTCCTGTTAACTGCTACAGTTAGGAGATGGAACAAGGTTTGAGGTTGTGACACGGCCACAGCTCTTCTCTGTCCTGGCCACACAGTGGTAGACTGAACTGCCCACTGACGTCAGGACAGCAGAGGCGCTGCCCATATTTCACCATAAGCTCAAAACTCACCTCTTCAAGAAGTACTACCAGGATTGTCCCGCTTACTACCAGGATTGTCCCGCACCTATTGTATTTTTTGTTATTTACTTTTCCACTTTACCTTAATCAAATATCAAATTAAACTTTATTTTTTATAGCGCATTTCATACACAGAGGCAACACAATGCGCTTTACAGAGAGCAATGGCGGGGTGGGCATAGGTCCCAACCCTACATATTCCAGAGGGAAACAAAAAAACAGCTTCACCCAGGGGCCAGAAAAGTGAGCTGTAAAAATTCTTCCCTGACCTCTCTCAACTAGACGATCGAGCAACTCCTGGAAAATGTTTGTCTATTGGCTAAGAACATATACAGAGCAGTAAACATGGGCTAAATACTTCATAAGAGAGACATGACTAACAGTAGAGTGCACAAATAGTTACAGAGAACTTGCCTACATGGTACAGTAGGCCATTATGTGTTAGCTATCCCTGTGGTCTCTAATATGATATTTCTGGGACCTGCTACAGGGTGGCCTGCAGGAGACAGGGGGAGTCCACAGGCCCTGTATAGAGTATAAGAGGGAGAGACACTAGGGAGGAGGACAGGGTTAGTGGCTGTAATGGACATCCACAGCAGACACGGGGGTATCTATCGGACTCAGGGTGGTCTGCGGGTGACAGTGGGGCATCCACTGGACCTGGTTAGAAGATAGGAGGGAGAGAGAGAGACACTAGGGAGAGGGGAGGAAGAACAGGGTTAGTAGCATGCAGAGCCATACAAGCAACACAGATATTAAAACAGAACATGCCAGTTGCAGGGCAACCAGCATCTGTATACATATCTAGATATACACACAGTGCATAACAGGATATACACCAATGTATACAGAGGATTCACAAGCAGGCTGGAGGCTGCCTTTCAGTGTCTCAGTGTCCTGGCTAGTGATTGTAGGCTAGACTGAAAAGGTACGTCTTGAGGTCGCTTTAAGATTTCCATTGTTTCAGCCCTCTGGCGAGGTGTTCCAGAGGTTGGGGTCATAGAAACTGAAAGCTGCCTCTCCATGTCTCTTGGTCCTGGCTTTTGGAACTGTTAGGAGTTCAGTACCTGAGGACCTGGGACCTTAAGCACTGGATTATACTCTTAGGGCCAAATCCACAAAAGGATTGTGCAGCTTTTGAAGCGGCAAAACCCGTGCAAATTAGACAAAAAATAGCATCCAAACCACAAATCACACGCAAACGGTGTAAAGTATTGCAAACTGCACCGATGAGCAAATAGCTCATGTATGTAAATTAGTTAATTCGATGCAAAACTGCCCCAAATAAGCCTTGCATCTGATCTACAACGACCATGAGTTAACTGCCACACACTGTTAGAGAGGTGCAAATACTGCATTTGAAAAGCTGGTATTGACTGCAGCAGTCAGCGCGCACTCACTCCTTCTGTCTCTCCTCAGAACTTGTGAGGTTTGAATGCTATTGAATTGATAGTGGATGATATTAAGGGTGACACATACATAGAGGGGGATTTAAAAGTAAGTTCAGCCAGCTGTGATGCACAGCAACAAACAGAACTGTTATTTTCTGCAAAAAAGTGCGGTCTGTCATTTCATTATGAAACCATCTATGTCCTGAAATGTTTTTGTTCTTTTTCCAAGTTTGTTTATTGGGATTTTCAACAGCCCAACAAGGTTTCTGAAGTGCCAAATGAGCAGTTTAAGTCTCAATAATAAAGCAAATGTATGAAACGCAGAAACGGAACATGTAAAGTTCACAAGGATGCTTAAACAGTGCAGTGGGAAAAGTAACTAACTTTAGTTTAGTTTCACTAACACAGAAGAAACAAATCTAACCTAAAACAGATATATATATATATATATATATATATATATATATATATATATATATATATATAATAAAGACAAAGAAAGAACATGGCCACCACATCAAAATCAGAGCCTAATCCAAAATTCACAAGATGGAGAAAAAATAGATAAGGTTCCAAACCACAAAGATAGAATGAAGTAGTCTGACCCAGTTACATAAAGCTATTATTACTCTGGTGTAGTTGTCAACCCTAATTTCCGAGTGTATGTGAAAAAGGGACCCCACGTTTTATTACATTTATTTAGGGAACCGTTCATGGTACACTTAATCTTTTCCATTTTAACAAAGTAGAAAATGTCTTTGATGTCTTGATCCATGAGGAGTGAAAGGGAGGTGCTGGAGATTTCCACCTCAGCAAAATCAGACGTCTGACTATTAAGGTAACAAATGCCACCAAGTCTGCCTTACATTTTGGAAGCAACAGTGTGGAAGGCGGAACCCCAAATAATGCTGTAATTTCTGTTGGATCAAATTGAGTCCCAATACACTCGAAATCAAATTAAAGATTTCCAGCCAATAGGTGTGTAAAGAGGGACATGACCAAAACATATGGATATAAGTAGTAAGGACCTGCCGACACCTATCGCACATAGTGTCGACATCATTATAAATCTTAGGCAGTCTGGCTTTAGTGAAATGTATGCGGTGAATGATCTAACATTGGATCAAACCAAATCCAGCACAAACGGATGAGGAGTGAACCTGGCGCAGGATGACCCCACAACTCCTCAGAAATCTCCTCCCCTCGGTCCTCTTCCCTTTGAGTCTTTATGCTATGTAAAGAGACTGGGCGTAATGTGTGAATAAGATCGTATAGATAAGAAATCATGCCTTTCAAAAGGGGGAATGGGATGAGGAAAGAATCAATAGGTGAGATTGCGAGATATGACATATGCGATATATGACATATGCGATATACGACATATGCGATAGCAAGTGATCCAATCGGCACCGCGAATAAGAGGACTCATGGGACAGCCCTGCCGGGTAGAGCGATACAAGGGAACATGTGCAGAGTGTGTATTATTAGTTCTGACTGAAGCCGTAGGGGAAGAGTAAAGCAGCTTAACCCAGGAAATGAACTTCAGACCAAAACCAAACTTCTCCAGTGTGTAAAAAAGATATTTTCACTCCACTCGGTCAAAGGCCTTCTCTGCATCTGGCGAGATCAGAGCCTCTGGAGCAGAGGAGGTGGAGGGATTATATACTACATTAAAGAGCCGTCTAAGGCATGGGTTCCCAAACTCCATCAATGTGGGCCTCCCCTCTGAAAACAGTGACACACCCGCGCCCCCCCCAACCCCCCAAATTTGTCCATAAAAAAAAGACCTTTAAAATCATGTTTCATTCATAAAAACCATAGAAAATTCTAAAATAAAAAACATATTTTTCCTTCTTTTTTTTCTAACCATCCCTCCGCGCCTCCCCTGAATTTCTTTGGGGCCCCCCAGGGGAGGCCCGCCTCACAGTTTGGGAACCCATGGTCTAAGGTATAAAAAAAAGTATCTACTTCAGATAAAACCAGATAAAACCAGTTTGATCAGAGGAAAACTTTCTCCTAGCGCTTTGCTAGTAGCTTAGATAAGAGCTTTCCATCCAACAGATAAAAGGCTTATAGGACGGTAACTTGAACAAGATAGATGGTCCTTGTTCTTTTTTCAATGAGATTGAGGCCAGATTAAGAGTTTGGGATAGTTTAAGAAAAGTAAATGATTCATTAAACATCTCAAATAAAATTGGCGCTAACTTATCGAAAAAGCTTTTGTAGAACTCAATCAGGAAACGGTCCAGACCTGGACACTTTCCCGATTGCATGGAGAAGGCTGCTCCCCGAAGTTCCTCTACTCAACTATCGAAAGAAAATGAATCAGTATGTAGCTCCGAGGTATAAAAGGAGAAATAAAACTGCTCAAATTGGTCATGCGTTTTTTCAGGATCTGTTGTTACACCTGACGGAGTCTGAATTTGTGGAATCGGATGAGAATTGGCAGCCTGCTCAGGGCTGTACATTGCGACATATATGTTGCACGTGCTATGGGCTGCAACATGGGCTCAACAAGGATATATACTGTACAAGTGTGACAAGAAAAAACTATACAACAGATTAAAAACATACAAAACTTCTATGGCAAAAAAAAATTCACAGGAATGGAGAATAATCTATTTCTTCATTTAATCCAGGAAACACCATAGCATTGAGTTTAAAAATCCAAAAGGTTTCTCTTTGGAGGAGCAATTTCAGCCTGTCACCTCCTCTGTGAGAACTGGGAATCACTTCTATGACCACGGCTTTGAGAGAACTGGGGCTGCTATGGCCAGCCTGTAGATAATGCTTGGCCATGGGGTACTGGTCATTGGTAGTTCAGATGGCATAAACATGCTCTGATAACCTGTCACTCAAACTGCGCTTTGTGCGACCCACATAAAAACAGCCACACCTACACTACAACCTGTAAACAACATATGTGGTGTTGCAGTTTGAAAATGATTTTAACTTATATCTAAGACCACCCATGTCAGTAAAGTCCTTGTTTTTTTGGATTGATCAAGAAGGCTGGGGTTGATATCCCCGTTGTTGAAACCTCTGATGCATCTCACTGGCCTTTTCCTCAAAATCCTCTTCCCTGTCACAGATGCGCCACAGTCTTTGGAACTGTCTAAACCGTATGTTTCTGATGAAGCTGGAGGGGTGGAAGCTGTCCGCTCTAAGGGTGGTGTTCTTTCTATAGATTGTGGTATGAAGTGACCCATTGTCATACTCAATTTGATATTCTCATTGAGGGAGTTGACATACTTGTGGAACAGTAACAGTTCTTCTTCTGACCCCAAAAAGAACAGTAAAATATCATTAATGTATCTGCCATACCATTTAATCTGATCATGGGTTTGCAGAGCTGAGTATGAAATTCTCTTCCCACAGTCCCAGATAGAGATTTGCATAATTGGATGCGAAAGCAAGCACCCATGGCGGTGCCTTTCTGTTGCCGGTAGAGTTTGTCCTGAAAGAGGAAAACATTGTTGTTTAAACTCCACTCTGTCAGGTGGACCGGGAAATCAATAGGGGGCATCATTTCCTCTGGCCTACTCTGAAGATAGTATTTCAACCCCTCGCGGTGGACAATATTGCTGTACAAGGATTCAATATCCATACAGACCATGTAGCATGAGCCCACATCGGTGAGATTATTTAACTTATTGAGTGTGTGGGTAGTGTTTTGGAGAAAGGAGGGTAGGTTGGATACAAAAGGCTTGATGTGGTAGTCAACATACTTGCTCTGAAATGGTATCATTGTTGCTGATAATGGGCCTTCCTGGGGGGTTGGTGGCATCCTTATGGACCTTGGGTAGCATGTAAAAAACAGCCAACCTAGGAAAGGCAGGTAGAAGGTAGTCACATTCCTGTTTAGAGATCCACCTTTCTTCCATAGCATGATCAACAATGGCTCTCAACTCACATTTCATGTTTTCCCATGGGTTGGAGGATAAAGAGGAGTAGTATTCTGTGTTCTTGTTTAGTTGTCTGTAGGCCTCCAGCTCATATTTTTCTCTCCCCCATACCACAACAGCACCTCCTTTATCAGCACTGTGAACAATCAAATTGTCATTATCAGACAACCATTTAATGGCATCATTCTCTTGTCTAGTTAAATTGCTCGTCTGAGATGTGTTCCTGTTATTGAACATCTTGTCTACATCATGGGACACTTTCTTAGTAAAGGCATTGAGACATGCATTGTTGGTCATAGGATGAAATGTAGACTTTGGTCTGAACAATGGTGTGGGAGTTGAACTACTCTCATTAGATGCTGACCTTTCGACAATGGTGTAGGAATTCTGCTTGTACCACACATTTAAGTGCAAGTTTAAAAAAAAAGAAGAATAAATCCACTTTAGTTTGAAACTGATTAGCACTGTAGGTGGGAACAAATGACAAACCTTTTGACAAAGCTGTGATGCATTCTTTGGAGAGGGGTGCATCTGAGAGGTTCATGACTGCGTCGGGTTCTGGGGGCTGGAGCACGTCCGTGGGAGAGGGGTGTATCTGAGAGGTTGGCCGTGTCGGGTCAAAAAACATTCCCTTAAGTAGACAAAGAGTTGATTGATGACTGTTCTGTACAGAATTGCGAAGGCCAGCTGTGAGGTGAAGTTCTGCTGGGTACCGGGTCATGCTGGAATAGTGGGGAATGAAATAGTGGACTCCATAGCTAAAAATGCCCTAGGTTCAGAGGAAATCGATCTGTCTATACCCCTGGGAAGAGTGGAGCTGAGGGGAATAATCAAGGAGGGAGTTATGAAAGACTGGCAGGGAATGTGGGACAGGGAGACCAAGGGGAGACACTGTTATGGTATCCATCCTTCTGTTGGAACGAGGGCCTCTCCTTTTGTGGGACCAAGGAACGACTGTTAAAATATGCAGGTTGAGGTTAGGTCACTGTGGGCTTAATCAGTCTCTTTTTATTGTGGGAAAACATTGCACAATGTTGTGTGAGTGTGTGAGCCCTAAAAAATTGAAGCATGTTTTTATGGAATGTACTCGGTAGAGAGAGCAGAGACAATCTTTTTACAGATCACTGACAGCTTTAGGAGTCTGTTAATTCTCCCTTCATTCTTTATTTGGCCTGAGTGAGAACCACCAGCTGATCACAGATACAATTCCTGCACAACACGGGACTGTGCGATAGAATATAAAGTGCTGGTGTACCTAGGTACTCAGTACAACTCCTGACCGGTGGAGGGAAGTAATATGCCCCGATGCGTCTACACTGCCGGAAACGCAACAGAAGAAGAAGAAGGTGGAGTGGGAGTGGGTAGGGGCTGGTTTGGGATTTGGCCAGAGAAATGGGAGCGCGAGTTTTAAAAGAATGCTGAAGCGGTATAATCGGGCTGGCGTTGTTTGTTTAATTCGCGGTCAGTTTAAACCAAGCCCCCAGGATTCGAAATCTAAAGTGAAGGCCTATTGAACCGCGCCATCTTGGCTAGATTTGTAGTCATTTGGCTATTTCCGGTGACTTTTGTACTTGCGCAGTTGAGCTTTTCTGTCCGACGCGCGTCCACGAAAAAGTTCACCTTTATGTGAAATGTAGACGCACGTTCTCGGCTCTCCCCGCTTTGATTTAGCAATGAAAACCGGCTTGCATATTAACCTGTTTTTGTCAAATATATCCATTGGAGAAATTATTTTTTCATCCAGGCATCTTAGTTTTAACAGGTTAAATATAACTGAAGATGTTTTGTTTGCTAGTAGATGGTATTCATTCCGTTCGCGATAACGTTACTGCAGCCAGGCTAAATTCCTCCAGGGAGCCAGTGACCGGCGAGTTGAAGAGCTTCACTCCCCGCCAGCAGGAGCTTTGGCCGCTGCTACCGCATCTCGGATAACCCGCTGAGTTCGTGGCTGCTATTTCACATTCGCCCTTGATCAATCCCAATACCGATCCATGGTAATAATGAATCAATCGTTCAGATCGGCAGTGCTGCATGCATGTTACAACATCATTGTTAGCTTTATTAACATAACCATAGCCTACATTTATCTCTCTAACGTTAGGCTATCCATCTTACACCAGTCGGCCATTCGATAGCTAGAAGCGGTCAACGCCAACGTTGACTGAAAACACCCAAACTCAGTGTATCGTTTCATCTTTATACCTCCACATCAACTCCTTTCCATTGTATGTGAATACATTCCTGTTATTCTAAAAATATCCAATTTCTGTCCATTCCTGGAAAAGGCTAATAATTGCTGTCAAATGATCACTCCAGTTTATCACCGTATCCCACTACCATTTCAACTATGCACAGGAGGTTGTCTTGTGGTCATTTTCATTAAAAAATGATTAGCCTGATCAGTTTGTTCTTATTAAGCCCTTTTTGAGCGGTGTGCTTTGACTACTCTCCTTTTTTGTGGTCATTTTCATTAACACATTTGATTAAACATCCGCACTGGCCTATGAACGGCTCAAGATTCCCCAGGCAGAACTGGTTGATGCTGCTAGGGAAAGGGATGTCTGGGGCTCGCTGCTGGAACTGCTGCCTCCGCGACCCGACCCCGGATAAGCGGATGACGATGGATGGTATTAAAAGACTTAGCCGGGACCCCGTTGATGTTAGAATTAATAGGCTACCTTTATTTGTGGTACTTGAACTTGTGTCTGCGTTTCTGGCTTGCCATCATGGATGTATTGTTCATAGGCTATGTTTATCGGATGAGATGCAGTTGTCCGGGCAGGTCGGCTAATGTGATTTACGAATGGAAATACATGCTTGGGAATATTTAGACATTTCAAACTTCCTCTGTTTAGGTGGTGCTGGGGACAGCGCAGACGGCCTGCATGGCAGTAAATTATCAAAAATGAGGCAAAATCTATCTATGAAAATAACCTCAGATTGAAACATATTTTGTGGTGAATAAGGCGATATAGGCTTAATGTGTATTTATACGGAGATAAGATTCGATTGATCAAGGGCGAATGTGAAATAGCAGCCAAGAACTCAGCGGGTTATCCGAGATGCGGTAGCAGCGGCCAAAGCTTCTGCTGGCGGGGAGTGAAGCTCTTCAACTCGCCGGTCACTGGCTCCCTGGAGGAATTTAGCCTGGCTGCAATAACGTTATCGCGAACGGAATGAATACCATCTACTAGCAAACAAAACATGTTCAGTTATATTTAACCTGTTAAAACTAAAATATCTGGATGAAAAAATAATTTCTCCAATGGATATATTTGACAAAAACAGGTTAATATGCAAGCCGGTTTTCATTGCTAAATCAAAGCGGGGAGAGCCGAGAGAGCCGGGAACGTGCGTCTACATTTCACATAAAGGTGAACTTTTTCGTGGACGCGCGTCGGACAGAAAAGCTCAACTGCGCAAGTACAAAAGTCACCGGAAGGCCAGAAAAGCACAACTGCGCAAGTACAAAAGTCACCGAAAATAGTCAAATGACTACAAATTTGCCAAGATGGCGCGGTTCAATAGGGCTTCATTGTTGATAGCGGTCAGTGAATGGAGTGGCTGTATCCAGTTCTATTAATACATCCATGGTTTAAACCCAATTGTATGCAATACAGTCGGATCGTTACCTGGTGGATTCATTGGTGTCCGGTGGATTAGGTTACAATTCCGTGTTGGAGTATTGATCCCACTTTTGCCCGTGGATTCCACCGGAGATTGCAACGCCGGCAAGGGAGACTCCCGGACCGGACTGCCTGTCCTTGACTACTAGACTGACTGACTTTCAACTCATTAGGCAGGGCAAGGCAAGGCAAGTTTATTTGTATAGCACATTTCAGCAACAAGGCAATTCAAAGTGCTTTACATGAGACATTAAAAGCATCAAGACAAAGTGTAACACATAAAAGGTAATATAAAACGAAATGCAAAAAAAGGACATTTAAAACAAAATACAGGAAAAATAAAATACAGGAATAAAAGTTACAGTGCAGTGTATGAATAAATAATTATTTGATTTAATAAAAAGCAGCAGCAAAAAGAAAAGTCTTCAGTCTTGATTTATAAGAACTGAGAGTTTCAGCAGACCTGCAGTTTTCTGGAAGTTTGTTCCAGATATGTGGAGCATAAAAACTGAATGCTGCTTCTCCATGTTTTGTTTTAACTCTGGGGACAGAAAGCAGGCCTGTGCCAGACGACCTGAGAGGTCTAGATGGTTCATAACGTAGCAGCAGATCAGAAATATATTTTGGCCCTAGACCGTTAAGTCAATTCTTTGACAGACAGGAAGCCAGTGTAAGGACCTCAGAACTGGGGTGATGTAATCCACTTTCTTATTCTTAGTGAGGACTCGAGCAGCAGCGTTCTGAATCAGCTGCAGCTGTCTGATTGATTTTTTAGAGAGACCTGTAAACACACCGTTACAGTAGTCGAGTCTACGCGATAAACGCATGGACAAGTTTTTCCAGATCCTTCTGGGACATAAATCCTTTAATCCTTGATATATTCTTCAGGTGATAGTAGGATGACTTTGTAATCGTCTTAATGTGACTGTTGAAATTCAGGTCTGAGTCCATGACTACACCAAGATTTCTGGCTTCGTTTGTGGTTTTTAGCATTACTGATTGGAGCTGAGCGCTGACTTTTAATCGTTCTTCTTTGGCTCCAAAGACAATTACTTCAGTTTTACTTTTGTTTAGTTGAAGAAAGTTCTGGCACATCCAATCGTTGATTTGTTCAATGCACTTAATCAGCGCTTGTATGGGATGTAGTCCCCTGGTGATATGCTGATATACATTTGTGTGTCGTCTGCATAGCTGTAGTAGCATATTTAGTTGTTTTCCATAATTTGAGTTAGTGGGTGCATGTAAATGTTGAACAGAAGGCCAGAATGGAGCCTTGGGGAACTCCACAGGTCATTTTTGTCTGCCCAGATTTGTAATTGACTATAGACACAAAGTAGTCCTTTCACGTAGGATTCAAACCAGTTTAGCACTGTGCCAGAAATTCCAAGCCAGTTTTCCAGTCGGCCTAGTAATATGTTGTGGTCAACCGTATCAAATGCAGTGCTGAGATCCAATAATACTAAGACTGAAATTCTGCCATTATCTGTGTTTAAATGGATGTCATTGAAGACCTTAACAAGAGCAGTCTCAGTGCTGTGGTGTGGTCGAAATCCTGACTGGAAGACATCAAAGCAATTATTTAGTGCCAGGAGGTTTTTCAGCTGTTGAAAAACTGCTTTTTCAATGATTTTACTTAAAAACGGGAGGTTTGATATGGGCCTAAAATTATTAATTTGTGAGGTGTCTAGATTATTCTTTTTGTGTGTTGGCTGTAAGCCGACACACCAAGGAGAGGGAATCCTTTTTGTCTGTGCTTCTTGCGTCTTGCGTTGTGTTGTTGACCTGCAATTCCATTGCTGCTACCACAAGAGGCAGTAGTCCCAGAACATCAAAACCAAAAGACTCCACTGACCCCTACATGCGTAGTTTCTCTCCCTATCTACGTGTGTGTACGGGGTGTGCGGGGGGGGGGGGGGGGGGGGGGGTCATTGGGAGTAATAACAATGTCGGAGAAGACCCTGTGCAAGACCCCACGGTACGCTACTGCATTATAGACAGACAGTCCTCATTACAATAGGAGTAGGACACTTCAAATCCTATAGTAATACATTTTTGTATAGGATGTGATGCACCAGTCGCACTACGCCTATGTGGTTTATTTTCAGTGATTAGACTGACTGTTGACTGGCACAGCTCTAGGTGGTGATGGAGAAATTAGCTTAATGTATTGATGCTTTTTTGTGCGTGGCTGTAAGCCAGCGCACCTAGTATAGCGTTCGTCCGGTCATCACTCCCTCCCTCCCTCCCCTCCGTTACTGCGGACAATGTTGGCCTGCATTTCTCTGTTGGCACCACAAGAGGCAGTAGTCCCAGCACACCAAAATCAAGAAGGACACCAAAATCAACCCGCCGATCTACACTGCACAAGTAGAGTAGTGGTGAGAGCATTGGACTCCCACCCTGGAGACTGGGGTTGAAGACCCGGTGGGGATGACTTTATGGGACTATACCCCAAACCTCCACATGTTCATCCTTTCACTCCAACCTTAACCCCTTGCCTTATAGATCAGATCCTGTCCCAACCCCAACCCATATTCTAACCCCAACCCACACTAGGGACTGGAAGAAGGACACCAAAACCCACCCGCATATCTCCACTGCACAAGTAGAGTAGTGGTGAGAGCATTGGACTCCCCATGAGGTAACTGGCTATCCCGCCCTTATTGTTCTGGATTAGCATTGGAAGCATTGGAACTGATGTGTCCAGGTGACAAGACCTATCTTTATTTATCAAACATTACTGCCTACCAGTCCCGCACAGAAACAAGCCAGCCAACACACATAAGCCAGGCTTGACCTGGCCTGGTTTAAGAGTGGCTTGACGACTGCAGTTTTCAGGGTTTGGGAATACCCCTGAAATAAGAGATGTGTTTACAATTTGTAGTAAATCAGAGGCCATGCAGTTAGATACATTTTTGAAAAAGCCTGTAGGCAGAATATCAAGGCAAAGGGAGGAGGATTTTAGATATTGTACAGGTATAATGTCCTCCAGGGTTTTATGGTTGATCGGATAAAATTGTGTCATGGTATTGATTTTAAGTGGACACTGGGACAACACATATCCTGTACCTGATATGGAGGCACTGACTGCTTATCTAATTTTCAGAATTTTGTCAGTGAAGAATGAGGCAAATTCATTGCAGGCCCTGATGGATAGAAGTTCAGAGGCTACTGACACAGGAGGGTTTGTTAGCCTATCGACATTGGCAAACAGAGCATGTGCATTATTATTGTTTTTGGTGATGATGTCAGAAAAGAAGGTCTGCCGTGCATTTCTTAGCTCCAGATTATAAATGCGAAGTCTCTCTTTATAGATTTCATAATGAACATATGTTTTTCGCCACCTACGTTCAGCATTTCGACACTCTATCACATGCTGAGTCAGTCCATAGTTATCAAGGACACAACACAGTTCTTTAGCCCCTCTGTCCTGGGGGGTTGTCAACATGGATGTTAAAATGACTGGGTGAAGGGGGGATGAGGGCCTGGCCCAGTGACTGTGACACTTGTGTGGGTGAAGGGGATGAGGGCCTGGCCTAGTGACTGGGTGAAGGGGATGAGGGCCTGGCCCAGTGACTGTGACACTTGTGCGGGTGAAGGGGATGAGGGCCTGCTGGCCCAGTGACTGTGACACTTGTGCGGGTGAAGGGGATGAGGGCCTGGCCTAGTGACTGGGTGAAGGGGATGAGGGCCTGGCCCAGTGACTGTGACACTTGTGCGGGTGAAGGGGAGGGGGGGCTGGCCGAGTGACTGGGACACTTGTGCGGGTGAAGGGGGGGGGGGGCCTGGCCCAGTGACTGTGACACTTGTGCGGGTGAAGGGGAGGGGGGGCTGGCGACACTGGTGGCAGTTGAGGGGAGAGAAAATAGGTGTTTGGCGGGGGTAAGTTTGGTTCTGACAGTGATCAGCTCTTTCATCTGGTCAGTGAACTCCAAGTGGGGGGAGGACGGAGAAAGAGAGGCTGGAGACGAGGGTGAGTTGGATGGGGTCTGGGGGGGTGAGGGAGGTGGATCCTCACAGGTGGGTGCCAGTGACAGGGGGAGAGTGAGAGACTCCCCCTCTTGGGGGGGTGGAAGGGGTGGATCCTCATAGGCGATTGCCAGTGAGGGGGACTATGTCTATCTCGTGAGTGCCGGTGCTTCCCTTCATTTATTATAGCACTTGACCTGGCACCCGTGACTTCTCCAGATTAATTTTGAGTTGTGCGCACTCGTATGCTTTTTTGCACAGCTGTGTCCTACCAAGGACAGGGGTTGACGAGGCACTGGATGATAATGCAGGCCAGCCAGTCTCAACACAAATCTCCGCGCGGGGCTCTGCCTGTTACCCATCCTCCCATTTCCCTGGGAAGTGATTTACTCTTTAGTTTTGGGCCAAGAGAGTTCCAGGGAGGACTACCACTTGTAGATTTATTACCCGGTACACAGCTCTCCTGTTTCTTGGTAGTCTTGTTGGTGCTATTTAGCCGTGTATTACCATGCTCTTGTCCACTGTTTTGAATCCATGGTAAGGTGGTGTCATTCCCAGTTAGTCCATTGACTTCCATGCTCACTTCTAAACAGTTAATTTTGGTTTCCAGCTCTGTAATCTTCTGCAGAAGTTTGTGGAAATCCTCTGTGGAGAAGGGGGGCATCTTGCTGCCGCGCTCACGTTATCGTGAGGAGGTAATAAAATGTTGAAATATGGCAGCAGCCAACTCTATCTACAAAAAAATCAGTCCCAGTGATTCATAAGTATCCAGGAGCCGTTGCTCATCGTTTCTTACAGAAGAAAAGCAAGAATATCAGTAGAAAAATGCAAGTGAAGGTGAGAGCAAGCAGCAAAAGCGTCTGCACTGTACGAAAGCAGGAAGCAAAGCTCATTAGTGAGGAGCCTGGTATACGTACACATACAATCACTGCAGGGTTGAAGACTGGACATTTTTCAATGAGCTGAACACTGGGTTGATTGAATGGAGTGTAAACTGAACGATTAACCCAGAGTGGATGGTGTTGATGTACTTTGCTTTGACGGCTGTCTGTAAAGAATGTATCCTTGATTATTGTTTGCCCTGAGAATTCTTTTGTGTCAAGCTGTGTTTCCAGAGGGTGTATTTTTTGGTTCATGTTGAGAGGGTTCATGAGAAGTACATAGTACCTGATACATGCATCCTTTGTAGGGTTTGACATTGACACCTCGCTGACTGACTTAGGAACAAAAAATCAAATCAAACTGCAAAGCTGACAAGCTTACAGACTTACAAGTTGGCACAGGAAACGTCAGGGAGAATGCACAGCTACAGCAAATAATGAACAAAGAACAAGAGGTGAGCTACATGTAGGCTATACTGTATTGTATATACACAGACAGGTGGAAACCAATCAAACAATCAGTGGCACAGGTCTCCTCAATCAGAGTCAGTTTAGCTATTGGGGTGGGGTTGCCAAAAACAACATCTCTGATTGGTGGAGACATTGCTGTTGCACTATAGGATTGTGGGTAGTGTATTTTTTCCTGTACAGCAGTAGTTTGAGGGGACAGAATGAGGACAGATTTCAAAATACTGTCAAAATTCAGTTTTTGAGATAAAATTCAGAAAGATTTCACACTACAATTTTTGGCATTTCTTTCATGAACGTTGGAGAATTATTAAGTATTTGCAGTAGCTGCATACAGTACTGTTTACAGTAAAACCCTGGGCTCAATTTTTTGATATTTCAAAAATATGTGATTGTTTGTGGAGGACAGTCTGAAAATGCAGTCTAGCAATTGTGGTGTCAATTGACCCAAAAATGTGGGAGGAGTAGGGTTTGATAGGTTTTACCGTTTTTGAGAAAAACAGAGTGATAGACTTCATAATTCCTGCCAGCTCAAAGCATATGGAAGTTTCTGCTCACTTGGGCCTACAGTCTGGTGGTGGTTGCAAAGTGATAGCACGTACGGCTGATTCGTTATGATTTTATAGTATTAAACTTAAGACGGTTGCTGTAGCGCCACTATCAGGACTATTGACCCACAATGCCAGTTGAGGGCATGTTGCATAGGTCTGGACCTATGTGCAAAGTTTGGTGATTTTTCATGCATGGGAAGTCAGACTTCCTAGGAAGAAGATTCACATTCAGATTATTGGGAAATACAAGCAGTTGAGGCTGCCCGGCCCCTAATAACATTCTCTTAACTTTCACCATCTATGCAAATTAACTTCTCAAGTATATATCAAAAGCTTATAATATCAGATGTCAGGGCACCATGATCTATTTGCCCCCTTGTGTTTGGTGCGCACTAATGGTGATATCTAGTACACTACCAACATACCACCACTAAAATACTACAAAAACATTTACATTCTTTTATCAGCATTTAGGATTTCTTATCATAGACTGGTGATGTCGAGGGGGTGAGAGCGTGGGCGTTTGGTGCAACATAGGCCTAAAGTCTTTGTGTCAGAGTCAGTATAACATAGGCCTAAAGTCTTTGTGTCAGAGTCAGTATAAAATTCCGAGATGTGAGTTGAGGATGTACAGTAGGCAGGTTTTCCGATGGCATCATGGGATGACTCTGCATGATCTCTACTAAATGGTAATGGGACTGCACTTATATAGCGCTTTACAAAGAAGGCCTCTCATTCACCCATTCACACACCAATAGCGTCAGCTGCCATGCAAGGTGCCAATTTGGGGTTCAATGTCACTTCGACATGTGGACAGGAGGAGCCGGGATTCGAACCGCCGACCCTACAATCACTACACAACCCGCTCTACCTCCTGAGCTACAGCCGCCCCATTACTACTACTACTACTATTACTACTACTACTACTACTACTACTACTACTACTACTACTACTACTACTACTACTACTACTACTACTACTACTACTACTACTACTACTACTACTACTACCACTACTACCATTACTACTATTACTACTACTACTACTATTACTACTACTACTACTACTACTACTACTACTACTACTACTACCACTACTACTACTACTACCACTACTACTACTACTACTATTACCTCCTGAGCTACAGCCACCCCATTAGTACTACAGTACTACTACTACTACTACTACATGTACTAATACTATCAACAGCCAGCTCTGTAAGCTCAGCTCCGATATTGGTGAAATATAAATGTATCTATATAAATGTCTCCTCTGCAGCTTGTGGCAGCCATTGTTTTCCTGAGCTTCGGGGTCGTGACCTCATTCCTGTGCCTTGTGGTGGACGGTGTCTTCATCGTCTTCGCCATGGTGAGTAACCTAATTACTGTATGCTGGTTAGGAACAGGCCAGGAAAACTAGATTGTAAGCCACAATAACCTGAAGATAGTTTGATAGGTATAATTATGAGGACCTTGAATAACAAACTAGAAAACTAATACAAAGAAGGGAAGGAAGCTCAGTACTATCTACAGTATGGGGAGGACCACTCTTGTGTGTCTAGTTTTGTAATAGCTGATAGTTGAGAAAAGTTCATTGCCTATTTGAACATTTGCAGTAGGCGCAAGCCGTGAGAGGAAGGGAAGAGCTTTTGTATTCCTCACTAGGAGTAAATATTAGGAACCGATTTTAAGGCATTTTGTTTTCCTCATACAGATTGCCGGGCCTAATCGATTATGAACAGATTTTAGGCTTTGATTTGAGCGTGGGACCTGGGTGTTTCCACGGCTACATGACAGAGGCCAGCGGATGTCCTCTCACTTAGTTTCTCACGCTTCAGCAGATCTGGGAAATAACAGCAGCGTGCTTTCTGCTGCCAATGAGGTTCATGGTCAGGGTCAGCCAATAGGTCATATGTACTGTACATTTTTATAGATAGGAGCAGGCTGAGATTGATTATGTTGTCAGATTCACATCATTATGTTTTAATGGAGTGCACGCTGCCTAAATGAAATGCAATTTGGCATTGTTATAAAAAAAAAATAGAAATATGGATGAACTTGATTGAATAGTTTCAGAACCAGTTTTACGAGCGGCAGTCTCATGCCTCTGCCCTCTCAGGACGTGCGCCCTCTGAAGGCGGGGAGGTGTCAGTTCTACACCAGCGGGAGCAGCTACATCTATGAGAACTACTATGCTGCTGTAAGTACAGAGGAAGATCAACATACACTTTAACCTTACTGTTCAATAGTGTGTAAGAATGCAAGCATGCAAGTGAGTAGGACACATCTTCAGTGCAGTATATTCTTAGGAGTTATGAGGTTTTTAGACTCGTAGAAAAGGTCATGATGTTCTCACCTAGACCCGCGGGTCAGTCTCTAAACGCTGCACTCAACTAAAGACTGAAGACATTCGTCCAGGTTTCGTTGCTAAAAGAGAGTTGGAAACAATTCGAGAGATGAACCAAAAACCTGCGTTTCAGAACCAATCAAAAAGGACGGTCCTTCCTAATGGGGCGGTGAATGTTTTGATTTCAATGTTTTGATTCTCCACTTCAGTGTCTGGGAAGGCGGATCCTTCACCTGTTGGAGATGTAGGCTGCAGCTCTGATTTCCAGCACTTGTTTTTCTGCGCTGTTCTAGTAATAGTTTTCATGTGTGTCATGACTTTCTGAGGTGGAGATCTCAAGTCTGATAGTTCTGAGCGGTATGGTCCTCGACAGGTTCCTTGTCGGGGCCTGGTAGGGTCTTGCACCATGAAGGTTCGGAGTGGGACCTGCTACTGCTGTGACCTCTATGACTGTGCCAAGTGAGCCTGACCCCGCCTCTCTCTAGCCATGTTTCCATCCACACGTTTTATATCTTGGGTTGAGAGGGGAAGGAGGGGTATGACATGGAATCTGTAATGTAGTGTTTTAATATGTAAATGCATGTTTTCATCGTATTGTACGAATGCATGTTTTATTGCATTTTTATTATATTGTTGTATGTACTGTATATGGGACTGGAGATGGAAATTAGCAAAAGCTATAATCTAGTAAAATGCATCTTCTCTCTAAGGAGACTAATGTATTTGTATGTTGTCCCTGAAATAAACTTAAAAAAATATAAAAATTGAATTAAGTTCAAATCAAATTAAAAATGCCTTATGGAAACAGTAAAATTCTATTAAAAGTCATGAAAATCGACAAAAAGTTTGTACTGTCGATCTCGTTGGATTTTCTCGTTCGATAAAAGGCTCTTAGATTTAAAGGGTTCCACATATGCTAAATTTTCACCCTCATTTCGGTTTTTGAGAGTCTTACTGATATGCCCAGTCCCAATTCCTAACACTCGCTGCTCTCTCTGTATTGCCCGTGAGCGCTTTCCCCCCCTCCCCCCTCCTATCAATTGCTTCATTTTCCGGAAGTGGTGGCCCTGACGTCATGTTTTTGAGAATTTGCATACTTCGCCCCTGATTAGCATATTTAGATTGTTGCGTAGGCCACCTTATCATTTACCTAGCCTCGCGTCTCCAGTCTGTCCTACGAGGATGGACATTAAATTTGGTAAACGGTGCCATGTCATTGGCTGTTCTCTAACAAACAAGCCTCTCCACTCCCTCCCACGCGATGAAAGAAAGGATAAGTGGTTGAATTTTATTTATAATTGTAATATTCCCGAAACCCTTCCTAAATCAGTCTTAGTGTGCGCTGCGCACTTTACTCGCGAATCGTTCATAAATCTCGGCCAGTTTGAACAAGGACTTGCAAAGTTCCTGCTTCTAAGGAACGATGCTATACCAACTGTTCGTGAAGACGCTGAAACTGTAAGTACAAAAATACCAAACTCCACGAGTTGTGCTTTGTGTGTGTGGATGGTGGCTGTTGTAGCCGGCGCGCTAACGTTAGTATTATTCTAACAGGCACTTAGATTGTTTACAGTTGGCTCGCCATTTGCTATTTTGGTAATAACGTTAGGCCTATGTGACTGATATTTTAGCCTCCTGGTTTAACTAAAAAGGCTCGGGTACATTAGCCAACAAGTTGCTGGTAAGCTATAGACCTTTTTCTGTGCAACGTCATCATCCTGTTTCGAAATTGCACTCGCATCGCTGTAATGACACCTGTCAATAGAATCGATGCATTTGATTGATGCACCTGGTGGCAACCCTAACCCTAACGGCTGGTGGTTGTCGTTTTCTGGATCGCTAGGCGGGTCAAAATCGTAAGGAACCAAATTAGCTGCCATCTTTTCAAAACAGCAAAGTGGGCGGTAACATTACCTGGCGGGAACTAATTTAAATAAATAATTAGCATACTCTGAATCATGTCAATTCAGCCTGGGTGGGGGGGGGGGGATACTAAAATAGCCCTGATAAATAAATACATGTTTATTCAGACCAAAGGACATTATAGAACACATTTTCGGGACCAAAGGTAGAGATAGAAGGTAGGTTAAATTAGCATATGTGGAACCCCGTTAAAATGAATTCCGATTTAAAGCTCTTAGATAGAAAGGCACGTTCACCGGCTTCATTCACATTAATATTTTTAGCCATCTTCACACAATTTGATTGACAAGTGGATGGAAACATGGCTTCTGTCACCTGCTTATTGTACATGGGTAGCACCTTGTATTGTCCACCTGAGAGTATGCCAGGGACTGAAGCAGCGGGCCGTGCCGCGCCCTCCTCCTCTGTCCTGTCCTGCAGTGGGGGATACCTGAACAACTACTACGAGTTTGTTGGCGTGCAGAGTTGCCAGGACGTGATGTGGCTGTACGTGCAGCTGTGGGTCCTCACCAGCCTCAACCTGGCCGCCCTCATCATGGGCATCCTAACCACGGCCGTGCTGGGCAGCGTCAAGGACCTGGTGAGACGCACACATGCACACATGCATGCATGCACACACACATGCACATGCACGCACGCACAAACATGCACACGCACACACAGGGTTGGGGAGTAACGGATTACATGTAACGCCGTTACGTAATCAGATTACAAAAAAACAGTAACTGTAATCCGTTACAGTACAATTTAAAATATGTAATCTAGATTACAGTTACATTTGCATAGTAACGGGGATTACAGGCGTGATTACAATCACCCCTCGCCTCCTCATCAGTTTTACAAAATAGCTTAAAAAAAAAAGAAAATGAAGTAGGCTAGTAATACCAATTGCGCGCAGCGCGCCAACAAGATTCCCACTGATGTGCTCGTTGGACCACAGCTGCCAGACAGACAGCGAGCAGCACGGGCATCATGGCAGAAATACCGCAATGTGCATTAAAATCCTGGAAATACCAGCATTTTTTTTATTTACCTGTCACAGAACCACAACAATATTACAGCACAGTGTACACTATGCCTCCCAGCCACCTGCCTCGACGGCCAAGGACTCAATGTCCAACCTGAAAAAACATTTGCCGGTAAGTTAACGTTAGCTAATGTCAAACGTTAGGGTAGCTAACGTTAACCTTACTTCCACTGACAGCTAAATTAGCTAGCAGTAGGCTTCTACAGTATAGCACTAATGTTCAACCAGAAAACCTCATTCGAGCTATAGCGAATGATACGATGATGATATGATATTGACACCAGCCGGCAACTGGAGGCTGAGAAACATATCCGAATTTGCGACGAGGAAGTGCGAGTTTATGCAGCGTTTTATTTAATCATTCCTAGTAGCAAATCGCAATTTGACACCTCCCAGTTATAAACGAACGCACCATTATTCAAGAGCTATAACAAACTGCCTGGGAAAACTGGTCAGTGGGTGCTTTATCCATAATATATAAGGCTGTGTGTCCACTGGCAAGATGTATAGCTGAATAGTTTAGAGCTCGCTCCGACGTTTACACCTAACGTAGCTACATTAGCAACGAGTGTCGTGTTTTGCAGACTGTAATTAACTAGCCAAGGCAAGATGACACGCACCCTAACCTCTTGGCATTAACACTTGCTCTAACTGGGCGGGCGCTGGGCAACTGCTGTTTAGCTATGTTGTCAGCTCTAGAACACAGAAAAATAATGTAGGATTTCTGGTGAAATACACAATGCATTTTATATCTGGTGAAATACACAGTACATTTTATTTAAAGTAATCCAAAAGTAACTGAAAGTAATCCCTTACTTTACTTTTAAATTGTGGTAATCGGATTACGTTACTGACTACAATTTTTCACAAGTAACTTGTAACTGTAAGGGATTACTTTTTAAAAGTAACCTTCCCAACCCTGCGCACACACATATAAACATGCACACATGTACGCATGCACACATGCACACACATGCACGCACGCACAAACATGCACACGCACACACACGCAAACATGCACGCATGCACACACACAAACACACGCACATAAACATACACGCACGCACACACACGCACACAAACATGCATGCACACACACACACATACAAACATGCATGCACACGCACACACCCACGCACATACAAACATGCATGCACTCACACATACACACGCACACAAACATACACACATGCACACACAAACATGCATGCACACACACATACACACACACACATGCACACACACGCATTTGATTCCACAAATGACATTACAACACCAAGGGATCAAATATAATAGGGATCAAATATAATAGGGATCAGATATAATAGGGATCAAATATAATAGGGATCAAATATAATAGGGATCAAATATAATAGGGACAGACAATTCCGGAATAACTTAGGATTCACACACAGCACCTTCTCCTCCACGCCACTAGGCTGCCTATATTGCCTATATTGCTCTGAAACAGAGCAATATTCACCAAGCTGTCTGGCTTTGCTCTTTCTCATGCCAGCCATGTTCAGACCACTCCTGGTGTACTTATATACATGGCCCAGGCTTCCAAATATGAGAATGCAGAGTTTACACCTGTACCCTAAATTGGTTATAATCTCAAAATATTTATCTTGGAAAGCCTGGTCCATGTACAGATTGAAAACGTATCACACTTTTAGCCTACATTACATTACAGTCATTTAGCAGACGCTTTTATCCAAAGCGACTAACAATAATTGCATTTAACGTAGGAAGAGCCAATGTACTACTACTTGCCAGAACTCACAAGTGCATCTTCTCTGTAAAACAAGTGACTAAGAGCATAATCTAGTGCTGAAGGCAATTTGCAAGAATAGCAATCTAAAGTACAGTGCAATATAATATAATACAATAAAATACAATAAGTGCTTAGGCGGGAGGATTGTTGTAGTACTTCTTGAAGAGATGAGTTTTGAGCCTGCGACGAAAGATGGGCAGCGACTCTGCTGTCCTGACATCAGTGGGCAGTTCATTCCACCACTGCGGGGCCAGGACAGAGAAGAGCCGTGACCGTGTCGATCGACCGCAGGAGCCTCGGAGTGACGGGGCAACCCGTCGCCCTGAGGTATCAGAGCGTAGCGGTCGGGAGGGGGTGTAGGGTTTGACCATGCCCTGGGGGTAGGAGGGGGCTGTTCCTTTCATTGCCCTGTAGGTTAGCGCCAGAGTTTTAAACTGGATGCGAGCCACTACAGGGAGCCAGTGTAGGGAACGGAGGAGGGAAGTTGTGTGGGAGAATTTAGGGTGGTTGAACACCAGGCGAGCAGCAGCTTTCTGGACAAGTTCCAGAGTTTTAATGGCTGACGCCGGCGCCCCAGCGAGCCTACACACATACACACACACACACACTGTATTAGTAAATCTGCAGCAGTCTTTGATTGATTTATTGATCAACTGATGAAAAATTGCTTTATTTTATGATAGTACAGATATATAATATATGTTATAAAGAATGTTATATGAATTATATGAATTATATGAATAAACAATATAAAACAAAATGAGCTAGTTATGACCAAAAATGACCAAGCTAGTTACTTCTTGCACAGCTTGTGAATGAAAGGATATCATTAAAGGGACATTTGGAGTTGGGTTGGAGTTGAACTTCCAAACCAAACATGATGTGTGGGAAAACATATGCATGCAAATAAATTGTGTACCCAATATCGTGTATCGTATCGTGAGATTAGTGTATCATCACACCCCTAGTGAATACTGTCTGATCTCTAATTCCCCCTTAGCAGTTGTAGTATAGGCCTACCCACTTCTTTATCCATGGACCCACAGTAGACCCACTTCTTTATCCATGGACCCACAGTATACCCACTTCTTTATCCATGGACCCACAGTAGACCCACGTCTTTATCCATGGACCCACAGTAGACCCACTTCTTTATCCATGGACCCACAGTAGACCCACGTCTTTATCCATGGACCCACAGTATACCCACTTCTTTATCCATGGACCCACAGTAGACCCACTTCTTTATCCATGGACCCACAGTATACCCACTTCTTTATCCATGGACCCACAGTAGACCCACGTCTTTATCCATGGACCCACAGTAGACCCACGTCTTTATCCATGGACCCACAGTAGACCCACTTCTTTATCCATTTTACATATTTAGGCTTGATTATCAATTCCACTAGACATGTTGGCCTGGCTGTGACTGAGCTGAAAGAGAAGGGAATGTTGAGACAGAATCCCACTACACTGTGAGGAATATAAAGATTTGAGAGAGAATTTCTTTGATAAAATAAATAATATATATCCTGAGTTTATTAATTTCCCTGATCCTCAGAAACTGCCATACCTATGTGAAGAGAAAAGTCAGTGTGGAGTATTCAAACTATCATGTAATCTGTTCTGGTTTGTGGAACTTATATTTCTGTCTGTGAGTCGACAGGTGGAGTAACACTCAGTAAGATCCGGCTAGAACATATAATAATATAGGTCCCCAAACCAGAACGGATTACACGATAGTTTGAATTCAAATCGGATGCTAAATAGACACAAAAGAATCCTGAGAGACTTTTCTCATATTTAATTTGTTTTTGGGTGTGCTTTGAGTGTTTGGGGGTGTTTTTTGGACAGGCTAATGTGACTTAATAGGGTTGCACTAGCATTAGCCACCAGTGGAAATTGAAATGACCCAAAGCTATCTACAGCATGGAATTAACTGAAAATGATCTCCATCAGTCAAAAACATCATAGGTACGTCGAAAATGAGGCCACAGTTTAAAGGACACAGCAAATGCAAAACGCCCTTTTTCAGTGTTTTTGCATATACATTTGAGTCTCTGATGGCCCTATGTCCACATGTCGAAGTGTCCTTGAGCAAGACACCTAACCCCAAATTGCTCCCAATGAGTAGGTTAGCACCTTGCATGGCAGCTACCGCCATTGGTGTGTGAATGTGTGTGTGAATGGGTGAATGAGAGGCTATTGTAAAGCGCTTTGAGTGCCGCTAAGGTGGAAAAGCGCTATATAAGTGCAGTCCATTTACCATTTACCATTTACCCTACTAATACACAAACGATCAGGTAAGACAACCCATTCATTTTGTTGTGGTTGGCGAAATGCAGAAAACCCAGCTCCCAGCAGGCGACTCAATTCGATCTATGCTTCTGACGTCAGAAGCTTAGACTCATTATAATAATCCCGCCCTCGTTTGAATATCTCCGTCTACCTGCCTCACCTGGCTATAAAGGTTCGCAGTGTTGCTGGCCTCGCAAGCTAGCATAATGTCTGCATACCTTAAATGCTCTGTTCTTAGGTGTAATAACCAGCATAAATTGCTACATCGTCTCCCAACCTCAGTGGACAGAGGAGCTGAGTGGATTAAGTTTAATTTTGATGGTGACGTACCCTCTCAAGTTCCTAAAAGGCTGTTGGTCTGTGCTCACCATTTTTTGCCAGATTGCTTTGTCAACCCGGGTCAGTACAATGCAGCATTTTCAAGTCATCTCAACCTGGATGATAAAGCTATAACTACTGTCCGCGGAAATCATGCAAGAAGTGTAAGTAATTGTGCTGTTTATCTTTGTCTAGGCTATAGCCTAGTACTAATGCTAGCTAGCTAACAACTACACGTTAGCCTCACCCCAGATGCATGTGAAGTTAGTGAAGGACATTGGTAGGCTTATCGTTGATCTAGCGGTTAGTAAAATTGATCAAATGTTTAGATGTGGACATCATCGGATTCCCCTCGGCCAACAGAATCTAGCTTTCATTGTTTGGAGTCAAATGGTGTAACGTTAGCCTGGTATCGAGCTAGCTAGGCTAACTGTGTGCAGATCATGAGAGCACACCAGTGGCGGCTGGTGACTCAAAAAACTGAGGAGGACAGGAGGAAGAAAGGCGAACTGCCCATGGGCGCACTTTCCCTCAGTCAGCTATTATTTGAAATATCAGCTTTAAAGTGGATTTACAGTCAATTTTAGCATATGAAAAACTGAATTACACTTTCTTTAACTACATGCAGAATTTATTTATCATATTCATGATAAAATATTACACAACAACAATAAAATTATTGAAAGCAATAGTTGTTGTAATGGATTGTACTCTTCTCTAAAGAGAAAATAATTGATATTGGTGAGGTGCTGGAGAGGTTAGCTGATATATGAAAAATGTTTTTGATTAGGGGACACTGAGGTGTGCTGGCTCTCAAACAGTTTGTTGGCAAATAGATTTGACAAATGGACAATGGAATTCGTTTCACAGCAAATGCAGTATCCAACAGTTCGCTCATGGCTAGCTAGCAATGGTACAGCTATAGGATTAGCTCATTTCGGTTGCTGTCAAAGCTGCCACTCTTATGTTGCTATAGCCTACAATTATCAGAACAATATGAACATTCAGTTGAAGGTTTTCCATCCACCCATCCATCACTGGATGAGGAATAAGCACCGCAAAGCGATCAATTCTCATGGAAGCAGGAGCCAGGCTGTGGATTTCTCCGATACGGTGTTGCAACCCAGTCTCTAGATATGTTTTGGACGAGTTGCCGACAGTTTGCACCTCCAGCCAATCTGCGTGCCTGCCTATGCCGTAGCCTGACGTGCACCTCGTAGCCCCCGTACAGTAGCTAATGTTACTGCCTAATAGCCAGCCAGTGGAACTGTCGTGTTCAGACGGCTCTAGCTCAAAAAATATTTATGTCAGCTTAGATATTTAGATGGCTAGAATCAAGACAAATAGACGAACAGTTTGATGTATAATATGTCACATAATACTTTCGTATGTATTATATTATGGAGCTACGAACACACAAAAAGTCTCCAATGGCACAGGGAAGAGAAACACAGACATCAACGCCAACTCAATCGGCCTTCACTGTGGTAAATCTGGAATCTTGAATGTGATTGGACTAACAAAATGTCAATATCTGATATCTGACCTGTTCAGACAGGGCCGGAGTACTAGCCTCCCTTGCGGTAATTTTTCAGCGTTTTGGCCAATCACAAATTAGCAAGAACAAAAGGCATTACATTGATTTAATAGAAAAGAACCCGCCCTAAGGGAAGCTAGCCTCCCTTCCATAGATATCTATGGAAGCTCCAGCTACATGTTATAGATGTGTGAATTAAAAATCTTACTTGGTTTAATTTAACCAAACTCCTGGATAGGGGTTGGACCCTGTTCTTCTCCGGAGTTGCTCACGGTATGAGGCGTAAGGCAGGTGTGGCTATACTAGCTAGCCCCCAGCTGAGCGCCTCTGTGCTGGAGTTCACCCCAGTGGACGAGAGGATCGCCTCCCTGCACCCAAGCGTGTAGTGAGGGTGAACTGGGAACGTCTGGAGGAAGAGCCTGTCCGGAGAGATTTCAATTGCCACCTCCGGCAGAGCTTCTCAGGCATCCCTGTGGAGGTTGGGGACATCGAGCATGAGTGGTCGGTGTTCAAAGCCTCCATTGCTGAAGCTGCGGCTGGGAGCTGTGGCCTGAGGGCCATAGGTACCTCAAGTGGCGGTAACCCTCGGACACCGTGGTGGACAGCGGTGGTCAGGGAAGCCGTCCGACTGAAGAAGGAGGCCTTCCGGGATATGTTAGCCCGGGAGACCCCAGAAGCAGTTGCAGGGTATCGACTGGCCCGGAGGACTGCGGCTTCGGCTGTGACTAAGGCAAAGCAGCGGGTGTGGGAGGAGTTCGGAGAAACCATGGAGAAGGACTTTCGGTCGGCACCAAAGTGTTTCTGGAAGACCATCAGACACCTCAGGAAGGGAAAGCGGGGGACCATCCAAGCTGTATACAGCAAGGAGGGGACACTGCTGACCTCAACTGAGGAGGTTGTTGAGCGTTGGAAGGAGCACTTTGAGGAACTCCTGAACCCGAGTTATCCACCCTCTACGATCGAGGCAGAGCCGGAAGATGATGGGGGGTCGTCAATTTCCTTGGAGAAGGTCACTGAGGTAGTCAAACAACTCCAAAGTGGCAGAGCCCCAGGGACTGATGAGATCCGTCCAGAAATGCTGAAGGCGCTGGGTGTAGAGGGGCTGTCTTGGTTGACACGCCTCTTTAACATTGCGTGGAAGTCTGGGTCAGTGCCAAAGGAGTGGCAGACTGGGGTGGTGGTCCCAATATTAAAAAAAGGGGACCAGAGGGTGTGTGCGAATTATAGAGGCATCACATTACTCAGCCTCCCAGGGAAAGTTTACTCCAAGGTGCTGGAAAGGAGGGTCCGGCCGATAGTCGAACCTCAGATCGAAGAGGAACAATGCGGATTTCGTCCTGGTCGTGGAACTACCGACCAGCTCTTCACTCGCGCAAGGATCTTGGAGGGGGCTTGGGAGTTTGCCCAACCTGTCTTCATGTGTTTTGTGGACTTGGAGAAGGCTTACGACCGGGTCCCTCGAGAGGTCTTGTGGAGGGTTATGCGGGAGTATGGGGTGAGGGGGTCCCTACTTAGGGCCATCCAATCCCTGTACACCCAGAGCGAGAGCTGTGTCCGGGTCCTCGGCAGTAAGTCGTCTTCCTTTCCGGTGGGGGTTGGCCTCCGCCAAGGCTGCGCTTTGTCACCAATCCTGTTTGTGATTTTCATGGACAGGATATCGAGGCGTAGCCGTGGGGAGGTGGGTTTGCAGTTCGGTGAGCTGGGGCTCACGTCGCTGCTTTTTGCAGATGATGTGGTCCTGATGGCATCATCTGCCTGCGACCTCCAGCACTCTCTGGATAGGTTCGCAACTGAGTGTGAAGCGGCTGGGATGAGAATCAGCACTTCTAAATCTGAGGCCATGGTTCTCAGCAGGAAACCGGTGGCCTGTCCACTCCGAGTAGGAAATGAGTCCTTACCCCAAGTAAAGGAGTTCAAGTATCTGGGGGTCTTGTTCACGAGTGAGGGAACCATGGAGAGGGAGTTTGGCCGGAGAATCGGAGCAGCTGGTGCGGTTCTGCAGTCGCTTTACTGCACTGGTTGATGCTGCTAGGGAAAGGGATGTCTGGGGCCCCCTGCTGGAGCTGCTGCCTCCGCGACCCGACCCCGGATAAGCGGATGAAGATGGATGGATGGATGGTTTAATTTAGATTTCAAAGAACACGCTGAGTGGTCGGTCAAGCTGGTTTCAGACAAAGACAATAAGTTTATTCTATGTTACGATTTGCAAAAAGGACTGCATGCACAGGAAGTGAATCCAGGCAAGAGTGAGTGACTGGGCAACGAAAGCGATAGTTTATAACGTGAAAAAGGAAGTGACACAGTTTCACGATGAAGAGGACAGGGAAGTGATGTCACACAGGAACAATTTGTAGTTTTAACAGACTGATTCTAGAGGAACAAACTACAAAGTTAGTTTGTAGGTCAACAGGAAAACAAAAACAGAACAGTCAAGTAGGAAAACAAAACACATTGGTGAGACTTGAATTTAATTTAATTTAAATATCCACAACTATAAAAAATGAATGAATCAACAATGTGGATAATCAAATTATGAAATAGTATAATAAAATCAAACGATTTGGTAAAAACCTAATTCTACACATATGGAAAGGAAGTAACCCATCTTTAATAATAAAGATGAACAAACTCAAGGTTATTTAACAAACTCAAGATTTTCTTTCCACATGCAAACCATGTACCAAAACTCCTCACAAAATTTGGCATAAGCAAGGTAAAAAGATAACATGATTACTAATCTAATACACATTTCATACAGTATATTCATGACTGAGTGGGAAAAAAACTCTTTCTTTATTTTAGAGGAAAACCCTTAAATTCAAATTAGAAACATCAGATTATGTATCAAAATATTCCAAATCCCCAATGTCAATGGCACAGACTTCATTAAGGTCTTGAATTGAATTAATATTAAATTTAACTTTTTCTATAATCATTAAGGCAGCATAGGCATATCTGTAACAGCAGTTAAACATACACTTAAGAATATTTAAAAAATAATAATGATGAAAATAACCATAGATTTGAGAATATCCAGGACTTGAAAAAGCATTCCATTAAGGAACATTATTTAAGATCTGAATACCTTTCTTGTTTGCTTCATGGAACTCAATGTAGCAGTTGGATCTGAACTAAACGAACAGCAGATATAGCCAGTGTTTTATCTCTAAGGGAAGTCTATTTTGTAGCACAATCTTTTTCATGTAATTTACTTCTTTAGCCAAGGCTGAAATTACTTTGTATGATGCGTTCGTGTCTTTGCAAGACAGTTGAGAGAAAGAATATACCGGAAACAAATTGAAAATTTGAGATAGCTCTATGGTGTCTAGAGTTTGATTGCTGATGAATTACCTGCATTTGAGTGTGATCACGCTTCTGAATCATGGGAATTAAATGAGCAAGATAACATCCATATTACACTGTTGCAATTTAAAGTTGAATAAGCAGTTTCCCTACAGATCAAAAATATGCCATTTGGAATGGCTCTCTGAACCTTAATTTCACATCTCATAAATAGGCTTAGATCATTAATTTGTCCTAATCTGTGTGTTTATCTGAAAATCTCAATACATGCTGTGACATATTGAAGAGGTCACTTCAAATTGTTTAACTCGCTTTTGAAGTTCAGCCCTATGGGTGCAATTCTGTTAGGCTTTAACGATGCAATCGACAATTTTTTCCCCCCAGAAATAATAGAATTCCTCTAAGGAACTGTGGTACAAGCTAACCTAGTATTCAGTGTATGATTTGTTTCTTTCCTTCGTTCAATTGCTTCAGTTTCAGGATTAAGAGGACAGGGAAGTGATGTCACACAGGAACAATTTGTAGTTTTAACAGACTGATTCTAGAGGAACGAACTACAAAGTTAGAACAACAGTCAAGTAGGAAAACAAAACACATTGGTGAGACTTGAATTTCATTCACAGAAGTCACTGTTGGAGCTTTAGAATTTAAATAATGGGTTTTTATCCATAGGGAAAACCTGCTTTATTAACACAACTGCGATAATATTAATTATGAATAAATAAATTCATATATTTATATTTTAATCCCTCTCTTCTCTCCAAAAACTGAGGAGGACTGTCCTCCCCTGCCTCAATGGACAAGCCTCCTCTGGAGTACACGATATTATCAAGTCTGGGAGAGAGGACAATGTAATTAGGGGCCAGGCAGCGTAGCTGCCGGAACCCTATTGTATTTGCCTATATTATTAATATTACTATTATTATTATTATTCTCCATCTTCCACTGAAGTCTGACTTCCCGTGGCCCAAAAATCACCAAAATTTGCACATAGCTCCAGTACTATACCCAAAGTCCTCAACCTGCATTGTAGGTCAATAAACCTGAAGGTGGCGCTACAGCAACAGTCTAAAGTTTAAAACTTTAAAAAATCATAACATCCATCGTCCATCACTCTGATTTCTTCATAACCTGTAAAACCTATCAAACCTATCTCCTCCCACATTTTTTGTTCAATTGACACCAAAATTGATCTACTGTATCTTCAGACTGTCCTTACCAAACGATCCTCACAGATTTTTGAAATATGAAAAATAGAGCCCACAGCACATCAAAAAGTTTTACTGTTAACAGTTCTGTATATAGTTCCTATTAATTCTTGCCAAATCAATGTCTGATCATCCTATTAAAAAGTGACAACATTGGCCACATATCCAAGATGTAGTATGATTTTTTTCAGAATTTTATCTAAAAAATTCGAGCTTACAATGCATCAAAATGTTTTACAAATGTTTTACGATACGAATGTACAAAATTAACATTGGAATGTCAACTTTCTTGTTGTCCTCCTATTCGCTCGCTTATTGCTCCTAAACTTGTCGGAAATTGCCTGGCCCCGCCTCATCGCTGCGTAGCAGCTTTAATTTCTTCTTCTTCTTCTGCCATTGGAGTCTATGGCAGCCCATAGAACCGTATGGTAGAAAGTTATGAAATTTGGCATACTGATTCGGCACAGTCCCATGACCCCTCTCACCAAGTCCCATGTCCTCAGCTCCAACACTCTAGTGCCACCAATGTGTCAAAGTTGGCAATGCATTTATGCTCGCAACTTTTGACCCGTAAGTCCAATTTTCAAAGTCAAGGTGCCATATGATTCCTTGGTTCAAGCCGAGTTAAACCAACCCTATTATGTCTTGCATACCATATTGGATTGTCCGCCATTTTGGACTTGGTGAAAAACACTTAAAATGCTACTCCTCCTACAGATTTTCACCAATCTGTAAAAAACTTAATACACATAATCTGTAGACCAATGTCTACAAAAGATTGATTTGAATTGTTGATATTCCAATGCGTTTGCTTATGGCAGCCAATTGAATTTGCCGACAAATCCGCCAAACAGGAAGTTGGGGCATATCGCAGAAATGCTTTAATGTATCAAAAGCACATTTAGCAGACTGGTTAGGGACCCTCCCGTGACCTCTGTCACCAAGTCACATGTTGACAAGTTGAGCACTCTAGCGCCACCAACGTGTCAAAGTTGGAGACACGTTTATGCTTGTAACTTTTGAACCGTATGTTCGATTTTCATGATTCAGGGATCATTGGAGTCATTGGAGTTAGGCCGTGTTCAAAACATACCATGGTTTCATTATTTTTTCATTCTCTTGATTGCAGAATGCAAGTTACACATTTGATGTTCTACACAATTTCACAGATTTTAGAGTGGGGACAGATGCACTTTGGAAAAATTTCACCTTTTCTAAACTGCCATCCCTCTTCCAATTTGCACAGCTTATACACATATTATATATCAAAATGTTCACATGACTCTTGGGATTTGTAAAATCCAAAAAGCTAAGCTCTAAGTATAAGTTTTTGCCGTGTGACAGTTTGAATGATGACTCCCCCCCCTCCATTGAAACTAATGGAGCCACACTCTTAACTTGAAGCAGAAAATGACTGAATCAATGTTGTGTTTCTAACTGGTCACCTCTCCTACATTTTTGAAGACAGAAGGACAAATTATACCTCGAAATGTTTGTGTGATTGTCTGGATTCTATAGAAGTAAATAGTTACACTCTGCTATGTATACTTTTCGCCGTGTGCCAATTTAAATGATGACACCCCCCCTCTCACTCAACCGAGAGGAAGCGACCCTTCCAGTTGACATTAGGGACTTTAAGCAACGACCGCTACGACGGGCCGCTACGGTGACCGGAAATGGATCAGTGCTCGATAGATAAACCTGCCTGCCGTAGCAGCTGATTCTACAACGGCAAAACCCTGTTTCGCGTAGTGGCTACAATGCCTCGGAGACGCTTCGCCGTAGGGAACGGTCAGCTGTTTGCTTAACGATTTTGACCACTACGGCGATAGCGTCATAGCAGATCTATTTCCGGCCACTGTAGCAGTCCTGAAAACCGTTGTTGCTTAAAGGACAATGCTCGTTTTTGACAACCTGGATCTTATTTACGACATATTATAAGACGTTTGACTCACCGAGATCACTTTGGTGTAGTTCGGAGGCATGTAGAAGAAATAGAACGTCTTTTGAAACGAAATAGCTTCCTCACTTGCTCCAGCACAGCGTGCAATCGTTGCTCCAGCACGCTGTGCGCATGCGTGCTGGAGCAAGTGAGGAAGCTATTTCGTGTCTAAAGACGTTTCTAAAGATCATATTACAGAGGCATGTGAAAACCAAAACAGGCATATGCTCTATGTAAGCACAACTAGCGATTCATCAAGACAGATTGATGAAAACAACCGTTTCGCGGCAGAAAATAGATTTTTAGAAACTGCATTTTAAGTGCCCCGACCACCGCCATTACATGGATATACTGGCTCGCGCTGGATTTTAAATTTCTTCTACAGGCCTCCGAACTACATCAAAGTGATCTCGGTGAGTCAAACGTCTTATAATATGTCGTAAATAAGGTCCAGGTTGTCAAAAACGAGCATTGTCCTTTAAAGTCCCTATTAATTAAGTGCTCAGGACTCAGGCTCTCATGTGGGCGGAAGGGTGGTTTGCGCACTCAGATTGGGATTCAGCTATTAGGGTTAGGGAGTTAGCGAAGGCTGACATGCCTTGTGGACTAGGGCGATTCACCTTTGCAACATCCGGGGTAGCACAGTGGATACAGTAGCGCGTTGGCCTTGCAAGCAGCAGGTACAGAGATCAAATCCCGCTCAACCATATGTGACTTTCGAAATTCTCGGGACCATCCTTGACCCTTGTCAAACACGTCTCATGTCGCCACGTCAGTCTAGCTGATTCCTTGGCTGCTTGCAGCTAAACTGCTTGGCCCCCAAATATTGCTGCTTGCAGCTATATTTGTATGTTAATTTCTTGTTTTTTGTCAATGTTGATGATTTTCTGTGCTGCTTTGACAATGTGGGTTTTTTCACCTTTCATGCCAATAAAACTTATTTTAATTTGAATAAATAACAGATTCCCAGAATTATAGCCTCTGGGGAGGTGCACGCAGCACACACACAGATGTGGGCTGATTTTAATATTTGTTTTTTTGTGGTAGTCATTCCCATGGCTTTGGGTCTGTGGAGGGTTGCTGACACAAGATTAAAAGAGTGTGATATCTGAAGTGCTGATGTGGATGATATTCATGCTCCCAGAGAATTTTATCCGACTGAGGCTTAGGTGCAACAAGAGTATTAGCATTTAGCTAATGCAGTAAATGTGTTGTGTTACAGAGGACCAGCCCTGTGATTGTGTCCTCACAGCTGTCCTTGGAGGGAGAAGGAGTGTCCTCCCCTACTGCCCCCCTTCTGATGGACACCACCACACACATCAAGCAGCAGCTCCACCCGGTCAGTCTGACGGCTACTGCCTTACTAGCTATGAACTCCTACACCTAACTGCTAGCCATGAAATCTTACATAGCCACAAACTCCTACACCTAGCCACTAGCCAATAACTCCTACACTAGCCACTACCCACTAACTCCTACACCTACTGTAGCCACTAGCCATCAACTCCTACACCTAGCCATTCACTCCTACACTTAGCCACTAGCTATTAACTCCTACACCTAGCTACTAGCTATTAACTCCTACACTTAGCCACTAGCTATTAACTCCTACCTGGGGGGCGAAGCAAACACCTTCTTGTGGTGCCCCCCATCAGTAGCTGTGATCAACCACGATACACAATGCAAAGTCTGCCGACTGAGGGCCACCACCCGGGCTGGTATTCGGCTGCCACAGGTGGCGAGAGCAGCCGGCTCCCTGCCCAGAATTCTGCAGCTGAACTCCCAAGGGCTCACCCCCAGTAAAATCAACCTGGCTTGGACCACCAAGGCCTCCAGGAGACCCACTACATAACAGCAGATAAGCTAGTTCTTCCAAATTTTGCTCTAGCCGGGTCTACCCTAAGCAGGAAGCATGGCCTCGCTACGTTCGTCCATCAAAGGTTGAACTGGACTCTCGTCAACCAATCCCCAACTGGCTCGGAGATTCAGTGGTTGTGCGTGGACGTTGGCAGCTTTAAATTTGTAAACGTCTACAAGCCTCCGCCCTCGCGAATCACACCAGTGCATCTCCCAGTCTTCCCTCACCCCTGCCTCTATTCTGGTGACTTCAACTGCCAGCACGAGGACTGGGGGTACAGCACCAATACATCTGACGGAGAAAACCTGGCTGCCTGGGCAGCTAACAACAGCCTGGCCCTGTTGTATGATCCCAAGTGCGCAGCCAGCTTTGTCTCAGGTCGCTGGAAAACTGGGACGAATCCTGACTTGGCATTCGTGAGCGTCAGCGTTGACAACTGGCTCCCTGATAGATGCCTACTAGGAAAGTTCCCGCGGTCCCAACATCGACCATTGCTGATTACCATGCCTGAACTCGTGGACCACATCCCGAGCTAGCCGGTAAAGCGATGGAACTTCCGAAAGGCCAACTGGAAACGCTACCGCCTCCTTGCCCATAGATCCAAGAGGTGCCTTCCACTGCCTAACACCAAAGAAAACGTGGACGAGGCGTACCGGGAACTCTGCGGCATTCTGGTGAGAGCGGCCAAAAATGTGTTGGGATGCGGAGTGTGAGAGTCTCTACTGTGCCTTCCTCCGGGCACCCCCAGGAGCTGAGTCATACAGACTTGCTCAGACTCAGCCAAAGAAGACAAGAGCGCTGGGAAGAGGCCATTAACTCCATCGACTTCTTACACTCCAGCCGCAAGGCATGGAGCATCCTTAACAACCTCACTGGTAGGTCTAGACACCCCCCCGTCACTGCCCCATCTCTGCATTACAATTAGTGAAAAGTGGGACATACGAGGGCAAAGGCCGCGAATCGTCACGGCTCGTGGCAAAAGAAGTGTCTGACCTCTGGAAGGCCACAACTCCCAGCGGCGGTAACATCTCCAGTGAATTCACACCGGAGGAGTTCTCTGCTGCCCTCCAGCATGTTAAGCCAGGGAAAGCTCCGGGGCCTGATTCTATCTGCCCCGAGCTTATAATCCATGCCGCGCCTGCCTTGAAGTCCTGGTTAAGAGTGTTCCTCTCTTCCTGCTTGCGCCAACTGAAGATCCCCAAAATCTGGAGAAGAGCCCTAGTTGTTGCGATCCCTAAGCCGAACAAGCCTGAGAGGGACCCCAAGAGTTACCACCCCATCTCTCTGTTATGTATCCCCTTCAAGATCCTCGAGCGTCTCATCTATGTCGAACCAGTCATCGACCCGCTGCTCCCACAGGAGCAGGCCGGGTTCCGACGCAGGAGATCGACTGTATATCAAGTCACTTTGATGACTCAAGACATCGAGGACAGCTTTTCGTCTAAAAAGAATGCCGGAGCCGTCTTTATAGACCTGACGGCTGCCTACGACACCGTATGGCACCGCGGCCTCACCTGCAAGATGCTCCGTCTGCTGCCGGACAGGCACATGGTCAGCATGATCATGGAGCTTGTCCGAAACCGCAGTTTCATCCTCACCACCGGTAGCGGACAGCGAAGCAGGTTGCGACGCCTTAAGAACGCCGTCCCCCAGGGATCTGTCCTGGCCCCCCTCCTTTATAACATCTACACCTACGACCTGCCGACCACAGTCTCCAGGAAGTATGCCTATGCAGACGACCTTGCGCTGGTGTACTCAGCTGGAGACTGGCGGGTCGTGGAGGAGACACTGAACCAGGACATGCAGACACTAGCAACATACCTCCGGAACTGGAGATTGAAGCTCAGTGAGGCAAAGACGGTGTCGGTGGCCTTCCACCTTAACAAGGAAGCCAAACGTGAGCTCCGAGTGCACACCGACGGTACACTCCTGCCATACAGCGCCGAACCAACCTATCTCGGTGTGACATTTGACAGGTTGCTCACATTGCGCTGACACCTTGAGTCACTGTGCAATAAGTTAACAGCTCGTGTGGCGTTGATGAGGCGACTGGTCCAATCACGCTGGGGTGCCAGCGCAAAAACACTGCGTATGGCAGCCCTAGCCCTGGTCTACTCAACCAGTGAATATTGTTCACCGGTCTGGTGTCGCAGCGCTCACACCCGCCTCATCGACCCTCCTATCAACGAAGCCTTGTGCATCGTGATAGGATGCCTGTGTCCCACTCCTGTGGACAACCTTCCCATTCTCGCAGGCATCCAGCCCGCTGGCCTCACAGGAACCACAGCACGTCTCGTCTGCCGGGCCGTGGAGCCTAACGACCTCCTCCACGACAGGCTCACTGCAACAGCGGTGCCCCCCCGCCGTCTCAAGTCGAGACACCCTTTTGTGCCTGCCGCACAGGATCTCCTGCAGCAATGCAGAGATCTTAACATCAGCAAGGCAGGATGGGCGGACCACATATGGCGTGCGGAGTGGGAGGCAAACACCTCCAGACTCCGTGATTTCATCCCAGCTGCCGGTCCTTCCCCTCCCGGGATGGACTTACCCAGACCGGCGTTGTTTGAGGCTTAATCGCCTCCGGACCGGCGCCGGACGCTTCCGCTCATCGATGCACAGATGGGGCTTGGTAACCTGTGCTGCGTGAGACTGTGGCGCTGAGGAACAAACCGCAGACCATGTCATCCAGTACTGTCCGACATACCTGACACCCAACGGAATGCATGGCCTGATGGTTTTGGATGACGAAACTGTGACATGGCTCCTGGAGGTGTGCCTGGATATATAGCCGGGGTGACCGCTCACCCAGGCTCGGGGTGGTAAAAGGATAGCCCCCCGGCCCCGAGCCTGGGTGGAGTGGACAACAACCAACCCAAATGAAGAAGAACTCCTACACCTAGCCACTAACTCCTACACCTGGCCACTAACTCCTACACTTAGCCACTAATTCCTACACCTAGCCACTAACTCCTACACTAGCCACTAACTCCTACACCTACTGTAGCCACTAGTCATCAACTCCTACACCTAGACATTAACTCCAACACTTAGCAACTAGCTATTAACTCCTACACCTACGTAGCTACTAACTCCTACACCTAGCCACTAACTTCTCCATCTACAGTAGCCACTAGTCATCAACTCCTACACCTAGACATTAACTCCAACACTTAGCAACTAGCTATTAACTCCTACACCTACGTAGCTACTAACTCCTACACCTAGCCACTAACTTCTCCATCTACAGTAGCCACTAGCTATTAACTCCTACACTTAGCCACTAATTCCTACACATAGCCACTAGTTATTCACTCCCACACCTAGCCACTAGTCACTAACACCTAGCCGCTAACTCATACAATCTATTAACTCCTACACCTAGCCACTAGCCACAAACTCCTACACCTAGCCACTAACTTCTACACCTAGCCACTAACTTCTACACCTAGTCACTACACCTAGCCACTAGCACACTGGATTTGGCAAATGTTTTGTTATGCAGATTGGCTGAAGTGAGTTTGTCAAGGAATGTACTCCTGCCCACTAAAATCATTCGAGACAGGGGGAAGGCCAGACTGATCTGCAGAGAGAAACAGAATGTGAGCTTGCTAGATCAGGAAGGTCTCAAGAGGCTAGCTGTATGTGGCCTCAGAAGGCCTACAGTAGCTCCTCTCTCCCTATACCAACTCATTAAAAAGCACTGTAGCTATACACTCCTGGCTGCCAGGAGAACAGAGGGGAACCAGTGATTCTACCTCTGGCTCTTACAGAAACAGATCCTATAAAAACTACCCGACCAAAACCGCAACCCACAAAGCAGTTTGAAATGTTTGTTCCTGGCTATTATTGCATGTGGAGTCTATTTGAGATTCCATTGCAAGTGGAGTCTATTTGAGATCTGACGATTATGAACCAAACGTCGGTCTATAATTGGTCGACTGTACACTGTGACTACACTGTGCTGAACACTGAATGACTACTATCTTCCTCTGTTGACTGATCTCTTCTGTTCCTCCTTCTCATCAAGAGAGCCTCCCTGTACATCCCACCTATCCTGGAAGGCTCCCGGAGGGATCCACAAGAGACCCCCGCCCTGCACCCCAATCCACCACCCTTTGCCCCGCTCTACAACCTGCTGCCCTACCAGCCCCAGGGCTTCTTTGTCTGACCCCCCCCCCCCGGGCTTCTCTGACTGAACCCCCCACCACCCCACCCCAGGGTTTCTCTGTCTGAACCCCCCCTACCCCCCCCCCCCCAGGGCTTCTCTGTCTGAACACCCCGCCCCCCACCACAGGGCTACTCTGTCTGACCCCCCCCCAAGGGATTCTCTGACTGACACCCCCCCCACCCCCCAGGGCTTCTCTGTCTGACCCGCCTCCCCCAGAGCTTCTCTGTCTATCAGATCCGTCGATGCAAGTTTCAACACTTTATTGAATCTCTGGCATCAAAATCACACTGCAGTTGTGATGAGTTCACTCTCCAATTGTCTAGCATGAACTGAACTCAAACAGAGCATCATCTGATTATATGAAGAGGTGTTTTCCAGTAACAATCTCATTCTCTGAGTTATGTCCTGTTCTTCATTCCCTCATAAATTAAGACAGTTAAACACTTCAGTTTAACAAATTCTGTGTGCGGCTTTGTGTGTCGGTGTGTGTATCGGGTTAACTCCCTAAATACCAGTGTTTTAGTATTGAGATACCTCATCCTGTAGACAGAAACTTGACATACAATATATAAGAGGCACTTAGTTCCCTGGTATGCCAGCACACAGGAGACTTAGCGTCCTGGTTTGAAGCCAATTTAAAGGCCTGTGCTACGTGTGCTACAGTAGAAATAGACAAAAGTTGAAACACCGGTCAAGAGACAGTATGTGTGTGCATTTGAAATTCACTACAATATACCTGTGATTATAATGGTCAAAATATACGATAGATTCAAAGAGAAACTGAATATACCAACATGTGTGAAATACTGAACTTTATTAATGTTTCAATGGAACCAGACAAAATCAAAAGTTATTTAATACTAAATTCAAACAAAATCAAGGTTTCATCATTATTGGCACCCCTCCTTTAGTACTTAGTGCATCCACCTCTGGCAAGGATAACAGCATGGAGTCTTTTCCTGTAATGTTTGACAAGGTTAAGACAGACATCTGGAGGGATTCTGGACCATTCCTCCAGGCAGATCCTTTCTAGATCTTTCATATTCTTGGGTTTGAGCTCATCAACCTCCTTCTTCAACTCAGCCCTCAGGTGTTCTATTGGACTGAGGTCTGGAGACTGAGATGACCACAGCAGAACATTGATTTTGTTGTCAGGGAACTATTTCTGTGTGGATCTTGAGGTATGCTTTGGGTCATTGTCTTGTTGGGAAGTTCACCTACGGTCAAGTCCCAGCCTTCTGGCAGAGGCAAACAGGTTGCCTGAATACTTGGTGGAATTCATTATGCCACCAATCTTAACCAGTGTCCCTGGACCTCTGGAATTAAAAACATCACTGACCCACCACCATATTTCACCGTGGGTATGAAGTGCTTCTCCTTGTATGCATCTCTGTTTCAACACCAAACATGCCGATGCTGTATCTGACCAAAACATTCAATTTAGCTCTCATCTGACCAGAGGACCTTCTTCCAGTCATAATTTAAATGATGTTGGGCAAACTGCAAGCACTTGCTTCTGTGTCTTGTGGTGAGAAAAGGCTTTCTTCTGGCATTCCTTCCAAAGAGCCTGTGGTTGTGGAGGTGGTGTCTGATGATGCCACCAATGCTGCAATTCTTTCACAGTGATTCTTGTGGATTTTTTTGCGTCTCTCACCATCCTCCTCAGTATCCTGGGGCAACATGCAGTTGTGCCCTCTACCCATGAGGTTTTCAACGGTTCCATATCTTTTGAATTTTTAAATAACTGCCCTGACAGTGCTCAGTGGTATATTCAATCGTTTGTGGATCTTTTTGTAGCCATGACCAGGTTTATGAAGGTCTACGACCATCTGTCTCTTTTGAACTGCCAGATTTTTTGTTTTCTTAATGGTGTTGGATGACAAAGGGATATTGCATGTGTGTTACCTCATTTTTATACCCTAGTGAAACAGTAAGTTATGTAATGGCTCAATATAGTTCCTTAAAGGATACAGTAAGTACACTGAATTTCATGTTTAGCCCTATTCCTGGCTTCCCTGGCATGTGTCTGACTAGTACAGGAAATGCATCCGAATCCGAATTTCGCAGAGGTTTACAGCGTGAAGGGATGGCTGTTGTATGTTTGATGAAATTAGTACTGTTTACAAGTTACTGTTGTTTCGAAATGCAGAGGCGAAAGGACCTATGGTGTTTACAGGACAACTTCAGAGCTTGGTAAGCATAAACCATGTAATTCCTGAACTTGAAATCCACGTATATCATACTTTTTAGAGTTTTTCGAGTGTGCCCATAGCTAGCAACGAGCCAGGGTCCGTGCGCCAACGTTATTGATACAGAACTCTGTACTGCACAAAACAGAAATATTTTAACCTGTACTAGTCAGATAAATGCCAGGGAAGCCATGAATATGGCTAAACATTAAATTCAGTGTCCTTATCCTTTAAGACTTAGATGAACTTGCATAATACTTGGTTTAATTTTGGTAGATGTTATTTCTAATAATCTTTAAGGGTGCTATTAATTGTGGAATCTTGATTTGGAGGAAATTGATTTTTAATTAAATCAGTAAATGGTTTTGGTTGGTTCCATTGGAACATTAATATAATACAGTACACATCACATGATGGCATTTGGAGTTTCTTTAGAATTATAATGTTTGTTTGTTTTTTCAAATATTGTTTGTGCATTGTGTGTGAGGGGTGCCAGTAATTTTGAATCCCACTGTAAGTGTCATGTGTAAAATGCCTGTACGAAATGTAAATATCTTATTTGGGTCATTTAAAAAAATAATTTGGTATACATGCCAACAATGCTAAAGACTATTTACAAATTTTGGTGAAATGTATTTATAGGTTCATATTCTGTACTTTTCAAGTGTTCATTTTGACAGAAAATTCTGATTTAGTTGTAGTCATAGTCTTTTGACTAAAATGCTATTTTAGTCATATTTTAGTCATCTGAATTGTTTTAGTTTTAGTCTACTGTAGCTCTAGTTGACTAAATAGTATTAAGATTTTAGTCGACTAAAGCTACAGGTGATTTATTAGACTAAAATTTAATGGGATTAGTTAAAGTGTAATGCATTATTTAACCATTTCTCTAGAATTCCCAAACTCATATATACTCCTGGAGGAATCATCTGACTGATGAACAAAGCTACTGCCTCACATGTCTGTGTGCTCACCTTGCTTGTGTTCTGAGTGTTTTCAGAGTGAGCCAAGCCTTTCATGTAAATCTCAGCATTCTGATTGGATCACTTCCCAAATTGTCCCTCCCTAACATTTTCATCTAGTTTTTATTTGTTGACAAAAATGTCAGTAGATTTAATCATAGTTTTTGTCATCATAAATTTGTTTTTATTTAGTTATCATCTTGTGACAATAACTAACTAAAAGTCATTGACGAATAATTTTCGTCAATGAAATTAACACTGCTTTTCATACCACATTGTGTCTATGTAAACTAATGAAACAGTGGTAGTGTATCTATCTCACTCTGGAGCACGCATAATCGTGACCTCTCACTTATACTTTCAACAGAACACCATAGTTTCAGTGGCGTTCTCTATGACAACAGTATTTCAAAGAGTAATTTCATTCGAACGTCTTTCTGAATCTCCTTGACTTGGAGAGACGGCTTGGGGCTTGGAATATGACCAGACAAAACAAGCCTCAAACAAAAAGTTGCTTCTCTCCCTCTGAAGACGCAGCTGTTGAAATAAGCAATGTACTGTACTCTAATTGATAAACACAGGCCTGGATTGAAGTGGAGTCGGGACAGTTATCCATCCTCTCTCAGTCTTAGTTATCCTAAGACAGGAATGTGGGACACACATTAGTTTAGAAGATGAATGGCTTATAAACCGAATGGAATGTAATAAAACATCTATTTTCTTCCTCATTTAACCTAAAATAAATGCAGTGACTGGAGAAGTCGTGTTCTTTTCTCTAAACAGCACACAGGAGTCAGGGGGGGACACCAGCCTGGTTGTAGAGGCTAATAGCCCGGGGGGAAGAAGCTGCCTCTGTGGTGTGCAGATGTGGTCCTGAGGGACTGCAGCCTCTTTCCTGATGGGAGCGGCACGAAGAGATTATGGCCGGGGTGGGAGGGGTTGTTTTCTCAACCGTAACATGACAGATGAGTCTGGAACATATTAGCGTGAGAAAATACAGTTTTATGAGATTTCATGGCATTTCAAAAACATAATCTTACTGAAATTAGAATGAAATAAATTCTGCTTAGAAAAAAAGACCTATTTGGCAGTAATCATGCAAAATATGTGACTGCATGTCCTTGTGCATAGTGAATACAGTATGAGACTTTCAATACAATCTTGAAAGAACAGAGTGAAAGGCGTAGGGTAACGGTACAGCATCTTGTGGAGCACCTTGAGGTTGTTTTGGGTCCCTCACTTCCTGTTTCTGATGCTGAGAGGGGCAGGGCAGCTGGGAGAATGGACATCCTGTGACCTCTGCTAGGGTCAAGGGCCAATACTAACTGGAGACTGATCATTTGGAGACAGTGACCTTTCTGGAGGTCATTCTGGGGTCAAACATATGGACTGTGTGGAGTGAAAGACCAAAAGAGGACACGGATGGTGTCATGAGAGGGTGGGAGAGGTTTGAGAACAGTGAATGTGACTGTCAGTCATGGACAGACAGCGCAGACCTGAGAGGCATCCCTTAACAACCTCCCACAAGACTACGTTCCTCTGCAGTCTCTCACGTCTCTCTGTGACTGACAGCAAGAAAACAGGTGAGCCTAAATGATGAAGGCTCTCGGATCTCACCTGATTCTCCTGCTACAGTAGGTACCAGTGCACCCTGCTCCCTGGCTGGCCCCACAGCGTGCTCAGAAGCTCACAGTCCTCCTCCTCTCCTCCTCTCTGCCCTGGACCATCCCCAGCTGGCTTGGCTTCACCTGCAGCTGCAGGACCCGACTCACCAGAGCAAGAGGTTATGCAGAGGCTGAGCAACCCTCATACAGTCTATAGTCTCAATCCTTATACAGTCTATAGCAGGGGTCTCAAACTCGCGGCCCGCGGGCCATTTGCGGCCCACCACACCACTCTATCCGGCCCGCGACATGGTGTCAGAAATATAATGTAATCCGGCCCGCAAAATAATTTATTGTAAACAGCGCCGGCAGCCAGGCCTACAATGCGAAATTCAAGTCGCTCAAACGTGGGGCGAAATTCTGTTACTGTGCGCAGCGCGCGAGGTGAATGCACAACATTATTAATTGTGCTGCCTCCGGATACCTAGGCTCACAGATAGTCATGGTCCACACTCAGCACAGTCACAACACTAGGGCGAGTGTGCGCTCCTGTAAGGTGCCACGAGTAAATAGTGTAGCTCGTGGTTCCTTTTTTTTATACAGGAACATTACTGTGGAACAGCCTTCCACTTAATATAAAACAGGCAGAAACTAGAAGGGCTTTTAGAGGACAGCTTAGAGCTTATCTCTGGACTAAAGTGACCAGATAAGAAAGCCTAAATTTAGCCTACTTTATCCTGTTTTATTCATAAATGATCTCAATCCATAATTGGGGGCCAAGCAGCGAAGCTGCGTAGGCCACCATTAAGTTTCTACCTTTTCTTATTATTCTTCTGCCATTGGAGTCTATGGCAGCCCATAGAAGCATATGGTAGAAAGTTATGAAAATTGGCACACTCATTCAGGACAGTCCCCTGAGTCTCCTCACCAAGACTCATGTCCACAGCTCGAACCCTCTAGCGCCACCAATGTGTCAAAGTTGGCAATGCTTTTATGCATGCAACTTTTGACCTGTAAGTCTGATTTAGAAAAACGAGGTACCTTTGGAATCCTTGGTTCAAGCCGAGTTGAACACACCTCATGACATCATTGTCCGCCATATTGGATTTCCCGCCAATTTGTACTTTGTGTAAAACACTTAAAATGTATCTCCTCCTAGGTTTTTTCACCAATCTGCACGAAACGCAGAATGCAAAATTTATAGACCGATGTCCACAAAAGTTGTACAGGGATTTTTGATTGTCCATTGCGTTTGCTCGTGACAGCCAGTCAAAATTGGCAGGAAAGCTGCAAAACAGGAACTGAGGTCATATCTCAGTAATGTTTTAATCCATCAAAACCACATTTGGCACACTCATCCGGGACACACCCATGACAGCTGTCACCAAGCCTCATGTTGACATCTCGTGCACTCTAGCGCCACCAGCGTGTCAAAGTTGGAGTTGTGTTTATGCCAGTAACTTTTGAACTGTATGTCCAATCTTCAAAATTATGGTAGCAATGGATTCCCTGGCTCATGCTGAGTTCAAAACACTCCATGGTTTCATTATTACTTCATTAGTTTGATTGCAGAATGCAAGGAACACTTTTGGTCTTCTGCACAATTTCACCGGTTTCAGAGTGCTGAAAGGCGCATTTTGGAAAAAGTCACACATTTTCTAAACTGCCATCCCTCTTCCAATTCTCACAGCTCATACACATATTACATATCAAAACGTCCACACGACTCTTGGGATTCATAAAATCAAAAAAGCTAAGCTCTCCGATGTATATTTTTCACTCTGTGACAGTTTGAACGACAACTCCCCCCCTCCATTGAAAACAATGGAGCCACGCTCTAGAAAATGACAGAATCAGTGTCGATTTTTCTAATTCGTCACCTCTCCTACATTTCTGAAGACCGAATGACATATTATACATGGAAATGTTCGCATGATTGTCTGGATTCTAAAGAAGTAAATAGTTGAGCTATGCTATGTATACTTTTCGCCATGTGCCAATTTAAACGACGACACCCCCCCCCCCTCACTCAACCGAGAGGAAGCAACCCTACCAGCTGACATTAATTAAGTGCTCAGGACTCACTCTACCAAGAGGAAGCAAAAGCTGACATTATCCACTCGAATCTGCAAATCGCTTTTGCAAGATCTGGCACAGCCGGTAGTGTGTCAGTCTTGCAAGCAGCGAGTTCAGGGTTCGATTCCCGTTCATCCAAAAGGCATTATTGTAATTATGCTGCCGTGGAGTCAATGGCAGACAACAGAATAGTTGAACGTGTTGTCTTTGATGCGCTGGTGACGCGTCCTGCTTGGCCCCCACATTGCTGCTTGCAGCTATATTTTTGTTTTGTTTTTGTTTGGGGGGTTAATAAATGTTTTGTGTTATTGTTGTCTTGTATGTAAATATCAAAGGACCATGTTGGAAATAAGTGTTTACACTTTTACATGTCATCCCTTGGATTACTGTTTTTACTCAATCCATAAATAAACTCCATCAATCAATCATGGATGTGGTTAACACGTACTAGGACTCTGACTAGGGTAATGGCATACACTGATGGAGATGACATTAGACAGAGTGCAGGACAGGACAGGACAGTGCAAAGACAGGGCAGTGCAAATACAAAATACAATATATGTATAAAAAAAGCACAAATGCAAAATACACAATACATACAGAATGGGGTGTGATGAGTGTGTACAGTGATGTAGGCCTATGTGCGATGTTTTATTTTTACAATGTGTATTTGTGATATGTAGGACAATCAGCGGTCGTGTGCAAGTGGTGCATATAGAGTCAACGGTGGGGGGGGGGTACGTACATGCGCAGACAGGAGAGACAGGTGACAGGCGCACTAACAACCCTGTTCCTCCTCTGATCAAACCAAGCCGAAGGGCGGGGCCCGTGGCTCCGCTCCCAGGGAAGCAGGGCCCGGCGCTGGATGACGAGCTCCAGGAAGCCTGGCGCCGGACTGGAGACCTGCATGGCTGTGATCCAAGACGCTGGAGACCTGTTTGACCTAGTCCCGCACGCAGCTGTCTAGGGGAGGGTCCAGCAGACAGGTGCGCTGACAGGCGCACACACACACACACATGCGCGCGCACACAACTATAGATATATCATTTAATAGCAGTTGTTTTGGTTAAGAGATATTTTTTGGTTGTTTTTGTTGCGAGTGTAATACTGCTGGCAATTATCTCTGTCTGATTTCGATTGATGTAGTTATGTTTATAAAGCTGTTTTGGTAGAGACTCCACCCAACAACTCCATCTGAGAAAACCATTATGACACAGTTTGAGAAATTAGGCTGTACCTGCCATATTGTGTTGTTATGCACTAGTGCAACTAAATTTGGCAAATTATTGTGTCTGACAATTTTATTTTCAGTGTTTATGGTTGTATCTTATGTTTTGCAAAAACATGCTAAGCACTGTGAACTGTTTTCCCTTTGTAGAAAGAATCAGAGAGAATCATGGTGGATATTTACTCTGGGTGCCACTATGAAGCCTGGATTAAATGAGGAATTGGATCTGGCACCTTATCTGTAATCTCAGTAGCCAACCCCCCCGGAGATCTTCAGTCCAGCAGGCTAGGCTATGACGTCCGGGGGTGTTCAAATGTGTGTTCTGAACTAGGCTACCATGTATTTTTAATGTCTTGTACATAATTGTCATGTTATTTGTTTGCTTGTGTGTTCTATTTTCAATTGTTTGATATTTTTGCACCATGATCTGTCATGCAGAGGGATTAATTGATTGATTGCCATGAACAGTGTGCTTTGTGTTTGGCATGTGCCAAGTTAATTGAAGCCACACCCCAGAATGTTGAAAACCTCCTGAATGCTCACTTTGTATTGAACCCCTGAAGAAGACTGTGAAGCTGATACACATTGGGTTTAAGACATGCACCAATAAAGGCTTTTTAATCTTGAGAGTGTGCCTTGGAATTTCTTTCTTCATGCTCTGTTTTCCATTTGTATTTAAAGTGTTTTTCATTTTAATTATGTTCATACATACATTAGTTTTGCAAAAATTCCCACACAGGTGGTGAAGTAAGCAGCAGGTTTATGAGCAGTTCTGAAGATACATCTGATACACCTGAACACATCATCAGTGATGGAACCTGGGGTCATCAGGTGTTTCGGGTCTCTCAACATCAGACCCCCTCGCCCAGGCGACCCGGCCATGGGTGATCAGACCGCGGCTTGTGTTCAGGGCCCGGTTGTTCAAAAGTCATCTGATCGGATTTCGGCTATTGGATTGGATCCAGGGGCGGAGCTACAGTAATGGTTCATTGCAGAGGGGGCGGGGACCTCATAGTGGGCCCCTATAGGTTGTATGGAGATGCAAGATAGATCCAAGGTGAAAGTTACGTAGACGGAATGGAAAGAAATGCAGATTACAATTAGGTGTTGTAATTCAGCACCATGGACAGTGCCGTGGATTTATCAATAAATGGTGGCCTGCTAATATTTAAGCAACACAACTGCTGATAGGCTTTTTCAGCACCATGGTCAGCAACATGGATTTTACACATAATTTGCTCGAACCTGTCAGATAACAGATGAAAAATACAGCAGACTAAACTAGCAGGCAACCAAGGATAGCAGGCAAATACACAGTTTAATATCCAATGATGTTGTTGGGTGTCCAGCCATACAGCTGTATAGCCTACACAACCAAGCCACACCTACACAACAAACTACTAAGTGTTCAAGCAATGTGTCACAATAATAACAATAATCAAGAAGACAGCATGCAACGCACGCAGCAACATTTTGGAAAAATGTAGCCAGATAGCCAGCATCTATAACAAGATTCAGGGGAGTAATTGTAGGAGAGGGGGGAGGGGGCTGGTTCCCTCACCCTAGCCACTGGAGTTTCCATACCATCATCTTGAACGTCACCATCATCATCCTCATCACCACCACTAACATTTTCCCTTGCTTGGCTAATACTAGCAGCTGTATCATTATCATCATGATCATCACAACATTTTCATCATCTGTGTCTTCTTAATTTATCTCATCCAAATCTGCATTGTTTTCCATAGCTACCTGTACGTTGCTAGCTGCCGCGTTCTCCTCGTCCTCGCTAACATCCCTTGCTTCGGATGCTAATTTGTCAGGGGAAAACGAGGCCACCAGATTTTTCCTCTGCCTTTCCTTTTTACGCTTCAGTGCGCCTGACTTGTATTTTTTTTTTTTACAATTTTCAACATTTTATTCACAGAATAGGGCTACTACTAACGCTACTACAGCAAAAGCTCAAGTCTAACCGAAAGTCGCAGCACTGCACTTCAAACGGTCAATGCTCACGCGCGTCTCTGATCTACTGGACTCCTATTAAGGGGGTATGCTACTAGGGGGTGTCAACGACAAAACTTTTTTTTTGCCACAATCAAGATACACTAAACACACTTTATTAAAAATGTTCAACTACACAACAAAAATGCATGTTCAGTCTTGAGCCAGGGGTGGTCCCTCAGGACTGTGGGCCCAGGCAGGCGCCCCTTTGGCCCCCCACTCCATCCACTGATTGAATCAAATCTTGAAAATGGGTTGTTCAAAAGAAAAAAGGGATTCTGAAAGGAGCCTGATGAGTGTTAAGAGAAATGTGCTGTAACATCTACTCATCTATGTTGCCTTGTACTAGAGACTCTGTGAGCTAGAGAGATGAGATGCCCGTGTGTGTGAGTTGCAGAGGCCTGGTGTGGAAGGGTCAGTGAGGGTCACTCTTGGGTGCCACAGCAGGAAAGGTACTTCTCTTTTACTTAGCTTAGCCCTAGCCCTGGGCCCTACCCCTACATTTTGGTGTTCACGCGTAGGGTAGTGTGTCCCATTCCTTTTAGGGCTAGGGGGCATATCGAGGGCTAGTGGACGTTCAAACAGCCCTCCAAAATGAGGGTTTTCAGACGCTGACTTGAAAACGAGGGGTAGAACTCACACAGCTACAGACATCCTACGGTGTAAATATCTAAGCATCCAACGGCTGCAACCCTTAAAAATGTTGTTTTGTTGTTTTGATTCTCTAAGTTATTGAGTCGGCTGCGTGAACCCTGGTTTCATATAAATGTTTTAAGCAATTGAGAAAATTTGTAATAAAGGTAAGACTGTACATTCATTCACACCAAAAGTGAAAGCACTGGCAACATGTTTATTGTATATTATTTCAAATAAACAAATAAAAAAACTGAAAATTTTGACATTTAAAAACATTTAAATAACAGGTGCAGATAAACTAAATATATGTTCTCCAGTCCTGTTAGAGATACAAGTATGTAATCATACATTTATCAGTTGATGAACTAGTATGGTCAAAACTGATGCCCTTTTGCAACCACTGACTTAAAGTCCACTGCCACGGTATCCACACCTACAAAGATACACACATAGATGATACTTTCAGTCTGGGAATGTTGTGGATGATTGATACCTGTGGTGGGATCAAGGTTCCATGACCTCACCACAGGTATTCCAATCGAAAATGTCACCAGTATCTATGGTGATTATGCCATCACAATGCTGCTGTGACAGTCAGAACTTACTCTGGTGATGAAATGGAATGTGTATTTATTTATTTTTAATAAACAAAAACATGTCAACTGTCATTTAAATGGAAAATGCATGTTTAGCCCTGTTTTAAGGTTACTTATGATCATATACAATGGTTCAGATCAAAACATTGACAAAACTAACACTTTTGAGAAAGTCTGGTAATTGCTCTACCACCGTTTTGGTCATACAATGGATGTGGGTGGGCACCTTGAAAAATCTTTCAAAAGCATGTTAAACTCTCGATTTCAAAGACAAGAAGCTCACCGAGGGGGTAATTGGTGTCCGTTGGTGTTCTGACATCAAATTCGCCGCAAAGTATGAATCTACAGGGTTTTCTTGATCATTTTAGGAAATCAATTGATTTGTATTGAAGCGACCGTTGTAGATGTGTAGATCAATCCGCAAAGGGGATACAGGAAGCGGAACTACTTACAGTAGCTATTGTTATTGTTTATGTTGCTAGGCTACCTAGTTTGCGGAAGTTTACACACGTATGTGCTGCAACTAAATAGTTTTATGCTAAATATTTAAAAAAGCCTTTGCAGATTAACTAGAATCTTACTTTATGGCGAATTATATGTCAGAACGCCAACTAACACCTCGGTGAGCTTCTTGTCTTTGAAATTGAGTGTTTAACATGTTTTTTTTAATGTTTTTGTATGACCAAAACGGTGGTAGAGCAATTATCAGACTTTCTCAAAAGTGCTAGTTTTGTCAACGTTTTGATCTGAACCATTGTATATGATCATAAGTAACCTTAAAACAGGGCTAAACATGCATTTTCCCTTTAATGAAAACTCTTGAAAATGTGATTATGATGTCACTAGCGCCATTAGGGGTTTGTTTTACTGTAAAGTTACTCTGAGCGTGTCAGTGGACCTCAAACATTAGAACCTGTTGATGTGATTATAATTGTCATATTGCTAACCAAACAGATGTCCTTCACAAGAGGCCCATACAAGGGCCCATATGGACATTCAATTATAGCAACTTCTATTCAAACATATTTTGATCCATATTGATGAAATTCCATCTTGTGTACGTACACCCTGATTATATGGTGTTATACTTGGCCTCTTGTCTAACAGTGACAGGCCAGTCCCTAGTAGCCAGTACCTTGAATATACCTTCCTGATGGCCAAGCCAAGCTGGAGGAGTAAGTGCTTTGTGAGATGACTACTCCTTGGGGAGGGTTACTGAAAGGCCTCTGCATGTCTGGAGCCATGCGTCCACAGAAGGCTCTGACAATGTGTCCACGATGCCCACCCACCTGTGAAAGGTCCAGTATGGTGTGGTCAGGAGATGAAAAGGTGAAAATATCCTCTTGTCTGGATCAAGGATATATGATCAATAAAAGCAACAACAAAAGCAAAGATAATGGTAATCTTTAACTTCACACACTAACATATCAGATCACAAGGCAACGGAGGACCATGAGGCAGCCAGCCTTCAGCTCAGCCCTGACGCAGAGCACTCTGGGGCCTTCCAGACCGGCCCAGCTCAGCAAAACTACTGAACCAATGGACCCTGCATCTCTACCGTACGTTTGAGACGACTATCCAGTTTCCTAGTACCACTGAACAACAAGAACAAGGGCCATTAAATAAACACAGTTAAGCAAATCATCAGATCAGTGTTAAAAAAAGTACACACAAGACATTTTCTAAAAAAATATACTGTTAAATATACAAGACATGGATGTTAGAAATATATGAAAGACAAAAGATAAAACTTATTCTGACATTTCCACAAGCAAAAGAAAAAAAATATGTGACTGTTCTTATGGCATCAAATGTTCCATCTTCTCTGTTGCCAATCCAAGTTCAAGTTTCTTGGTATGTTTTTTTCACACATTGCCATTCAAAAAGGCAGACCGAGACAAAGTGACTGAGGACAATAAATATACAGAAAGGGTTAAAGGAGTCTCTGATTGTGGATTCTTCCAATCACAAACGATCTGACTCCTAGGTTTGATTGTGGATTTGTCCAATCACAAACGATCTGAATCCTAGGTCTGATTGTGGATTCGTCCAATCACAAACAATCTGACTCCTAGGTTTGATTGTGGATTTGTCCAATCACAAACGATCTGACTCCAAAATCTAGGTTTGGGGGTTGGTGGTAAATATCGGAGGTATTTAATCTTGTTCTATATTGGGGCTGTGATTGTCTTCCCTAGACGGTCAGTGAGACAAGCAGATGTTGATATGTGGTCAGTGTGACAACACTGATCTGATGGGTGCCATGACAGTATCATCAACCAGGCACAGGCAGACGGGCGAACTGATACCATGGTACCATACACTACAGACGGGTGAGCTGATACCATGGTACCATACACTACAGCGCTACCAGTACTCCACTAATGTGGCCATAACATCCTATCCAACTATGGCACAGTCCTCTACTTTTCCAGAAAATATTAGAGGTTACTCAATCAAATTGTCATAAAAAAAGCGAAAATATAGGTTACCAAAATGTACACATGAATGAAATATATATTTCTTTCCATTTTAAAACATCTGTATTCAAAATACATTAATACCCTTTTTCAAATGAACCCTAAGAAACGGTCTTTGGTGTAAGAAAAATATCTATTAGAAAGGTTATCACACAGGAATGAGTCAACATACACAAGATCATTTAACTGATCCATATAGGGTATTCAGATACCACGTATCTAAATGATTACATCTGGAATGTTCCAAATATTTAAAGTGCTTTAGCATCGTTCCCTTACCCAAGGACGTAAAAGAGATTGATATTTACTCACAAAATAAGGCAGTCTGGTTTTCATTCACTTGACTGTACTCTCAAAATATTGTTCAAAGCACAAAAGAACAAAATAGGAGGGAGGGATTGGTGGAGACTGAGGAGAGACAGAAAGAGAGGGGGGCGGGGTTCCCTTATATGATAAGCTCTACCTTTGGTTGGCCCCTAAACACCCTGGCGATGGCCAGACAGCCAACGGGAGACCCTGGCAATGGCCAGACAGCCGATGGGAGACCCTGGCGATGGCCAGACAGCAAATGGGAGACAAACATGAAACGGCCGAGGCCAGAGAGATTGTGAGGGCGTCATCATGCTTGCTAGCAACAGAAAACTTCCAGGGAAAAAAGGGGATTTTAGCAGCCTATTCACACAGACCAAATAATGAAGATGTCTAATTTTCACACAACTGTAGGGAATAGAGAAGGAACAGAGACAGGAACTTGAGCACATTCTGTTCCGGCTGAGCCAATGGGAGACCCTGGCGATGGCCAGACAGCCAATGGGAGACCCTGGCGATGATCAGACAGCCAATGGGAGACCCTGGCGATGGCCAGACAGCCAATGGGAGACCCTGGCGATGGTCAGACTGAGCCAATGGGAGACCCTGGCGATGGTCAGACTGAGCCAATGGGAGACCCTGGCGATGGTCAGACTGAGCCAATGGGAGACCCTGGCGATGGTCAGACTGAGCCAATGGGAGACCCTGGCGATGGTCAGACAGCCAATGGGAGACCCTGGCGATGGTCAGACTGAGCCAATGGGAGACCCTGGCTATGGTCAGACCGCCAATGGGAGACCCTGGCGATGGTCAGACAGCCAATGGGAGACCCTGGCGATGGTCAGACAGCCAATGGGAGACCCTGGCGATGGCCAGACAGCCAATGGGAGACCCTGGTGATGGTCAGGCGTCTTCTGAAGCTTCCGTTCCCCCCTCGGCACCACCTCAGGGCTGTGTTCTCTAGTCCTGGTAGAGGCAGCGTTCTCAGGGCTGTGTTCTCTAGTCCTGGTAGAGGCAGCGTTCTCAGGGCTGTGTTCTCTAGTCCTGGTAGAGGCAGCGTTCTCAGTGCTGTGTTCTCTAGTCCTGGGAGAAGCAGGCAGCGTTCTCAGTGCGGTTCTCCAGGCCAGAGGAGGCTCCAGCCCGGGACTGTGGCAGGTGACGGGGAGTCTTCAGCGGGCGCGGCGGTCTCAGGCCGGACCCTCCCTGTGCGCTGGTTACGACGTCTTCCCCACTATCGGGTTATCCCTGAAGAACAACAACCAAGAGACATAAGGTCAAATCTGTCCCTGAAGAACAACAACCAAGAGACATGAGGTCAAATATGTCCCTGAAGAACAACAACCTGTGTGTGTTTCACAAGGTTCATATAATTTATGTTGAATTTATCTATTCCAGACACTGAAAGTCAGGGTAGTCCATAATTTTTTGGGCCAAGTCATGGAATATCAGGGGATTTTGTTTGTAGCATGGTTTAGCACCCATCTATCCCCTTCCCACTCGTCAACAGATTACCCGTTCATTACAGGTCATGGGAATTCAGCTTTTTACTCACTGTAAGTCAGGGAAAAGTCTGTCAACTTGATAATTGACTTAAAGTGCAGACTTAGACTGCAGACGTACTGGCAGCCATACAGACAGGGTGGTGAGGCTGCTCCTGGTGTCATGCTCCCTCTCTCCTCTCTCTCCACCTCCCTCTCTCCTCCCTCTCTCCTCCCTCTCCACCTCCCTTTCTCCTCCTTCTCCACCTCCCTATCTCCTCTCTCTACACCTCCCTCTCTCCTCCCTCTCCACCTCCCTTTCTCCTCCTTCTCCACCTCCCTCTCTCCTCCCTTTCCACCTCCCTTTCTCCTCCCACTCTCCCTCCTCCCCCACCACCTCACTCCCTCCTCCCTCTCCCCCCCTCTCCCCCTCCCTCCTACAGACTTACTGGCTGCCGTACTGTGCAGCGAGGCTGCTGCGGGTGTCGTGCTCTCTCTGCAGCTCCTCCAGGACCTGCCGGATCTGCTTCAGCGTGTGGAACGTCTCCCGGGAGTCCTGGATGGTAAACAGGGAGTAGTCCTCCTGCTCCCTCTGGGGGCCCTGGTACACCGCTATACTGGCACAGGCATCTGGGCGCACACGCACGCACACACACACACATACATACACACACACACACACACACACACACACACACACACACACACGATTATCACACAAGCTGTCACACTGACAGTAACAGTCAGGCACCAGTGATGGTCCATCAGACTTTTATGCGAGAGCACAGCAACGTAAGCACACAGACACACAAACAAACAAACAATCTGCTATCTGCTATCCCGACAGGCGTCCCCCACCTTCCATGTTCTGGAGCTTGGAGTAGTTGGCAGAGAAGATGGAGAAGATCCTCTCCGTCTCGCGGTCACAGTCGATGTCCAGCTGCAGGTTGGCCAGCATCGGTCTGGGACGCACACGGTACAGAGGGTTAGGCCGAGTGTGTCCCAGCAACAAGCTGGATTTTAGAGCTGGCGCTGTTTTCTTGTTGTTTACAAGGGGTAATGAGCTCTAGGGCGCTGTGGGGACAAGAGATGTGTTCCCATATAGCACCATGAGTACTAGGCTGTTTTTGCAGTTGAAAAAAGTTGAACTTTTTGAACTAGAGCACAGGCTGTAAATGGCTATAAAAGGCTGTTCTGACGACGATGACGGTTGTTTTTTGGCAAGACTTCAGAGACAGCGAACGATTGCTCTAGCTAACATTATCTAGCTATCTTGACTTAAAGGAGTAGTAAAGGGAAAATCATGTTTAGCCCCGTTTTAATGTTACTTATGATCATATACAATGGTTCAGATCAAAAAGATGAATATAAGAAAGTAACATGCACGCCTGTTTGGTTGTGGTGCTGGGATCCAAAGTCCCTCGTAGGCAAACTTTAGGAAATCAAAAAAGAATCCTCCACACACATCTCACCCTTTTGCTGTGGATTTATTGAAAAGGCTGACGTTTCGGTCACGTGCCTTGAGAAACTTTCTCATATTCCTTGAGAAACTTTCTCATATGAGAGTTGGAGTCTCAAAAACACAACACTTGTTGCTAACGTGAGCCGTCGGTAGCCTAGCTGGTCAGCTAGCTTTCCCAGTGCGCTCCAAGCGGCCGTGAGCAGCTCTGAGCCCGGCGCTGTTCAGCTACACACGGCCCAGCAAGCCCACACACCCTTCTGCCAGCCGGTCCATAAGAAGCTTGTCACATCTGTGCTGCTTAGTTGAGAAAACGCAATGGAACATTTGGAGCAGCGGGGGTGTAGTGTTGTTCAGATGTGGTTGTGTTGAGGTTGTGTGTTGGTTATGACGGTAGTGTGGTTCAGATGCGGTTGTGTTGAGGTTAGGGTTAGCGGGGGTGTAGTGTGGTTCAGATTTGGTTGTGTTGAGGTTAGGGTTAGCGGGGGTGTAATGTGGTTCAGGTGCAGTTGTGTTGAGGTTAGGGTTAGCGGGGGTGTAGTGTGGTTCAGATGTGGTTGTGATGAGGTTAGGGTTAGCGGGGGTGTGGTGTGGTTCAGATGTGGTTGTGTTGAGGTTAGGGTTAGCGGGGGTGTAATGTGGTTCAGATGCGGTTGTGTTGAGGTTAGGGTTAGCAGGGGTGTAGTGTGGTTCAGATGCGGTTGTGTTGAGGTTAGGGTTAGTGTGGTTCAGATGTGGTTGTGTTGAGGTTGTGTGTTGGTTATGAGGACGGGACTCTTACGTTGTGCAGGGCTTGCAGCCGGGCTGGTGGTCTCTCTGGTGGCAGCAGAGCCAGCCCCCCCCAGCGCAGGCTGACGGGTGGTAGGAGGACAGCCGGGCCGGGTTACAGCGGCTCACCTGGCTCAGCACCTCCATCCACTCACTGGCCTCCACACAGTTACCAGCCTGGACATACAGGGGCCGCTCGCCATGGAGCACCTGGAACATCTGAGCACACAGGAGGAGGAGAGGGGAGGGAGGGGGAGACGGGGGGAGAGGAGAGGAGGAAGAGAGGAGGAGGGGGGAGGGAGAGGAGAAGGGGGGAGGGAGAGGAAGGGAGAAGGGGAGCGGAGAGGGGAGAGAGGGGAGAGAGGAGAGGAGAAGGGGGGAGGGAGAGGGGGAGGTGGAGAGGGGAGGAGAAGGGGAGGTGGAGAGGGGTGGGAGGGGAGAGGAAGGACTTATCATTACCAGTGCAACACATTAAAGGAGTAGTTTGGAATTGAGCATTATAAGCCCTGTTATAAGGTTACTGTATTTACTGTCATATACAATGGTCCATATAAACATTTTGACAGACTCTGCACTCTTATTAGTGCACATTGCTCAGGAGTCATGTCACAGCACATAGTGGATCTCTATATCAGCAAACTATAAAATTGATCTATTTTATGAAGAAACACATAATGCACATCTTTACCATTGGGTGTGTCTGGATAAGCATTCCAAAGACAGTGTCTCTAATACAAAAAACAGCTTTTAAAACATAAAATCGGCACCAAGTTTGCATTTGTAGCTCATCTGGTTAAACACCTTTTTGAGATGGCGGCCATATTGGATTTGGCTCGGATCTAGGTCTACAAATTTGGTTGCTTTTACACAATCTCCCCATGTCCCTCGACTAAGAAAGAAGTAACTAATGAAACTCTGCATGCTACAGTATGTGGGTTGTGCTTGGGTTGGGCTGATACCAAACGCACAAGGAAGAGCAGCCCAGCGCTCATAAACGTATCACAACACAGAGTTATTCTCCATTTTCAAAGACACAGTTCAGCCTCAGAGCTTTGCTGTGTGTGTGGCCAGGGAGGAAGAGGTGCCCAGATGTGACCCTTGAACTGTCCATGGACAAATACAATACAATATCAAAAAGAGGTACATATATAACAAATATAAATAATTGGATAAGCATTCAAACATACGCAATATCAAATACATAATTATCAAAATATAATAATAAAAAAAGCACTAAAATAGCTCCAACAATAATTCTTAATGTAAACCCTTAGGACATTCTGTTTGAAGGGTGTGTATCCAAAGAGCTTCTCTCTGCTGGAGCGTTCTATCTGACAACCTCACTTCAAAGGCTGCACTGTTTCAATAGCCTGAAACCTCAGGGAACATCACAGCCTCACATCACCGCCTGCAGCAATAACATGTCTCTCTACAGGGGAACATCACCGCCTGCATCAATAACATGTCTCTCTACAGGGGAACATCACAGCCTGCATCAATAACATGTCTCTCTACAGGGGAACATCACCGTCTGCATCAATAACATGTCTCTCTACAGGGGGAATACGGACTACAGGTTAAGAAAGGACTCTTTAATGTGTGATTGCTATTTTAGTCCTATTTTTTGTTACTGCATTTGATATTGCGTATGTTTGAATGCTTATCCAATTGTTTCTATTTGTTATATATGTAAATAGAGATTTGAGGAGTATGTTTACATTTTTGCGGTTGAAGGCGCTCTCGTCTAGTTTCTCCACAGCCTGGATGTTCTTCACAGGGATGATGCACAGAGCCTCTTTCCCTGGAAAGAAGAAAACATTTATTTTCACAACTGCACATTCACCAACAAAACAAGTACACAGTAAGCATGTTCTCCCCCGCCCGATGACGTATCACTCCTTAGCGTCAACGAAGCAGTGGAAGCCAGGAAGGTCCTGCAGCTCTGAACTCTGGATCTGGGAAGAAGGGCCCCTGAGGAGAACGGACCCTACAGTAGATCGTTTCATTATTGTTGTAAATGTTAGGATTCTGTTAGGTTAGTGTAGAGGTTAGGTGCATTGTGGGTCCTTACGTATATTTCGCAGAAGAGATTAGTTGGGTCTAGTTTTGCTATTTTTAAAATAATATTGGATACATTACAGTAGAAGAGCGATCGTTTTTGGCTAGGTCATATTTTGTCCAACTGTCAACAGTTTACAGTTAGCATTTCATTGTTCCCATACCCTGTAAGTAAGTAAATTATTTTTATTTGTATAGCACTTCTCACAGAGAGGACTCAAAATGCTTCATACAGGTTAACATGCATACAAAGAATCAATAAAATCTAAACATGAAACAGGACAGTAGTCATAAACATAGTCAAATTAATTGGACAAACGCCTGTCTTTAGCTGCTTCTTAAAAATGTGCACAGAGGCCGCAGCTCTCAAGTCCTGAGGAAGAGCATTCCACAGTCTGGGTGCCACAGACTCAAAGGCTCTGTCACCTTTGGTCTTGAGCATGGTGAGAGGGACAACCAGCAGAGCCTGGTCAGCAGACCTCAGTGACCTGCTGGGAGCATGTGCATGGAGCAGGTCAGACAGATATACAGGTGCCTGACCATGCAGGGCTCTATACGTAATTACAAGAACCTTGAACTGGATCCTAAAATTAACTGGCAGCCAGTGCAAGGCGGCCAGGACAGGAGTAATATGAGAAGTTCATTAGGATGATATGGGCAGCGCACCACCAAAGGGAAAAGAGGGAGGGTTTTTTCTATCCCATTCTACCGATGTTACGCTAGTAGCTTCTAGTTCTATTTCGTGGAGCTCCGCCCCACAGGGCTAGCTCCTCTTGGTTAGCGAAACCCAGCTAGCTACATTGACTGAAGAAAAAAACATACACGCACCTGTGTCCAACCAGGTCCGGTGCACCACTGTATAAGCGGGCTACGCCCGCACATCTGCTCCTTCGAAATTTTCAGCTCGCATTGCTACTGAAAGAAGATAAGAATGTCTACTCAGCGGACCCAAGCGGAACTGGCGGCGTCCCTAGATGACCCCCTGCCGGTGCCGATTGATCCGCCGGATCATTTCTGTGTCTGCGGCTCCCGCTACAGCGACGTGGGACACCACCTCTGCTTCCGCTGTCTGGGGCCGCAGCACGCCAGAGCGGGTCTGGCTCCGTCCCCCGCCTGCGAGATCTGCGCCCTCCTGGACCCCATGGAGAGGATGCTCCGGGCGCATTTCTTCGCTCCGCCGCCGCTGGAGACTGAAGGTCTGGTCCAGCTGGTCGGCGAGGACATCGGCGCGCCCCCGCAACAACCGGCGGCCCCGATTACCTCCCTCGCGCCTACGGATGATGAGGAAGAGCTCTCCGAGGCAGACGAGGGTCTCTCTGCGTCGGAAGCCACTACGGCTAGTGGCGCCTCCTTCCCGGGGCGGGGTTCATTCGATCGCGACCTGCCCCGGCTGCTGGAGAGAGCCGCGCATCACCTCGGTATCTCCGTCCCAGAGGTTGCTGCGACTACGGGGCTCCCACTGTGGAGCTCCGTCTGCTACGGGCGTCCCTCTCAGCCTACTCCTCGTCTCCTGCCGGCTATGCCTGACCTGGAGGCGTTCGTCGAGGCTGAATGGGAGCGGCCGTTGGCCATCAGAGGTCCGCTTCGCCAGTTCAGCAGAGCTACGAGGGTAACCGGCTGGACTGACGTAGCTATCGGCTCTCCTCCTCTGGAACCCGACATTGCAGCGGTCCTGGTGCCTGGTTCCTCCGCCTGGGGCTCGGCCAGGAAGCCTCTCATGCCGGACGTCAAGGACAAGACAACCCTGTACTTGGCCGACAAAGGTTTTTCTCTGGCCGCGCAGGCCGTGGCTGCCTCCTCCTCCATTGCTATGCTGGCCATTTACATCGGCCAGCTAGCTACGGAGCAAACCCCCCCCTCTATGGATGAAGACAGGAGAGCGGAGATGGCCGAAGCCGCCGCTCAGCTTGTGAGAATCTCCGCCTCCTGTCTGGGTGGAGTGATGGCCACGTCGGTGGTGCAGCAGCGCCACCTATGGCTCTCCCTGACTCGTCTGCGTGAGGAAAACAAGGGTGTCCTCCTCAACTCACCGGTCAGTAGGGAGGGGTTGTTTGGGGCGGCTGTGTCTAACATCCTGGAGCAGTGTCGCAGCCAGGAGCAGGACCGGCTCCTCCTCGCTCGCCACCTCGCTGCTCCGGGGGAGCGCAGTGTGCCGGCACGTCCGCGTGCTCCGGCTGATGCTGCCGCGACTGGGAGCAAGCGCCGGCGAACACACAAGGCTAAACAACCTGCCACGGGGTCCCGCCCCGCTACGGCCCATGGACCGGCTCGCCCGGGCTCCTGGACTGCGCACGCGGCTCCTCCCCCTGCCAACCCCGCCCAGGGTGCCGGGACCGGTCCGGCGTCTTCAAGCGCGCCCACCGCTCCGCCTCCGGCTTGGGGTAGGAAGAGGCGCACCTATTGACGGTGCGTGGAGATGCGTGACCGTGTTGTGCCCACACCACGCTCTGTTAAGAGCGGCGGTGAGCAAGTTTCCCTGTTCAATAAAGCAAACACGATGCAACGTTATCAAGCTGGTTGTAATGTGCAGTCCGCATCTCCTCCCTTTTCAACTACTGTAATGTTCTCGGCTAGAGCCGCTGGGTCTTCTGTGAAAGAGTCAGAATTGACCACGGCAGGTCTCGCCGCAGCTGGAAGACCGGCTCGAGCCGCGGAGTCTTTTCCTGCTAAAGCAGACGTGACTCACGCGGGGCTCGCCGGCTCAGCTGATGTGATGTATTCGGCTAGAGCCACCGGGTCTTCCGTGAAAAAGTCGGAATTGACCATGGCAGGTCTCGCCGCAGCTGGAAAACCGACTCGAGCCGCGGAGTTTTTTCCTGCAAAGAGAGCAGACGTGACGCGCGCAGCTCTCGCCGGTTCAGCGAATGTAATATATTCGGCTAGAGCCGCCGGGTCCTCTGTGAGATTTCAGATCAAGTCAGATTTGACCACGGCAGGTCTCGCCGCCCCTGTTCTAAACAGACCGTTTGGGTTTTTAACAGAGGGGATGTGTGCGCCCAGGCCAAGTGCTATGGCTGTACTGCCCTGTTCGGAGTTTTCTCGGGACCGACCGCTGGCGGGGTTTAGCGGCGAAAAAGATGCGCTAGACCCCCAGACGGCGTTCGTTCATTCGGGCCGAGCGTTCGAGCCTCTCCCTGTGTGTTCGACAGGTAGAGAGTTTTCACGCTCACCGGTCAGTGAGAATACTTCCATGTTTACTGCCTCGGCTGGCTATTTTCATGAGCAGCCGAGGCGTCGCTCCGTCAGTGTGTGTGATACCAACGCTCGGCCTTTAGCTAAAAGGAGCAGGCCTATGGTGTCTGATATCCACACTTCATCTCACAACGTGCACCAGTCGCATGGTTTTCGCCTGGCCGCTTTGTGTGATGTTGGCGCGAAAGCACTGCCCGCCTCTCATGTCCCGTCTAGTCGGTCTGCGAAAGACGGCACCTTGACAGATCATGCAAATGAGAAGGCGGGGCTTCCCGCATTGCAACACTCCGCCGTTTTCTCTCAATGGGATGAGCAACGGCGGCTTGTTAGCAATGCGGACGGTGTCGGCTCACTTCCTCTTTTTGTGAATGAAGTGCTTCTTGACAGGAATGCCATTCATCCTCGCGCTGTTCAGGGACATGGAACTCCCAATGGGGATTTTTCATCTCCCTTTCGAGGGTGGCCCGCCTTGGGCCAGGACAGCAGAGTTTCTCAGCTGTCCGGTGGCGGTCAGGGCCAAATTGAACTATGGCAGGTTCCTCGATCTGTTCCCGCGATCTCCGGCACAACCTCTTTCCAACCGCTTCACAGTCTGGCAGGAGAGATGTCTCCTGGACAGCTGGTTGCAGCGTGTTCTACGGGAAGGGTATCTCATTCAGTTTTGTTGCCCCCCACCGCCCTTCACGGGCGTAGTGGAGACAGTGATACCGCGTCCCGCTCAGGCTGCCGCTCTGTCAGCAGAGATTGCAGAACTGATGGCGAAGGGAGCGGTAACTGTGGTCCCGTCAGACCAGAGGGACGAGGGATTTTATTCCCGCTACTTCCTCGTGCCAAAGAAGACGGGGGGCGTGAGGCCAATTTTGGACCTCCGCCTTTTCAACAAAACGGTGGCGAATCTGAAGTTCCATATGCTTACGGTGCGACAAATGCTGGAGGCATTCCTTCCCGGCGATTTTTGCACCAGCATAGACCTCAAGGACGCTTACTTCCACATACCGATAGCTCATCGGCATCGGAAGTTTTTGCGTTTCGCCTACCTGGGTGTGGCGTACGAATATACCAGACTCCCGTTTGGATATGCGCTCGCCCCCAGAACCTTCTCCAATTGTGTGGAGGCGGCGTTGAGGCCACTGCGCCGGCAGGGCATCAGGATCCTGGCGTACCTGGACGACCTGCTGGTACTGGCTCCGTCGCCTTTGTTGGCTCTGATGCATACCGCCACGGTGGTGCGGCATCTCACCGACCTGGGGTTTGCAATCAACTGGGAGAAGAGTGCTCTGTGGCCGGCCCGTCAGATTGTTTACCTAGGTATCAGTCTGGACACGAGCGCCATGAGAGCACGGCTATCCGATTCAAGGAGGGAAACACTGGAGAAGAGTCTCAGCGTTTGCCGTCCTTCTCGAAAGATCGCGGTTCTGTCGATCATGCGCCTTCTGGGTCTCATGGCAGCCGCCCATGTGGTAGTGTCACTGGGCCTTCTTCACATGAGGTGCGTGCAGAGATGGTTCGCGCGGCTTCGTCTGGACCCTGTGAGGCACAGACGGCGCCTTGTGCGGATGCCGGGGTCGTTGTCAGCAGACCTCGACTATTGGAGGGACCGGCGCGTAATAGCGCACGGTGTTCCAATAGGCAGGGTGTCGGCTCATGTCGCTGTCTTCACAGACGCGTCTCTTAGCGGCTGGGGTGGTACATGTCTGTCCCAGGCCGTAGGTGGTTTGTGGGCCGTCGGAGAACGGCGCCACATCAACCTCCTGGAGTTGGAGACGGTGCTACTGGCATTGCGCCACTTTGTACACCTGGTACAGGGGCGCGATGTGCTGGTGCGGTCAGACAACCAGACCACAGTAGCTTACATCAACCGACAAGGGGGAGTCCGCTCGCCAGCGCTTCACCGTCTGGCGGTAACGCTGTGGCGATGGGCTCATGTCAATCTCCAGCGGCACATTGCCGGCCGTCTGAACGTCGGGGCGCACCTGATGTCTCGGGGCGGGCCTCACCCGGACGAGTGGAGCCTACATCCTCGGATAGTGGCTCAGCTCTGGACCCGGTTCGGCAGAGCAGGGGTGGATCTCTTTGCTTCGAGAGAGAACGCGAAGTGTCCCCTCTGGTTCTCTCTGAGACAGCAGGACCAGCCTCCGCTGGGCGTGGATGCGTTCGTGCATGCCCCCTGGCCGGGGGCGCTGCTGTATGCTTTCCCGCCAATGGGGCTGATTTTACCATTGTTGGCCAGGGTGCGGTCAGAGGGTGCATCGGTAATACTGATAGCGCCGGACCGCCACTGGGCGAGATGGTATGCAGAAGTGATGGCCATGACTACTGTAGAACCGTGGCACATCCCTCATTGGCCGAACGCTCTGTCCCAGGCGGAGGGCTCAATTTGCGCACCTCCAGTCTTGGGACGGCCGCTAGTGGCCTGGCTCTTGAACGGCGGAGATTGTCTGATAGGGGACTCTCTCCGGCCGTGATCTGTACAATTCAGAGCGCGCGCGCGGCTTCCACTGCCTTGGTTTACTCTGGCAAATGGGCTGCTTTTGCGCGTTGGTGTGAGGAAAGGGACTTCGCTCCCGAGTCATGCTCGGTCGAGGCGATTTTGGAATTCCTTCAGCACCTGATGGATCATGGTGGCGGTTTGGCAGCATCCACTATCAAGGTGTATGCGTGTGCTATTTCCACATGCCATGAGGGGTTCGCCAAAACTACGGTTTTCGGGCATCCCCTGGTTAAACGCTTCCTGGCCGGCACGCGCCGTCTTCGCCCTGTGCGTAAGGCTGCGGCGCCGCCTTGGGATTTGCTCTTGGTTCTGGATGCGCTATGTAAAGCGCCGTTCGAACCAATGGAGCGGATATCTCTCAAGTGGCTATCGATTAAGACCGCGCTGCTCCTTGCTCTGACGTCGGGCAAGCGGGTCAGTGATCTGAGGGCGTTGACAGTTTTTCTCATCACGGGTGATGGGAGCAAAGCTGTGTTGCGCACGGATCCATCTTTCGTTCCGAAGGTGGTCCGGGGCGCCTATAGAGCACAGGATTTGGAGCTGGGAGCCTTCTATCCTCCACCTCATGCGAGCGAGGAAGAGGCCCGCCTGCATTTGTTGTGTCCTGTGCGTGCGTTGACGTGTTACGTCCAGCGCACGGCTGCGGTCCGCACCACCGCCCAGTTGTTGGTTTGCCACGGCCCAGGGAAGGTGGGTTCTCCGTTGTCGAAACAGCGTCTCTCCCATTGGATCTGTGAGGGCATCGCTCAGTCTTACGTGACTGCGGGTCGTCCTCTGCCTGGTGCTGTTCGGGCACACTCCACAAGGGGTGTGGCCACGTCAGTTGCCCTGTTCAATGGTGTGTCAGTGGAGGACATCTGTGCGGCGGCGACTTGGTCGTCCCCGTCTCCTTTTGTCCGTTATTACCTTTTATCCATGTCCTCTGTCTCTGTGGCGTCATCTGTGCTAAACACAGCCGCCGGTGCGAGCCAGCGTTAGACAGGATTTTTCATGTAGGTGTTCGGCTCGAGTCGCCGGGTCTTCTGTGAAAGAGTCAGAATTGACCACGGCAGGTCTCGCCGCTACTGGAGAACCGGTTTGAGCCGCGGGGTCTTTTCCTGCTAGGAAAGCAGACGTGACTCACTCAGGTCTCACCGGTTCAGCTAAGGTAGGAGCAGGCCCGTCTAGTGACGTTCCGCTCCTGTTTATGTGTGAGGCTGGGACGGTCTTGTTACGGAGTAACCGCTTGGTCCAGCTCTCGCCCCACGTACCTCTCCTTGCCCTCGGCTGTGATAGACTGAGTGTGGCGGGGTGGGGCCAGTGCTTGGGTCGGATCAACTGTTAGTATGGTCTCGCCTTGGAGCCCTGGCTTGTGTCCTGACTGGTTTTTCCCTTACTGGGGCCAGCAAGAGTGTATGGTGCGGTCGTGTAGCTCCGCTTATGCCAATAGGAGCTAGCCCTGTGGGGCGGAGCTCCACGAAATAGAACGATGGTTACGTATTGTAACCCTAGTTCTATGAGTGGAGCGGAGCCCCACAGGGAACAGACTTGCTGACCCCGCAGTCTGCTCGCTGAAAATTTCGGTTAGGAGCAGATGTGCGGGCGTAGCCCGCTTATACAGTGGTGCACCGGACCTGGTTGGACACAGGTGCGTGTATGTTTTTTTCTTCAGTCAATGTAGCTAGCTGGGTTTCGCTAGCCAATAGGAGCTAGCCCTGTGGGGCTCCCCTCCACTCATAGAACTAGGGTTACAATACGTAACCATCGTTCTATTTCGTGGAGCTCCGCCCCACAGTGATAGCTCCTATTGGCTTGTGAAACCTAGCCAGCTACAATTGACTGAAGAAAATCACCCAACCAGGTCCGGTGCAACCCCAAACCCTTGTCTTCTCATTGTAACATCTTAAAAATTAAGCTGTCCATTGTCCAGAACTAATTTTTACGCTTAGGGTATGTGCACACTATGGGTATTTTTAAAATACGCTGCGGATTTCGGCAGCTTATTTTCCATTAAAAGCTATGGGAAAAAATCAAAATGCGGGCGGATATTGAAATGCGCTGACATGACAGTAAAAGCCAAAAAGTTGCGAAGTGCAAGTATATAATGTAACGCTTGGTTACAAGATAAAACGTAAGGTACAATGTATCGAACTGACACAGACCTGGTTTCTATGCTGTTGAACTTGTACTGTAAGTACTGTACTAGTGTTAGCTAGCCTCATATTAGCTCACTTGCTATGTCTTATTGTATGTTGAAATTGCTTGATGTTTGGCTGTGTTAGCTGTGAATGCATGAGGATGCATGTAATCTAGCTAGCTTGGGCTATGTTCCCTAGCTAAGCTGCTGGTAGTGTAGTAACTTTTTAGACTGATTGCTAGCGAGTTAACGACTGATGAAGTGTAATGAAAGGCCACGAGACTGAAGACGACCTGGACTCTTTTGTACTGTAGTTAGCCTAATGTTAGCTGACTAGCTATCTCTTATGTTAGAATCACTTGATGTTTGGCTGTGTTAGCTATGAATGTAGGAGGATGCAATCTAGCTGGCCTCTTTTATAACGTCAGTTAGCCTAAGCTGGCTAGCTATCTCTTATGTTGTTAGAATTGCTTGACGTTTGGCTGTGTTAGCTATGAATGTCTGACGATGCATGCTAGTGACTATATTGCGTGTGTTAGGCTGATGTTTCCTTGCTAGTGTAACTTAGTGGAGTTAGAGTTGGTGATCTGACAAAGTGTTGACAGAGATTATGGGGAATTGAGTTAGTTTCATTAGGTAATCATTGCAGCACTAGTTGGCTAGCCACACGATAGGATTGTCAGGAGCATTGTACAGCATTGTATGACTAGTTGGCTAGCCACACGGATTATCAGGAACCAGGAAGTGCAGCATTGTATGATTTGAAACTACCGCATTTGGAGATGGATGCATACACGTGTGTAATGTTGCAAGTTGGGCCAACGAGGCTGTCAGTAGACCGACATTAGTTGTGGCAATCACATACATTATATCTGGGAATATACTAACTAGGCCCTTTTATTTCAGCTATCAAGTGTTCTCTGTTGTCTCATGTGGGTGTTTGGGGACCGGTTTCACAAATGCAGGCATGCAGCTGTGCTGAACAAGCATAGTATTTACCCTTTTACGACAGCTGTGCAAAGGTGAACCTGTAGGGGGCGCCAAATCGCAAAAATACCACATCCTACGTTGGGGTGCTTTAATAAAAAAATGTTGTCACTGATAAACACTGATAAGCTCTATAACTCAAAGTGAAGAAAGAAAAGTGTAATTTTCCTAAATTAATCACAAATAAAAAACAGAAAATAATTTATTCTGAATGATGAAGTATTGACCCCCCCCCACCCCTCCCCCAGAGTTAATAGGCTACTTGATCAAAACATCTTTGCAGCAATTATAGCTGTGCGTCTGTTTGGGTAGGTCTCAATCAGCTGTGCACATCTGGACGCAGCGATTGTCACCCATTCCTCTTTGCAGAACTCCTCTCAACCTCCATCAAGTTGGATGGGTGCCATCGGTGAACAGCAATTTTAAGTCTAGCCACAGATTCTCAATTGGATTGTGGTCTGGGCTTGGACTGAGCCATTCCAAGATATTGACTCTTTTAAGCCACTCCACTGTGGCTTTGCTAGATGTTTGGGTCATTGTCCTGCTGGATGTTTGGGTCATTGTCCTGCTGGATGTTTGGGTCATTGTCCTGCTGGATGTTTGGGTCATTGTCCTGCTGGATGTTTGGGTCATTGTCCTGCTGGATGTTTGGGTCATTGTCCTGCTGGATGTTTGGGTCATTGTCCTGCTGGATGTTGGAGTCATTGTCCTGCAGGATGTTTGGGTCATTGTCCTGCTGGATGTTTGGGTCATTGTCCTGCTGGATGTTTAGGTCATTGTCCTGCTGGATGTTTGGGTCATTGTCCTGCTGGATGTTTGGGTCATTGTCCTGCTGCATGTTTGGGTCATTGTCCTGCTGGATGTTTGGGTCATTGTCCTGCTGGATGTTTGGGTCATTGTCCTGTTGGATGTTTGGGTCATTGTCCTGCTGGATGTTTGGGTCATTGTCCTGCTGGATGTTCTCCCAGGTCCCAGCTCTCTTGCAGACTGCAGCAGGGTTTCCTCCAGTGTTCCTCCATTCAGGGACTCAGTTCAAGTCAAGTCAGATGTATTTATCACATACACATCATACAGGTAAAATATGCAGTGAAATGTAATTTCTAGCTCTCGACGTGAAAGCAGCAATACCTAAACATTTTTACGGAATTTCAAAATAAAGGTGACTTTAAAGTTCACATTACAGTAAAACGTTCAATTTGACAGCTACTACTACTACTACTACTACTACTTCGGTTTTTACAGCTGTTTGGTCGAATGGAATTTTTGGATCTCAGGTTCTACTGTAGATCATTAGATAGAAAGTTCATGTTCTTGCGTTTTAGGGTAAGAATGTGCTTATAGTCTTACTATTAAAACATATGTTTGTGCTCTGTATTGTATTTTCTTTTTTTGCTCCATAACTGGCTCTTGGATCACGTTGGATGTTTATATCAGTCTTTTCAAAAGGAATGCAGCGATCAGTGTTCATGACTAACCAGACTTGATGGCTGAGATCTGTATCAACTGTTGTGGAACCGTTATAGCCTGAGATCAATTATCTACTTAATTGAGCTCATATACTTTGAGGTTCAAACTTGAAGAGTTACTCAAACTCTCTTCCTAGAACATCCCTCAGAACTTCATACAAAGTCAGGGTCCTGTATGTGTGTTTGTGTGAGATTGAATCTGCCCAGTGTGTGTGTGTGTGTGTGTGTGTGTGTGTGTGTGCGTGTGCGTGTATTTGCATGTTTTTTGTTGGAGCTGCACTACTGGGAGCAATACAGTGTTCAACCAGCCGTGACCCCTGACAAACACAGCCAGCCACTCATTGCATCTCACCAACACATCTTCTTCCAACACAAAGAGAGATCAGGCCAGATCTCCAAACAGCACATTCTTCGCACTCAACATGTGGACATTTTCATGTGATTCTGTCAACAGCAGTACCACAGCATGGAGACCTGTCTTAAGATGGCCTGGTCTGGTGTCTCTCCGCCCGTGAGCCAAGCCTCTCTCAGACCAGAGGTGTCTGGGTGATCTCACCGCTGTCACTCGTATAATGAGGTGGGCAGAAGCGCAGGTCCCAGGTGGCGTGTGGCCTGGCCCTGACCACACCCGCTCATCTCTCCTCTGAGAGAGAGACCACACCCGCTCATCTCTCCTCTGAGAAAGAGATCACAGGACTGGCCTCAGCATGTGGTGGTCAATGGTTTTAAATCCAAAAACATGGTCTTAAACACTGAAGTCCCTCAGGGCTGTGTCTTATCCCCCATTTTATTCTCCATCTATACAAACAACATAAAGTGCAACAGCAATGACATTTCACTTTTTAAATATGCAGTTGATATGGCCCTGGTTGCCCACGTCAAGGATGAGAACTCCCTGTCTGCATACCTCCAGCAGGTAGACACCTTGGTGTCTTGGATAGAGGAGAGCTCTTTGGAGCTGAACATCTCCATGACAAAGGAGCTGTGCTGTGGGGGGAGGTGGACATCTGATTCCCCCCACCCTCTTTTTGAGCCCCTGAGGCTAAATGGGCAGGCCGTGGAGCAGGGAGAAACCTTCCAGAACCAGCCTTCTGTCACCACAGACAAAGTTTTCTGAATCTGAATCTCATCTCTCCTCTGAGAGAACAGCCGCTCATCTCTCCTCTGAGAGAACACCCACTCATCTCTCCTCTGAGACAGTGAGAACACCCGCTCATCTCTCCTCTGAGACAGTGAGAACACCCGCTCATCTCTCCTCTGAGACAGAGAGAACACCCGCTCATCTCTCCTCTGAGACAGTGAGAACACCCGCTCATCTCTCCTCTGAGACAGAGAGAACACCCGCTCATCTCTCCTCTGAGACAGAGAGAACACCCGCTCATCTCTCCTCTGAGACAGAGAGAACACCCGTTCATCTCTCCTCTGAGACAGAGAGAACACCCGCTCATCTCTCCTCTGAGACAGAGAGAACACCCGCTCATCTCTCCTCTGAGCTGATAGAGATAACACCCGCTCATCTCTCCTCAGAGAGAACACCCGCTCATCTCTCCTCTGAGACAGAACACCCGCTCATCTCTCCTCTGAGACAGAGAGAACACCCGCTCATCTCTCCTCTGAGACAGAGAGAACACCCGCTCATCTCTCCTCTGAGCTGATAGAGAGAACACCCGCTCATCTCTCCTCTGAGACAGAGAGAACACCCGCTCATCTCTCCTCTGAGAGAACACCCGCTCATCTCTCCTCTGAGACAGAGAGAACACCCGCTCATCTCTCCTCTTAGAGAACACCCGCTCATCTCTCCTCTGAGACAGAGAGAACACCCGCTCATCTCTCCTCTGAGCTGATAGAGAGCTCTGCTTCGTCTGCCACTCTCCCCTGCACTCTCTGTCTGCCAGAGGATTCCATTCCATTCAAGGCCCCCCACACACACACAGCCCCATCCCCAGCTTAGCACCCCCCTCCCCCCCCCCCCCCCAAGAAAAACATTTACTGAAACCACCCAACGTGCTGCTGTCACATCCGTTCAGAGATGACACAACACAGCCAGCGCTCCTCTGAACTCCCAGACACACACAGCCTTAAGCATGTTGAGAGAAAATAATCAGACAAGTAAACAAGTCACTTTCCCCTCAAACACGTACAACATGACTATCAGAGGCTTATATACAAAAGACGTGAGTTTCTGATGGTCAAATGGTCATTGTCTTCCTGATACCTTGGACTCACCCAGGTCAATTACAAAAACAAACAAACAAAAAATCTGGGGGGGATTTTTTTTCTGAATTTATGAATCGATCAATAATGGTAAATGGTACAATTGTGATTCTTACATGAATGGATTTGTCCCATCACCTCTACAGGAGGACTGACTATTGACCAGCACACTGCTGACACAGGAGATGCCCTGTGACTCTGAATATGGACAGGTATCTACAGTGCATCCAGGAAGTACTCATAGCTCTTCATTGTCTATCTACAGACAATACACCATAATGACTAAGTGATTTTTTTGCAAATGTATTTTTAAAAAACTGAACATGTACATAAGTATTCACACCCATAACTCAATACTTTGTCTATGGGATTGGTTTGGGGAGGGAGCGTTCCCGAGGCACCTTTGGCAGTGATCAAAACAGCCTCAAACCTTCTTGCGTATGATGCTACAAGCTTGGCACACCTGTATTTGGGGTATTTCTCCCACTCTTCTCTGCAGATCCTCTCAAGCTCTGTCAGTTTAGATGGGGAGCGTCACTGCACAGCTATTTTCAGATCTCTCCAGAGATGTTCAATCAGGTTCAAGTCTGGGCTCTGGCTGGGCCACTCAAGGACATTCACAGACTTGTCCCAAAGCCACTCCTTCATTGTCTTGGCTGTGTGCTTAGGGTCGTTATCCTGTTGGAAGGTAAACCTTCGCCCCAGTCTGAGGTCCTGAGCTCTCTGGAGCAGGTTTTCATCAAGGATTCCACTGTTCATCTTTCCCTCAATCCTGACTAGTCTCCCAGTTCCTGCCATTGAAAAACATCCCCACAGCATGATGCCACCACCATGCTTCACCGTAGGGATGGTATTGGCCAGGTGATGAGCGGTGCCTGGTTTCCTCAAGACCAAAGAGTTCAATCTTGGTTTCATCAGACCAGAGAATTTTGTTTCTCATAGTCTGAGAGTCCTTTAGGTGCCTTTTGGCAAACTCCAAGCAGGCTGTCATGTGCCTTTTACTGAGGAGAGGTTTCCGTCTGGCCACTCTACCATAAAGGCCTGATTGGTGGAGTGCTGCAGAGATGGTTGTCCTTCTGGAAGGTTTTCAGATGTCCACAGATGAACACTGGAGCTCTGTCAGAGTGACCGTCTGGTTCTTTGTCACCTCCCTGACCAAGGCCCTTCTCCCAAGATTACTCAGTTTGGCCGGGCGGCCAGCTCTAGGAAGGGTCCTAGTGGTTCCAAACTTCTTCCATTAGCTGGTGCCCCGTCTTCAAAGCTACTTCCAGGGTTTACGAATCACAGGGTTTACGAATTACGTCTGATGCTGCGTTCCATTTGTATCGGAGCTCAGGATTTGGTGCCCGGAACGGCGTTCCATCCCAGTTGAATGTGTTCCAGAAACAAAACGCAATACCCCCATTTTTGCCCCATCTTTGTAGTTCTCGGCAAGTTAGCTATTGTTAGCCATTGTTAGCAATACTATGTTATTTTATGGAGACATCAGACAGACATCACGTCTTGACCCAACATCAGTTACTGAGATAGATACGTAGATATGTGTTCGTAATAATTAAATTACATCCAGATACAGAAAAAGAATAAGGTAATAATAACAATAAAACATTATTTTTATACCACCTTTCATACAGATAAATTCAGCTCAAATTGCTTTACAACAGAGAATTTCAATTAAAGAATGTGAAATTTAATGATGCAATGATCAGGCTTGTCTTCATTCGTAGACTATAGGAGAAATACACTGTGAGCCAAGCCTGCTAAATCTGCTCAAATACACCACCTGGCGGTGGTGCATCACTAAAACGAAATAATACCTGTCTGAAATCCCATGAGATTTCCAACAGGATTTCCCTGCCAAATACCGTGATGGTGAAATGCTGCAGGATGGATAATTTCCAGCTTCCCCCAACTGTACATGAGTTTATATGTCTGAACCTGAATTTTAGTTCATATACAGTAAATTTGAACCTCTTTTAATTTAACCATCTTTGCAGTAAAATTGTTTTGTAAAAGAAATCCATATGGGAGAGATGAGGAAAGACATTCCTGTGTTGTGTTCTAGCTCTGGGAGCAGTACTTCAAAAACCACAGCCCATTCTGGCTATTTGCCACTAGGCTATAGGGAGATGTTGCCAAGGAGAGTCGACCAAATCCAACACACCAAGTGTGTGAAGCAAGCAGTTGTCTGACCCAATTCAAAGACTACCCCCTCCTGTCCCCGTGTGTTGTGCAAAGGGAGCTCTCACCTCTGTGCTTGTGGTAGGACAGCTCCCTGTTGGTGACCCTGAGCCACCTCTTTTTGAAGTTCTTCTTGCCGATCCGTTTCCTTCCCTGGGCCCTCTTCTGCACCTCCCTGGGGAGACATTCACACAAGACGGATCAGAACCCAACATGGAAAACTCTGTCCTCCGATGGTACTGTACGACCCTAGGAGCATCCCCACTCACCCCTCCTTCAGAACCATCTAATGGTACGACCCTAGGAGCATCCCCACTCACCCCTCCTTCAGAACCATCTAATGGTATGACCCTAGGAGCATCCCCACTCACCCCTCCTTCAGAACCATCTAATGGTATGACCCTAGGAGCATCCCCACTCACTCCTCCTTCAGAACTATCTAATGGTATGACCCTACGAGCAGAGTCACTCACCCCTCCTTCAGAGCCATCTAATGGTATGACCCTAGCAGCACCCCCACTCACCCCTCCTGCAGAACCATCTAATGGTACGACCCTACGAGCAGAGTCACCCACCCCTCCTTCAGAACCATCTAATGGTATGACCCTAGGAGCATCCCCACTCACCCCTCCTTCAGAACCATCTAATGGTATGACCCTAGGAGCATCCCCACTCACCCCTCCTTCAGAACCATCTAATGGTATGACCCTAGGAGCAGAGCCACTCACCCCTCCTTCAGAACCATCTAATGGTATGACCCTAGGAGCATCCCCACTCACCCCTCCTTCAGAACCATCTAATGGTATGACCCTAGGAGCATCCCCACTCACCTCTCCTTCAGAACCATCTAATGGTATGACCCTAGGAGCACCCCCACTCACCCCTCCTTCAGAACCATCTAATGGTATGACCCTAGGAGCACCCCCACTCACCCCTCCTTCAGAACCATCTAATGGTATGACCCTAGGAGCACCCCCACTCACCCCTCCTTCAGAACCATCTAATGGTATGACCCTAGGAGCATCCCCACTCACCCCTCCTTCAGAACCATCTAATGGTATGACCCTAGGAGCACCCCCACTCACCCCTCCTTCAGAACCATCTAATGGTATGACCCTAGGAGCATCCCCACTCACCCCTCCTTCAGAACCAGAGAGTCCTCCACCCCGCTGGACTCCTTGCTCACGTTGGAGGAGATCTCATCTAGGAACTGGACAGGTCAGAGGTCAGCAGAGCACAGGGGGCACAGAATGACAACATGGAAACACCAGTCGCTGAGGTGCTCCAGTGTCTTTACAGGTGTGATGGGTGTGATAGCAATAGACATAAGTAGTTACCTTTTTAACCTTTTCAATACATTTGTCTTCTTGGAATGACTTGAAGAAATCGTACATGTAGGACTCCTTGAAACTTGACTGGAAGAGAAACCAAACATGAGTTCATTCTACTACAAGAAACTGACCTACAGACCAGCTAACAGCCCTACTCCTGACCTACAGACCAGCTAACAGCCCTACTCCTGACCTACAGACCAGCTGACAGCCCTACCCCTGACCTACAGACCAGCTGACAGCCCTACTCCTGACCTACAGACCAGCTGACAGCCCTACCCCTGACCTACAGACCAGCTGACAGCCCTACTCCTGACCAGCTGACAGCCCTACTCCTGACCTACAGACCAGCTGACAGCCCTACTCCTGACCTACAGACCAGCTAACAGCCCTACTCCTGACCTACAGACCAGCTGACAGCCCTACTCCTGACCAGCTGACAGCCCTACTCCTGGCCAGCTGCCAGCCCTTCTCCTGACCAGCTGACAGCCCTTCTCCTGACCAGCTGACAGCCCTTCTCCTGACCAGCTGACAGCCCTTCTCCTGATCAGCTGACAGCCCTTCTCCTGACCAGCTGACAGCCCTTCTCCTGATCAGCTGACAGCCCTACTCCTGACCAGCTGACACCCCTTCTCCTGACCAGCTGACAGCCCTACTCCTGACCAGCTGACAGCCCTACTCCTGACCAGCTGACAGCCCTTCTCCTGACCAGCTGACAGCCCTTCTCCTGACCAGCTGACAGCCCTTCTCCTGACCAGCTGACAGCCCTTCTCCTGATCAGCTGACAGCCCTACTCCTGACCAGCTGACACCCCTTCTCCTGACCAGCTGACAGCCCTTCTCCTGGCCAGCTGACAGCCCTTCTCCTGGCCTTACCAGTTTGTTTTTGGACAGGCTGCCCCAGCTGCCCAGCGTCTGGATGGTTTTGGAGATGAGAGTGAGCGTGCGGGAGATCTCAGGGTCCTGGAAGGCAGGGAGAGAGACAGGAGCTCACACCACATCACACGAACCACATCACACGAACCACATCACACGAACCACATCACACGAACCACATCACACGAACCACATCACACGAACCACATCACACGAACCACATCACACAAACCACATCACACAAACCACATCACATGAACCACACGAACCACATCACACGAACCACATCACACGAACCACATCACACGAACCACATCACACGAACCACATCACATGAACCACATCACACAAACCACATCCCACAAACCACAACACATGGACCACATCACATGAACCACACGAACCACATCACATGAACCACATCATACAAACCACATCACACGAACAACATCACACGAACCACATCACACAAACCACATCACACAAACCACATCACACAAACCACATCACACGAATCACATCACAAACCACATCACACAAACCACATCACATGAACCACATCACATGAACCACATCACATGAACTACATCTTTACATGAACCACATCATATGAACTACATCTTTACATTAACCACATCATATGAACCACATCTTTACATGAACATCACTACCATCAACAACATAAATAGAATGATGTTATGTTGTGATCACAGCACTAAATCCTGCAGACTGATGACATGATATACTGCAGTCAGTGACACACTTCAAATGTATAATAACTGCATTATGTGCAGATGATATGATGTTTTGGCGGGTGGGTGTTCCTGCAGAGTGACTCACGGGGTGGTGGGGGCGGAGCTGGAACGTGTGCGGAGAGAGGACCGCCACGGCGAAGAAGCGCAAGAACACAAAGCTGCTGACAGCCGAGTACTGAACATGAGGGTCAGCTGGGGGAGAGAGAGGAGAGAGAGGAGAACATGAGGGCCAGCTGGGGAAGAGAGAGGAGAACATGAGGGTCAGCTGGGGGAGAGAGAGGAGAACATGAGGATCAGGAGGAGAGAGAGGAGAACATGAGGGTCAGGAGGAGGAGAGAGAGGAGAACATGAGGGTCAGGAGGAGAGAGAGGAGAGGGTCAGGACGAGAGAGAGGAGAACATGAGGGTCAGGAGGAGGAGAGAGGAGAACATGAGGGTCAGGAGGAGGAGAGAGAGGAGAACATGAGGGTCAGGAGGAGGAGAGAGGAGAACATGAGGGTCAGGAGGAGGAGAGAGGAGAACATGAGGGTCAGGAGGAGGAGAGAGAGGAGAACATGAGGGTCAGGAGGAGGAGAGAGAGGAGAGAGAACTGGACATGAGGGTCAGGAGGAGGAGAGAGAGGAGAACATGAGGGTCAGGAGGAGGAGAGAGAGAGGAGAACATGAGGCTCAGGAGGAGGAGAGAGAGGAGAACATGAGGGTCAGGAGGAGGAGAGAGAGAGGAGAACCTGAGGCTCAGGAGGAGGAGAGAGAGGAGAACATGAGGGTCAGGAGGAGGAGAGAGAGGAGAGAGAACTGGACATGAGGGTCAGGAGGAGAGAGGGGTGGGCGGTGGGCAGAGGTCAGGAGGAGAAGAGACTGAGGGGGGCCAGGGAGAGAGAGAGAGAGAGAGAGAGAGGGGTCAGAGAGAGAGAGAGAGAGGGGTCGGAGAGAGAGAGAGAGGTCAGAGAGAGAAAGAGAGAGAGGGGTCAGAGAGAGAGAGGTCAGAGAGAGGGGGGTCAGAGAGAGAGAGAGGTCAGAGAGAGAGGAGTCAGGGAGGGAGGGAGAGAGAGAGAGGAGTCAGGGAGGGAGGTAGAGAGAGAGGGGTCAGAGAGAGGAGTCAGGGAGGGAGGGAGAGAGAGAGAGGGGGGGTGGTCAGAGAGAGAGAAGGGTCAGAGAGACAGAGAGAGAGGAGTCAGGGAGAGAGAGAGGGGGGGCAGAAACAGAGAGGTCAGAGAGAGAGAGAGAGAGAGAGAGAGGGGGGGTCAGAAAGAGAGAGAGAGAGGTCAGAGAGAGAGAGGGGGACCAGAGAAAGAGAGAGGGGCCAGAGAGAGAGAGAGGGGGGGGGGGGTCAGGGAGAGAGAGAGAGGGGTTAAAGAGAGAGAAAGAGGTCAGGGAGAGAGAGAGCGGGGCCAGGGAGAGAGAGAGAGGGGTCAGAGAGAGAGAGAGAGAGAGAGAGAGGGGTCAGAGAGAGAGAGGCCAGAGAGAGACCAGAGAGAGAGAGAGACCAGAGAGAGAGAGAGAGACCAGAGAGAGAGAGAGGGGTCAGAGAGAGAGAGGGGCCAGAGAGACAGGGGTCAGAGAGAGAGAGAGAGAGAGAGAGAGAGGGGTCAGTGAATTATTACAACAGCACATCGTTCAAAAAGTGTTACTGTTGAACATGGCCTTTCGTGCCATTCAGCTTCAACGATTTAAACCAGGCAAATTTGATGAACAGCCAGAGCTTTTCTTCCATTGCCCATTCCTGTAAGCGTGGTGGCTGGCTTGTTGGACCCCATCAATGGGAGCAGCAACTCCTAGAAGCGACTGCTGTGTTTTAAACTCACTCTCTCTGTTATGTAAAGCATACTGCATCACATTGTATATTACTGGCCCTCTGTATCCCTCCAAAGAACCCTGTGTCCTACTCAACTGGCTCGGATGGTATTGTCTAAAAACATTTTGGTTTTATTGTCTAAAAACATTTTGGTTTTATTGTCTAAAAACATTTGGGTTTTATTGTCTAAAAACATTTGGGTTTTATTGTCTAAAACATTTGGGTTTTATTGTCTAAAAACATTTGGGGTTTATTGTCTAAAAACATTTGGGTTTTATTGTCTAAAAACATTTGGGTTTTATTGTCTAAAAACATTTGGGTTTTATTGTCTAAAAACTTGGTTTTTATTTTAGAGGTTTATTTGAAAGGCAGTTGTTCTTGCAGACAAAAGGAACACGGGTCCTATACTGAACACGGGTCCTATACTGAACACGGGTCCTATACTGAATACATGAATGTATATTTAACACAACGCCCACTAAGGCCCATACTGTACAGCTCTGGCCTGGTTTTATGAATGATGTCTTTATGTCTTCTGCCCCATTTCCACCGAACCAACAAGTACCTACTCAACTCTACTCATCAGCCCCCTCCTACCTCCAGGCCATGGTTAAACCCTACACCCCCTCCTAACCGTTACGCTCTGCTACCTCGGGGCGACTGGTTGCCCCGTCACTCCGAGGCCCCTGCGGTCGATCGACACGGTCACGGCTCTTCTCTGTCCTGGCCCCGCAGTGGTGGAATGAACTGCCCACTGACGTCAGGACAGCAGAGTCGCTGCCCATCTTTCACCGTAGGCTCAAAACTCACATCTTCAAGAAGTACTACAATAATCCTCCCTCCTAAGCACTTATTGTATTTTATTGTATTTTAGATGGCTATTCATGCACTTTGCCTTCAGCACTAGATTATACTCTTAGTCACTTGTTTTAGAAAGGAGATGCACTTGTGAGTTCTGGCAATTAAATGCAATTATTGTTAGTCGCTTTGGATAAAAGCGTCTGCTAAATGACTGTAATGTAATGTAAAACTTGCTTTGTGGGGCTTTCCACCACGAAAAAAGGCATGTAAGAGAGGTGTTGAGGTTGAGTGGAGGTAGCTGGTGTGGTAGAGAACTGAGGTGTTGAGGTTGAGAGGAGGTAGCTGACGTGGTAGAGAACTGAGGTGTTGAGGTTGAGTGGAGGTAGCTGGTGTGGTAGAGAACTGAGGTGTTGAGGTTGAGTGGAGGTAGCTGGTGTGGTAGAAAACTGAGGTGTTCAGGTTGAGAGGAAGTAGCTGGCGTGGTAGAGAACTGAGGTGTTGAGGTTGAGAGGAGGTAGCTGGCGTGGTAGAGAACTGAGGTGTTGAGGTTGAGAGGAGGTAGCTGGCGTGGTAGAGAACTGAGGTGTTGAGGTTGAGAGGAGGTAGCTGGCGTGGTAGAGAACTGAGGTGTTGAGGTTAAGTGGAGGTAGCTGGCGTGGTAGAGAACTGAGGTGTTGAGGTTGAGAGGAGGTAGCTGACGTGGTAGAGAACTGAGGTGTTGAGGTTGAGTGGAGGTAGCTGGTGTGGTAGAGAACTGAGGTGTTGAGGTTGAGTGGAGGTAGCTGGTGTGGTAGAAAACTGAGGTGTTCAGGTTGAGAGGAAGTAGCTGGCGTGGTAGAGAACTGAGGTGTTGAGGTTGAGAGGAGGTAGCTGGCGTGGTAGAGAACTGAGGTGTTGAGGTTGAGAGGAGGTAGCTGGCGTGGTAGAGAACTGAGGTGTTGAGGTTGAGAGGAGGTAGCTGGCGTGGTAGAGAACTGAGGTGTTGAGGTTGAGTGGAGGTAGCTGGTGTGGTAGAGAACTGAGGTGTTGAGGTTGAGAGGAGGTAGCTGGCGTGGTAGAGAACTGAGGTGTTGAGGTTGAGAGGAGGGAGGACAGAAGTGTGCAGGCCCTACTGCATTCATCATTACATGAAACATGCTACATACAAACATGTAGCTGTTTTACCTGATGTGACAGTGTTTTAGTAATAATAATAATAATAATAATAATAATAATAAATCCATTTTATTGAGCGCAATTCTCGACCTTAAGGAGCTGGACAAGGCTGAAGAAGGTTTCAAAACTCCCCCATTGACTTCCATAAAAAAAAAATGTAGAAAAAGCTGAATTTTTTTAAAGTATAATAAAAAAGTATAAAAAATCAGAAAGAAGTCCACACGTCCTTAAAGAGCTGAACATTTTGATACTTGAATGGTTTCAGTAGCTCAAAGTATGAAGGAGTTACAGAGAGCGAGAAAAACGTACGGAAGAAGTAAAAATAAAGAACTGGATAAAGGTATTTTCACACCAAACGCGAATATTCTTGCGAAAAAAGTAAAATAAAATCAAAACTCATTTCTCAATTAGTCTCTTCACACCAAACGCAAAATTTCCGTGTTCCAAAAGCTAAATTTATTTTTTCCGCAAATATTTTGATTTTTCTGCGGATTTCTCTGGCCTGACAGGCACGTTACAATCAAATGACGGCAAGCCGAACATGCTGACAGCACAGCCCGAGAGCCTGTTGAAGAGCCCATCTGCAAAAATCCTCTTTTTGGTGTGGGAGATCACTGTGTAGAATAGCTATAATTAGGTCCCTACTGTAGCCTAATAAATCTGGACGGTCTAGATCTAACGTGCCTACTTTAGACCACTCTGTAATAGGCTAGAGGCAAACTTGCAGTACCGTTAGCGTAGCTATAGCAGCAGACAGCAGTGATTGGAGTTAGCTAACCTACTTGTTTTCACAATGACCACGAAGGTTTCTGATAACGTTATAGCCTATAGCGAAATCAGACTGTTACAACAACGTCGACAACTAACATTAGGCCATTAACATTAGCTATGGTTAACATTAGCTAAGTGGGTTAGTACATGTATCGCTACTCACGTCATCTGTCCCAAATTGTTCAGCAACCTTGCCCCAGATATTGTCCTTCATTTCAGTGTCTTTGTAAGTGCTTAGCTTCTTATCATACAAGGTTGGATATAGCTCTACCAAATGAATAAGCTTGTCTGAAGAGATATGGATCGACATTTCCTTTACTGTAGTGAGTCGCTAGTGTTGAATATGGTTGATTTTCAGAGAAATGCCTTTTAATATGATCCTGTTAGCTATTTCCTAATTATGATGATTGACCTCTGAGTATGGCTGTCGGCTTCAGTTTTCGGTAAGAAACGGTGTCCCTCTTCCATAGACTTATGAGATAAAGACATTCCATGGCTGGTACACTCTGGGCCAAACACCATTGTTGTGGTTAGAGATAAAGGCCTGGGCGCCGAGGCGGCGTAGGTTAACTGGACCGAAACAAGGCCACAGAAGACACCAGAGAGACAGTCTTATCAGAGAAGAGACGAGGGAGGGGGGACACTCAAACCACCAAAGAACGTTGCAACGAGACCAATACTTTGATTTGGGTCCAGACAGCATACAGAGAGGTCAACTGTACATTAGGCCATGCCATCGTCTTTTGTATGTTAAACCTTCTGTAATAAACCGCTTTTGCTCGAGGCTCAAATCCGTGTTGGAGAGATTCATTTGGAATACACCTGAAAAGGAGACACTGGACTGTGTGGTATTGTGTGAGATTGGGGGCCGTCTTTTATTGAAATCAAAACACAACGCAGAGGTGAAATAAGGACAATAATAAAAGACAACGAAAGTCATCAATTGGTGCCGTGACCCGGATCGGACATCAAACCCTGAGAAAGTCCAAGACTGGTCGTCAGCCAAAGCAGACAGCTACAGCCACGGGAGACGCCTGGCAGTGCAGCTGTGACCTGAACAACCCCGGACAGACAATCAGACCCAACTGGGTGAGTGGGTTCGATATCCCGATCATAAAGAAAAAAATCAGTAAATCTCAACTATACCACACATAGTCTCTCAACACGTAAAACAAAACCAGTGCTGGATGTAAATGTATGTCTATATGTAGCTACATGTCTTATGTTAGTAATGCCAAGGTATCTGCCAAGGTGCGTGCATTGTTTTGTTATGTGAAGTAGACCACTTCTCTATGTGTAGCCTTTAAGGACAGCCTGTGGGAGACAGGGAATTGCCTTAAAGTAGACCTGCAGGATATTGTACATCCTGGGGTGCCTTCTCACATGTAAAACTGTGAAAGGTATATGTGGCCCTTAGGCTTTACTAAGGAAGACTTGCAGGATATTGGACATCCTGGGGTACCTACTCACATGAAAGACTGTGAACAGGTATATGAAGCCCTTAAGACTTTCTTAAGCAAGACCAGCAGGGTTATCACCCTGGGGTTGCCCGCCCACACGAGAGATTGGTGGAGGGTATATTCACTTCTAAGGATCGGCCAGTCCTTGAGAAGGCCGGGGTTTTGGATGAGTTTGTTATGTATGTGTATTGTCGCACATGGATTCTAGATGTACATGTATATATACATATTCTAGGGAAGCGGTTTGGTTAGGTCACTGTGATAAAATCATACTGTGTGTGAACCAAGACCTTATCTGCTCCAGCGGAGTGCTTGAGTCGTTCCTTCTCGCTCCCGACTCAGCCCCTCCCTTAGCCACAGAGCCAAACTACAGCTTGACTATCAGCGAGAGCAGAGTAGACTTAGAGAGGGGAGTCGGAGGAGGAGATAGAACACCGTCAATGACGGTCCGAGGTCTGTCTCATCTTACCAAAGTGAGCCCGTCCCACTGCAGGGGGCGGGGCTGACAATGCTGTCAGATGAGGACAGACATTACTAGAGGTTAAAGGAGGAGTTGAGTTTTCCGCCCTCTCCTCACAAGCTCAGGAGAGAGAGGAGGGATCGTACTGTAGATGTAACACTCCCACCAGCTGTTTCGAACTGGCGCCCCATACGACCAGGGGGTGTTACTGTCGGTGCAGATGGCAATCTAGAATGCTGGTCGGCTAGTGTAAAACATCCATGCGATGTAGGTGATGTGAACATGGCTCAGGCCAGTCACCCGTTGGTCGGGGACACTCTAACTAAAGCAATCACCACCAAGGTCAAGAGAGTAGAGGAGAAAGCCAGAGCTCCACAGATCCCATTCAGAGCTAGGGATTACAAATGAGAACGCTGTCATCTTTGCGGGAACAGAAGCTCAGAGAACAACTTTCACCCTCACACGGCTCCCCCATTATTCAACAGATGATGCCGCTCCATGGCCAAGGCCACCCTGTTACAGAAGCCAGAAGGCCTGGGTGTAACAACCACCTTGAACGTACGCCAAAACATGTAGAGTTCCTCTTTGATGCGAGGGGGGGGGGTGGCTACCATCACTCCTCATCGCTGTCTGGAGAGAACCGACACCATGTTGAGAGAGCAAGGCAGGCATGCATTGGTGAAGGGGGGGGAGCCTATTTTTGGGTGAGAAAAACCGTTGGAACTGCTGGAATTGGGATCTGTGTCTCTCACGACCTCTGTGTGTGTGGGACTGGTAGGATTACCCCTACTGGGCCTTGAGGTGTTAACAGATAGATTCATCCCCTCAGTTCCCACAAGGGAAAGTTAAATGGAGTCGGAGTTGGGTAAACAAACCTGACTTAGCAGAGTTGCCAATCTGGGCAGAAGACAGAAGTGATAGAAGGTTTCTAAACTCACAGGGCCTCCAACAGCCCAGCGTGGCCTGTGTTGAAACCTTCAGGTGAATGGCGCCTCTGTGTGAACTACAGAGTGGCCAATGAGTATGGGGATAAGATAGAGCCCCTGGTGGAGACCTGTCCACCATTTTCAGTGCCTTGAAACCTGAACACCAATTGGGTTTCAGTCATCAACATGACACAAGGCTTAGCGTCCCTCTTGCAGGAGGGCTGCAACCGGGGACAGCTTTCAATATTGATGGAGATCAATATCAGTTCATTTGAACGCCAATTGGGTTTACACAACTTCCCAAACACCTATCATCAGGCGTTGCGTAATCACCTATGCGAAATGTCTCCCATCACTTTCCACTTAAAGGGCAAGACTGCAAACATTCATGTAGTCAGTCGGTATGCACATGGCATGACTTTGGAGAGCTTAGGAAACAAAGAGGTTTCCTGTCAGCATTTAGGGATGCCCATTAAGAATGGAGAGTTGGTTAGGGAGCTCATGGAGGCCATCAGCCTTACAAAAGGTGACAGTGTTTAAGGTCAAAGGACACTCTCATGAAGTTTGAGTCGAGGTAACACTCTGGTTGACCAAGCAGCAGAACAGACAGCTCGTGACAGAGATACCATACAAGCGCATTTGTCCTCAGCCCAACCTGCACCCCCGTATCAGATTGATACTGTCACTGACCACAAGGTGATACAGGTAGAGACTGAGAGGGGGGGAGGTGTGGACATGGATGGAGAATGGGGCAGAAATGGACTCAGATGAGTGTGGCGACAAGGTCAGAAATTGGTTGCACCACAACGGTTGCTCCCTTATCTGGCAACACAGATTCACTTCACTGTTCTTATCATCCTCAGAGAAGTGGACTCAGACTGAAAGAATGAACCGTGTCATCAAGGGGAGACTCACAAAGTCATCAGGAGGGCGTGATTTGGCCCGACGCTTTGAGTCTTGTGCTTTGCTCCATTCGAGCAACACAATCAGGAGATGGGACTTGGCCCTTTCGAGGTCATCTGTGGCAGGCAGATGTTCATCTCACTAGTGAGGTGTTGAGTGGTTACTGTGAGTAATTGAGCATGGCTGTGGCCAAGGCCCACAAACAGGTGCTGGCAGTATGGAGCGAGATCCCCGAGGGGGGACAGGCTTTAATCCCAGGCCAGTATGTAATGATAAAGGAGTTTTCAAAGAAGAGAAATTAGATGCGAAGGGGATGGACCTTATCAGATCTTGCTCATCACCCACGCGGCAGTAAAGGTAGCAGGGAAACCCAACTGGATTCATGCCAGTCAATGCAAAGTGGTTGCACCACCAGACACAGATTAGACTGAGTACACCTCCAAGCGAACACACCCTTGTAGTATTGAATTGGATAAATTGTAGAGCCAACCACTCCAGACTTAAAAACATCGGGTAGAATAGCGCTCAGGCTTAGCACCCCAAAACTAGGGACAGTCGTGGCAGCTGTTGTTCGAGCAGAGACCTTGAGCTAAAGAACTGTACAGGTTAGTACAGGGGCCCACTCAGGATGAAGACGACAAATTAGAGAATTACGACGTAATGCTCTAAACCTGTGCCCACTGCTCGGATGACTGTAGTGCTGCTAAAGGGCTAGAGAGAATGGGTGTTAAGACTGCAGGCAGGTTTAAAACGGACCTTACAGTCTGGAGTGGGGGGGGGGCTCTTCTAGAAATAGGATAATGAAACAATAAGGATTTGGTGAAACCCTAACCTCTAGGTCTGGTCTGAGTGAGAAAGAGAGTGAGAGAGAGTGAGAGATATGCTATCACAATCAGTCGTGGAATGAATGATACTATCACAGTTTTCTTGTGTTTTTCTGTGCTAACAGGTGGAGTTGGAGAGAAGGACTTCCGGGTTGACTTGGGACACAGGGAAGACTACACTACTCCGGGTGGAGACGTCAACGACCAAGACAGGACATTTGAACTTTCACACCACAAAATAACCACATCTTTTATTTACAGCTTGCTGGTCAGGGACAGGACGTGGAGGGTGTAGGTTATTGTCATTCTGTGAATAAAAACTCCAGGTTGCACTTGAGATATACTCATTAAAACGGAGACAGGGGTATTGTGAAGGGTATGTCGTTAAAAAGGTTCTATATCTCTGGGCCGGGGACACTCATGTTCAGATCATGTAGGGTTTGTGTCTTATCATCCTGTGGTTTTCCGTGGTCAGACCAACACAGTCAGCCATGGAAAACCTCACTTTGAAATTGGGCTTATGAGGTAACTACGTCAGTCAAGAATGTGTCATCATGTTTGTGTGTAGGCAGATGCCAGACTCCCAAGCGAGCGGAGTGCCTCAAATGGCACACCCCTTTAACTCTACTTTAATGCTACGATACATCAACTGTTCCAGGGAAGTAGCAGACGCTGAATTAGAAAGAGGGATTGTTCAGATGATGGTGTTAGATTCCACTCTGGAGGGACCTACAGAGAACGGGGGGTTAGGACCGCAAAAGTGGGCTCAGATCAGTTCACCAGGGTCTCTTCCGCAGACAACCCAGGGCTGTTTTTGTCTACAGAGAGAGAGGGGAGCAGTGGATGTGGGGCACAGCCAGTGTCTGCATACTAGGCTTTGTACTGCTCCGAAATGTGGTAGATAGAACTTGCGCACCCTAGGGGGGTCTACTGGGTTTGGGGGGAGACGGTCCTACCAAGGAACTGGTAGGACGGGTTCCTGTTTGTTTGGGGGTTACCTTGCCAGGGGTGGTTACCCATCAGGATTGTGGGACTCAGCGGTAGGAGGTTAAAGGGATAGTGGGAGAAAGACCAATTCAACATTCTGAAATCCGCCGTACTAGGAGAGAGACTAGGGCGGGGGTTGTGGATGGCATACTCACTCACATGGGGTCTAGAAAGATAGTGCTTTTCTTTTTCCCGCATAGCATGGGGGTCGAATTATTAGTGACGGACATTGAGAAACTTGCATTGGCATTTGGGGACGTTGTCCAACAGAACAACTGATGCTTAGGGTTTGATTAATGAGGAGATGTCTAGCATGCGGATGTAGCATGTTTATCTTAAGCACACTTTTCTGTTATTCTTTTTCTTTCTGCATAATGGCTGTTCAGGTTTAGGTTTTGGAAGTCAACATTTCTCTTGATCATTATGATTCTGCGTGTTCACGTACAGTATAATCTTAGGAGGGATTGTTGAATATGGTTGATTTTCAGAGAAATGCCTTTTAATATGATCCTGTTAGCTATTTCCTAATTATGATGATTGACCTCTGAGTATGGCTGTCGGCTTGAGTTTTCGGTAAGAAACGGTGTCCCTCTTCCATAGACCTATGAGATAAAGACATTCCATGGCTGGTACACTCTGTGCCAAACACCATTGTTGTGGTTAGAGATAAAGGCCTGGGCGCCGCGGCGGCGTATGTTAACTGGACCGAAACAAGGCCACAGAAGAGACCAGAGAGACAGTCTTATCGAATAAGAGACGAGGGAGGGGGGACACTCAAACCACATAACGTTGCAACGAGACCAATACTTTGATTTGGGTCCAGACAGCATACAGAGAGGTCAACTGTACATTAGGCCATGCCATCGTCTTTTGTATGTTAAACCTTCTGTAATAAACCGCTTTTGCTCGAGGCTCAAATCCGTGTTGGAGAGATTCATTTGGAATACACCTGAAAAGGAGACACTGGACTGTGTGGTATTGTGTGAGATTGGGGGCCGTCTTTTATTGAAATCAAAACACAACGCAGAGCTGAAATAAGGACAATAATAAAAGACAACAAAAGTCATCACTAGTAACTTGGTGATCAATGGAAAAACTTATTTTTTGGGGTGGCTATCCTGCTCGAGAAATTGTCACGCTCGTTGCATGTAACCAGCTATTTCGATGTGTTGGATATCCATTGCAACATTGAAGCGCTGAATACAATTTGATTTGTGACACTTTGCATCAAAAGTAGCCTAGGTGCAAAAGTGGTCGGTGGAGCATCTGGAGCATCTGGCTCGTGATAACTGAATGAAAATGATTGACATGGAGTTTTTATTTTCCGCAAATTCTGTGTGGAATGCATGGAACGCTATTTTTCTTACCGCGCTTGGTGTGAAAGGTTTGGGCGCGGAAATTAATTAGGCGAAATTCTCGATTTATTTCACACTAATAAAGAACTGTATAACAATAGTGTGAATGCTGACACACACACTTATAAAATACAAAGAAAAAATAAGAAAAAAAACTGTATAAGGGAAAAAATAAATAAAATTAAAAAAAAAAAAGTAGGGGGGGGGGGGTCAACAAAAGTCTTTAAATGCCAGTGTTTTGAGGAGAGCTTTAAAGGTCTTGAGAGCCTCTGCCTCTTTGATTGGGTCTGGGAGTGTGTTCCACAGCCGTGGAGCAGCACAGCTGAGGGCCCTGGCTCCAATGGGTTTGAGCCTGTAGGGGGGCTGCTGGAGGATGATGGAGCTGGAGGAGTGGAAGGTGCGTGTAGGGCAGGACAGGGTGATGAGGTCGGAGGGGTCAGATGGGCCAGTGGCATGTATGGCTTGGTAGGTGTGGGTTAAGACTTTAAAGTCGATGCGCAGGGGCGGTCTGGAGTTTTCCCGGTGGCCTGGCGCGCCAACTGTCCTGGCACACGGTGAACAAAACGAAACTGAATGTGTTCCATCTCACCGCGTCGGCTCGGCTCGTGGCCTGACTTGGGCATGACTCCCGGCATGAAATATTCACCCAGTCTGGCCCTGTTGATGCATGAGCGGACAGGGAGCCAGTGAAGGTTGAATAACACTGGAGTAATGTGCTCGAGGGGGGAAGTGTGGGTGAGAATACGGGTCGCACAGTTCTGGACATACTGCAGCCTGTTGATGCATTTAGCAGACGCCCCCACTAGGAGGGCATTGCAGTAGTCCAGACGTGTAGAAGCAAAGGCGTGGATGAGGCGCTCAGCAGCTGGTTGGGAGAGCAGATGACGGATCTTTGCCAGGTTTCTGAGATGGAAGAAAGAAACCTTGGTGGTTTCTTTATGTGGGCATCGAGGTAGAGTTGGCAGTCCAATATCACCCCAAGGTTGCGGACCTCAGTGGAGGGAACGGCTGTGACACCATCTATGGTGAGGCTGAAGTGTTTGCATTTATTGATGGTGGCCTGGGTGCCAACCAGGATGACTTCTGTTTTTCCACAGCTTAGATGGAGAAAGCTCTGCTGCATCCAAGCTTTGATGTCGGTCAGGCAACTTGTGAGAAGGGTGGTGGCAGCATTTATGGTCTCACATTTGGTGGAAACATACAGCTGGGTGTCATCAGCGTAGAAGTGAATTCCAAACCCATATTTTCGGATGATGATGATCACTACAGGTTTGAGCTGCTGAGGCGCCTTCTTAACCGAGTGGAGTAGCTCGTGAAACTCACTCCTCAAAGGAGCGCTGACAGCCCCTCCAAGAGGGACGTCCCTACTGGTGCAACTGTGAGCGTCTGCCTCCCAAGCGGGAGGCCCGAGTTCTACTCCCACCCTGGACACGCCCACACAGATGGGGTTCTATCAGCGTGACCTGCGCTCTCTCACCTGGGAATGGGGTCATATCAGCGTGACCTCTCACCTGGGAATGGGGTCATATCAGCGTGACCTGCACTCACCTGGGAATGGGGTCATATCAGAGTGACCTCTCACCTGGGAATGGGGTCATATCAGAGTGACCTCTCACCTGGGAATGGGGTCATATCAGCGTGACCTGCACTCTCTCACATGGGAATGGGGTCATATCAGAGTGACCTCTCACCTGGGAATGGGGTCATATCAGCGTGACCTGCACTCACTTGGGAATGGGGTCATATCAGAGTGACCTCTCACCTGGGAATGGGGTCATATCAGAGTGACCTCTCACCTGGGAATGGGGTCATATCAGCGTGACCTGCAGTCTCTCACATGGGAATGGGGTCATATCAGCGTGACCTCTCACCTGGGAATGGGGTCATATCAGCGTGACCTGCGCTCACCTGGGAATGGGGTCATATCAGCGTGACCTGCGCTCTCTCACCTGGGAATGGGGTCATATCAGCATGACCTGCACTCTCTCACCTGGGAATGGGGTCATATCAGCGTGACCTGCGCTCTCTCACCTGGGAATGGGGTCACATCAGCATGACCTGCACTCTCTCACCTGGGAATGGGGTTATATCAGCGTGACCTCTCACCTGGGAAGCGCTTGGACGCCATGTGGCGCAGAGACCTGAACACGTCACACATGAGGGGGGGGCAGCTGGAGCTGGACTGGGTGATGGAGGAGAACACCTTCTGGACATACCCCTGCAGGTTCTCCTGCAGAGACCACACACGCACGCACACACACACGCACACAAACACACACATGCATGCACACACACACACGCACGCACACGTGCACGCACACACACACCATTACATGCTACGATGACCTTGACATACAGTTTGCAATGCAGACGGGTTCTTACTGTACCTTATTTACTTCCACGTTGTCTCCTTCCTTCAGTTTGATTGGGTCAATTTCACATGTTTTGTTGGATTCACAAATCTGTGGAAAAAAGGGGGGGGAAATAGTAGAGAGACAGACCAAAGCAGAGCACAGACACAAACTGAAAAGGAAAACTTGGTCTTCCAAGGCATTTGGTGGTTCCAAATCTACCCCCCTTTCCCCTGTTGGTGGGTGGGAGGAGAGGCCTCTCCTAATGAGAGGGCATCCCCTAGTGGCGGAGATCTCTCCTACTGCTAATCTCCAAAGCTAACTATAGTTGTCCAAGATTTGTGCGAAACTCCGGGGCTCCCGGCTAGAGTGTTGTATATATTTTCCTCATAACCCTTAAACCCTATAATCTGGTGTCACAACGCGTCCTCAGCCTAGCCCAATCAATGAGCATATCGAGGGGAAAAAAAGAAAAAAGAGAGGAAAACGGATCCTCATCATAAACATAGGTCACATTTACCTGAATACATATTTCAGTTTCCACATACCTATCCATCGTCCTTCCCTCTTAAAACCAGTATCATAGGCTACTCACTCACTGTGATGTTTCAAAGAGTCAATCGGGGAAAAAGAAAGAGGAAAAAATACTCAAACTCTTCATTGTAGTTAAACCTCAGCTATCTATGCACTTCCCTGACAGAGTCACCGTGGCTCCCCACTTCCTTTAGTCCTCATGTTCTTCACTGTTCTCAAGTCCATCTCTCATATTCTCCAGTGTTCATGGCGACTGCTGCCTGCTCCGCTCCTGAAACGCTGTAGATCTTCCCTCTCTAGCGCCGACACCCTCCATTCGCTCTCGCCTCCTGACTCTGGACCACCTGCATGCTGTTTCCATTCTCTGCCGTAGTGATGGTCCCTCTTCTTCCTGGTCTGGTACCGTCTACCCTCTCTGTCGCACGGCCCTCGCCGCCTCCTGTGCGCTATTGTAGACCCTTCGTTCCAGTGGACCCTCAGCGTGGTCATCGGTGATTGAAATCGAATCCCCCATCCTTGAGAATTCTCTTCAGCCCTGTGGTAGCTCCCATGTTTATTGGCTACCTCCGCTGAATAGTCCTGATCGAAAGACACTCTCTGCCCCTCGACCTCCACCTTCGTCTGCCATGCCATCCTGAGGACTTTCTCTTTGACCTCAAATCTCAAAAAGTTGACAATCACCCTTAGAGGCTTGTTCACTCTGTTCACTCTTTGTGAATTAGCCTATCCACATATTTAGGGAACGAATCTCCCTCCAGTCCTTTAATTCCCCATATTCGGACGTTATTTCGTCTTCATCTTCCTTCCAGGTCATTCAGTCTCTCCTAGAGCTTAATTTGTTGTTCCAGCGAAGATGACAGAACTCCGTGAACCTCGGTGCTCCACTCCTCGGCCTCGCGTTCCTCCAAGTTCCCTATTTCTTTCTTTTGGGCCTCAACCGTCTCGAGTCTCCTCCTCGTTTCCTCTTGGAAGCTATCCAGCCCCTGCTTCATCTCCCATTTTGTCCATGTGTTCCCTCAGTTGCCCCATCTCTTTCAGGGTCTCCTCCATTTGCCCACCTATTCCATCCCATTTAGCGTCCACGTCGCACTGGTTAGCCTCCATTTTCGCTTGCATGACATCCAAGCTATCCTGCGTGCTGGCTTATATGTTAGCCTGTAGCACTGCCACCCAACTGGCTTGCTCATCGACGTTGCTAGCTGCGTTTGCGTTAGCTAGGAGCCCACGTGGTCCGACCTCATCCATTCATTTATCTTTCGTCTCAATCTGTTTATTGTTTGGTTTTTCTCACTTTTCCTCTCGCTCATTCCAAGCTCACGTCTTATATTCTTCAGATTATAAATAATAGTTTTAGGGTTTTTTACCTTTCTTTTTTACTTATTTGACCGGGAGTTCCTCTGTTCAGCTGCCTACTGCCTCATCTCACCGGAAGTTCCCTCATCGTCAGGTTTTTTATTTTGCGAAATTTCGTGGCAGATAACTAATGCCAGGTTCACACTACAGGATTTTGAGACGTTATTTTCAAATCTTGTAGTGTGTGCTTGTTTGAGATTTGCAGAAGAGCATCGGTTAAGATTCTCCTTATGTGCGTGATGTAACCAGATTTCGAATCGGGGATAAATCGTCCCAAAAATCCTGTTTTGTGAGCCCGGCATAACGGACACAGTGATCGCATTTCATCAGGTGGGGGAACAAAAGCCAGAAATGACTGCAGTTCATATCTATCAGGGAAGTTCCTATGATGAGGTATGGCAATGTACCTCATCCAACACTGACTTCAAGGTGACCGTCAGGTAACTCTTCCCCACAATCTTCATCATGTCGTCGATGCAGCGCGTCGCAAAGGAGTTCCCACGGAATATGGTGTTGGCCTCCCTGGACAGAAAAAGGTCACAGAGGTCAGAGGTAAGAGGTCAAGAGCTTCAGTCTGGCCCAAAAATACAAAGCCTCAAACTACGCAGCAGGACTGCAAAGGTTCCATCATTCTTAGTTGAGGACAGGTTGGAGCTATTACCCCACCCTTTCAGATGGACTGTAATGAGGTAACAATGGATGGTGTGTGTGTGTGTGTGTGTGTGTGTGCGTGTGGAGGAGAGGAAGGAGACCAGCGGACTGTGTGTGTGTGTTCTTACTGGGTGTTGTCCAGCTCCAGGGCTGTGATGGAGGAGAGGAAGGGGACCAACGGGTGTGTGTGTATGTGTGTGTGTTCTTACTGGGTGTTGTCCAGCTCCAGGGCTGTGATGGAGGAGAGGAAAGGGACCAATGTGTGTGTGTGTGTGTGTGTGTGTGTGGAGGAGAGGAAGGAGACCAGGCGACTGTGTGTGTGTGTGTGTGTTCTTACTGGGTGTTGTCCAGCTCCAGGGCTGTGATGGAGGAGAGGAAGGGGACCAGGCGGTTGTGGTGGAGCAGCAGTCGGACCACGGGCAGCACGGCCTCGCAGCCCCCACACACCTCTCCCAGGATGTGGGCCGCAGACGCCGAGATGGGCTGCAAGACACGGGACCACACGTCAGACAGACAGGCAGGGGACCACACGTCAGACAGACAGGCAGGGGACCACACGTCAGACAGACACGGGACCACACGTCAGACAGACAGGCATGCAGGGGACCACGCATCAGACAGACAGGCAGGGGACCACGCGTCAGACAGACAGGCAGCAGGACCACACGTCAGACGGACAGGCAGGGGACCACACGTCAGACAGACAGGCAGCTGCACGCATGGACAGGACAGGCGTGTGTGTGTGTGTGTGTGATTGAGTGTGTGTGTGTGTGGTGTGCCGCAGACACAGAGATGGGCTGATGAGGACAGGGAGCAGGCGATCAGTTCTCAGGGAGGCAGACAATTCTGTCTGCAAGTTTTAGGAATGAGATCGCTCAGCGGGGAGGAGCCAAACTGCATCCATGCAGCCAATCAGAAGCCAGCGAAGGAAAGAGGAAGTGATTTTTTAACGAAATCTCATGACTTCTCATCCCAGCTGCAAATATCAGCAATCACAATAATTATGACATTTATAACTTTGTAAAAGCTAGAATAGCATTGTATTTATCTATACAATGTGATATTAACGATATGCTGCAACAAAGCTTATGTTTCGCAATCTTTTTTATTTTTTTTAACCGGCAGAATATTTGCTACCTTAAAATGTGTCAGAATTCGTCACGGGGGGCCTTCCTCCATACTTCTGGGGACAATGGCCGTTTTCGAAACCGCCTACTATACTGGTACAGTAGTATGTACTGATTTTGCCAAAATGCAGTATGCAGTATGCAGTATGCAGTATGCGAACAAAAAGAAAATCTGCAGTATGCGAAAAGTACCCGGATGACGTACTGATTCGGGGAAAATTGCCAGTATGCATCACAGCCATGGATGTATTAATAGAACTGTATAGGGTCACTCCATTCACTGACTGCTTGAAAGAGTGAAGCCCTATAGGACCGCGCCATCTTTGAAAAAAACGCGTCACTGATACCTTTGACATGCGCAGTCAAAGGTATCAATGACGCATTCGTGTAGTCATTCATTCATTCTGTTCACAACAACGCGATGGGCAGCCAGGCGAAATAGCTCCAGGGGACCTGGTCCCAAGCGAGTTGAACAGCTGTCCACCCAGAGACGGGATCTCTCGTTGCGGCATGAAGTTCACAGCTAACCCGCCGAGCTCGAAACAGAATGAATACACCTACTAGCAAACAAAACATGTTCAGTCACAAGCCGCACGGCTGTGTTGTTTCATGCGAAATGCGAGTCGTTTTTCATAAGATCCTCTTAAATATGTAGATAAACCACGATCTGATGGATTTATGATCATGTTAATGGCCAGCTGTTATTGGTCGCGAACGTTTCCCTTTGATACATCTAATAGCCTACTTATATTTATATTGCGCTTAACATCTGAAACAGATCTTAAAGCGATACAGTAATACTTGAAATACTTGCACAATTTCAATAAAATGTGTCCAGTTGATCTCAAGTCTGTGTGTCATTTTATATTTCAATCACGAGAGCCAAAATGAGTCCAGTTGATCTGTCTCGTATCATCATATTACAATCATGCATGCGATGTACTGGGCTAGCATACTGCAGAAATGAATCAATTTAGCCGTTGCATACTGCTATGAAAAATCAGTACAGTATGCAGTACATACAGTATGCAGTATCCAGTATGCAGTATAGTAGTATGTGGTTTCGAAAACAGCCAATATCTACGCTGTACCGCCGACACAGAGATGAGCTGGTGACAGGGAGGAGACTATCAAACGCACAGCCAGGTGGACGGATGGACAGGTGTGTGTGTGAATGATTGTGTGTGTGTCAGATTGCGTGTGTGTGTGTCTGTGTGTGAGATTGAGTGTGTGTGTGAGATTGAGTGTGTGTGTGTGTGTGTGTGTGTGAGAGAGAGAGACGTACATCAGAAAGGTCCACAGCCCTTACATAGACACACGGTCTGCTCTGACTGACGACATGGCGAGCTGATTCCCCCCTCCCCTTTTTAAACTCTTTTTTTGTTTGTCTGTTTGTAGTTATTGTTTGTCTGTTTGTTTGTAGTTATTGTTTACAGTTATTGTTGATAGGTTTGTATGTATTCTGCTCAGGTTGTTGTTTGTTTTGGGTGCAAGGTCTGGTGGGGCGGGGGTTGGGGGAGGGATGACTGAGTGGGATTTTAGAGGGAGGGATGTTGGGATGGTGTGGTGGGAGGGTCTGTAGTAGGGGCAGATAGGTGGTGGGAGGGTATGTAGTAGGGGCAGATAGGTGGTGGGAGGGTATGTAGTAGGGGCAGGTAGGTGGTGGGAGGGTATGTAGTAGGGGCAGATAGGTGATGGGAGGGTATGTAGTAGGGGCAGATAGGTGATGGGAGGGTATGTAGTAGGGGCCGATAGGTGGTGGGAGGGTATGTAGTAGGGGCAGGTAGGTGGTGGGAGGGTATGTACTAGGGGCAGATAGGTGATGGGAGGGTATGTAGGGGAAGATAGGTGATGGGAGGGTATGTAGTAGGGGCAGATAGGTGGTGGGAGGGTATGTACTAGGGGCAGATAGGTGGTGGGAGGGTATGTACTAGGGGCAGATAGGTGGTGGGAGGGTATGTAGTAGGGGCAGATAGGTGGTGGGAGGGTATGTAGTAGGGGAAGATAGGTGGTGGGAGGGTATGTAGTAGGGGCAGATAGGTGGCGGGAGGGTATGTAGTAGGGGCAGATAGGTGGCGGGAGGGTATGTAGTAGGGGCAGATAGGTGGTGGGAGGCACCTTGACGTCGGGGGACTTGAGCAGCAGGGCGCTCAGGGGGGAGTAGCAGGTGGGGGGCAGCACGGTGTCCTGGGTGAAGGTCACGTTCAGACGCAGAGAGCCCAGGTCCTCCGCCTTCCACTTGTTCCCCGTCCCCTTGGGCTGCAGGAGGTACCTAGGACCAGAGAGCACACACACACACACACACACACACACACACACACACACACACACACACACAGACACGCGCACGCACACACACACACACTTTAATACCTTTAAATGTTGTGTTTACATTTGACAAGAAATCCTTGAACACAAGCAATAATAGATGCACAAGATCACGCATCAAACGGAAGTGTGTGAGCCCCCCGTCAGACTACACAGGAAGCAGCTTCTCCTCCATACTTGGCGACTGACAATTATCACACACATCCAACAGAACCTTGCCAGGGCCTTAGCTTTTGGCCTGGACATTCCCGACATCTGCAAGCACACCCATACCCACGCACACACACACACAAACACACACACACAGTCTGCAGCGCTGTGGGAGGTGGCTGTTTCAGTCTGCGCAGCGCAGCGTTCTGACCAGCAGGTGGAGCCCTTCCTTGGGTTAGATCTCGTCTGAGCCCTGCAGAAGATGCTGCTGTTTGTCCATAATCTGCTCCCGCGGCTACTGAGGCAGACCAACACAGACCTGAGCTGGGGCATTCTGGGAGTAAGTCAGTAGTCAGTACATTAGGTTCCAGACCGGAGTGTGTGGAGTCTCTCTCTGGTCAGTATGTGTGCGTTACAGACCGGAGTGTGTGGAGTCTCTCTGGACAGTATGTGTGGAGTCTCTCTCTGGTCAGTATGTGTGTCTATGTTACAGATCGGAGTGTGTGGAGTCTCTCTCTGTGTTTAGAGACTGGAGTGTGTGTAGTCTCTCTCTGTGTTTAGAGACTGGAGTGTGTGTAGTCTCTCTCTGTGTTTAGAGACCGGAGTGTGTGTAGTCTCTCTCTGGTCAGTGCAGCAGGGAGGACGCGGGGGGGGGGGGGGGGAGAGGCCGTCTCCATGCAAAACTGCCACCCTCTCATCTCACAGCCCTCATGCAAAAACACAGATCGCTATCTGCACAGTCCTATACACACACACACGCACGTACGTACGCACGCACGCACACACACGCAGTCCTACACACGCACGCACACACACACGCAGTCCCACACACGCACGCACGCATGCACAGTCCTACACACACACACACACACACACACACACACACACACACACACACACACACACACACAGTGTTTACAGAACACCACCAACTGGACGCTGTGTTCAGAGCAGACTAAGGACACACAGGAAGCAGCGTCCTTATAGATATATAATTACTAGAGCTAACAGCAGGCTACAGCATTCCCAATACCAAACTACAGGGGAAGCAGATGGCAGGTAAAACGAGCTGTTGAACCTGTAGGAAATATAGGTTAAATGTCAAACTGATAATTACAGACAGGTCCAGCATATAACCAGTGTGTGATAATCACAGACAGAAACAGCATATATAACCAGCCAGTGATAATCACAGACAGGACCAGCATATATTAACCAATCTGTGATAATCACAGACAGGACCAGCATATAAAACCAGTATGTGATGATCACAGACAGGACCAGCATATATAACCAGCCAGTGATAATCACAGACAGGACCAGCATATATAACCAG